>NC_080758.1:20421098-20724128 GCF_020826845.1 Diceros bicornis minor
GCTATGACATACAACTATCTACTGGGGCTTTGGGGGGGGGAATAAATAAATAAAGTAAAAGAGTATTGAAAAGAGAAGTGTTACTGTTAACAATAGCACAATATCAAGGTGGGATAAGAAGTGAAGAACCTGACAATGTTATGGGAAATTTCCATGGAAGAAGAAAAAAGGGGAGATTTAAAAATGCAATCCTTCAGGCTCAAAGTGATGGATCAATCTTTTGAGACTGTATTATAAACACAAGGTGGGAATGGCATGGGGTGAGACTGCTGATGAGAACAGATTTTGTGGGTGAGGATTCTTAACACACTTTGAAGAAGGATGTGTGGAGGCCACGCTTTCAGTCTTTGGATTTGATTCTTTGGGCATGAAGCCTATGTAAACAAACACTTCATGGGAACCTAGGAGGATCATTTGCCCTTTGGAATGAAGCTTTTATGGACAAAACCCTGTTTCTCAGGGTAAGATGTGGTTTTGAACATCCTGGAAAAATACACCTACACCTGATTCATTGGAGCATCCCTGGCCAGGATAGAATTTCAGCTTGGCTTGAACTGGCAGCCCAGATGTTCCCCCAGAACACAGCATTTCCCCATGGCTCTAGAGGAGTCACTCACCATGCCCCACAATCCAAACAAAACCTTCTTTGTGAAACGGGAAGAGAGAGTCAGGTTGCCTTCCCAGCCCAGCTGCCAATCCTTCTCATTTTGGGACCTTTTCCTACTCTCCCCAGGGCTCCATCAAAAGTTTAGTAGAAACATTTTCCTCCAGGCATTGACTGTGTCAGAAGCATGAGAGCTTGTTTTTATATATATTTTGTTACACTTCAGCATGGGTACTATTTTAGGGGAGAAATAAAGAAATAAGATGAAAAGTCTATTAGTTGGTTTTGCTTTGTGATTCTTTTTGTATTTTTTTTCCAGTTCTAGCCAATACACAGCCCTCAGGTAACCAAAACACAGCTTTTCTGAAGAGTGGTCCATAAATTCTCCAAAGAGTGACTTATCTGAGCAGGTGCCCATAGAGAGGGTTAGAATGCAGGTTTGGCAAGTGATTTTGTCACCCAGAAAAAAAAGTTCTTCTTATAAGTAAGGCTTTGCCTCAGATCCTGACTCAAAAAGTGTCAGAGGGAATATTTGACCCCTTTTTCCAACATCTTCACTTCCTTTTGATGTTGATTAAACCACCAGAATCAAATGTGAACTGGACCTTAGTAGTAAACCACAAAGTCATGGCAATAAAAGTGGCAATATCTGTTTTTCTCTGTCTGGTCTCTGCTTCTTGAATCTCTTAGACCTCAGGGAATGTATCAGTTAGATATTGCTGTGTAACAAACCACATAGAAACTCAGTGACTTAAAACAATAGCACTTATTATCATTCACCAGTTTATGGGTCAACCAAGAGGTTCTTCTGATTTCATCTCTGCTCACTGATACCTCAGTGGTCAACTGTTGGTCAGGTAGGCATGTCTGCTCAACTTGAGAGTTCAACTGGTTGAGGTTGGTCTAGGATGACTTTGGATGGGACAACTGGGTTTTTCTCTTCACAGTTTCTCATCCTCCGACAATGTAGCCCAGGCTTCTTCACAAGGTAGCAGCAATTTTGAGAAAGTGTGGAAGAAGACTAACGCTTCTTGAGGCAGGGGCTCCTTCTACCTTCTATTCCTGCCTGTTATAGACTGAATGTTTTTGTCCTCCCAAAATTCATATATTGAAACCCTATCACCCTCCATGTGATGGATTAGGAGGTGGGGCCTTTGAGAGGTAATTAGGATTAGATGAGTTTATGAAGTGGAGCCCTCGTGAATGGGAATGCCCTTATAAGAGTCACAGGAGAGCTTGCTTCCCTTTTCTGCTCTCCACTGTGTGAGAATACAATGAAAAGTAAGCAGTCTGCAACCCGGAAGAGCATTCTCACCAGAACTCGACCATGGTGGCACCCTGATCTTGGATTTCCAACCTCCAGAACTGTGAGGAGTAAATTTCTGTTGTTTCTGAGCCCCCCAGTCTATGATACTTTGTTATAGCAGACTGAATAGACTAAGACACTGTCTAGCACAGACTGGAGTGAGAGAAACGAGGCCCAGCTTTACTAACTCATAATATATTTTGGTTCACATTCAGCCTTATGTCCATTGATTAATTGGTTAGACACCATTAACAGAAGTGAATGATTAGGTTCCCCCTAACCTCCAATACTTAGAAAGAAAAATGAGCAAAAAACCTCGAAGGATATCAATGATTCTCCATGCTCACTGGTGCCACTCTTTCACCCGGATGGTTGCCAAAGACCCCTGACAAGTCCCCTGCCTTCCGTTCTTGTCGTCTTTGTTCTTGTAATTGGCTCCCACCCATTGAGACTGTATTATCCTATCATAGCACTCATTTCATATGAAAATTGTCAGTTTGCTTATAAATTCCCCCGGCAGACCACAGGCTCTACATAAGCAGTGACTATACTTGCTGGTTCACCACTCTTTTCCCCTGCAACTAGGAGAATATCTATGCTCCATGCAATAAGTACTCAATAAAAATTTGGCAAATCCCAAATGAATAAATATAAGGATAAATGAGTAATTAATTACAGGTGCTGTTGAGTTTGGTTACCTAACATCCTTCCAATGGAATTGGAAACTAGATGCATGCAAGGTAAGTGGTATTCCCTAGGTTAAGGAATCAAAATTACAATAATTTTCCTCCCTTGCTTACCTCTAAAACAATGGCTAAACAAATCAAGGAGCACAGAGATTCATTATAGTTACTATGGTAATATTTCCTAAATAAACAATTGGTGCTCATGACCTAATAGGCCTAAGAACAATGAAGGAGGTCATAGTATAGAATATTTGAGATTAAGGGTGACTCATAAAAGTTTCAGTTAAGGTCTAACTCTACTTCCTTATGTGGAAACATAACTCCAGAGATTAGAAGTGGCTTGCTGCTCCTACTAGAGAGTCAGCCAGGCTTTTTTTATTCTAGCTAATCTGTCCTCTGTCCTTCTGTGTCCCTCTCCCAACAGTGGTCCTCCCAGGACTTCAGTGGCTAAATTCTCATCATCCCTTCATTTTTATCCTGAAAGAAGAAAACCATCAAGGGTGTCTCTAGATCATTCATAAAAATCTCTATTCAATGATAGATTCAGATACTTAGAAGTCTTTTGTGTCATAGTTAATCCACCCAAATCCTCTCCTGACTTAAGTGAATTCTATGGAAAG
This sequence comes from Diceros bicornis minor, assembly GCF_020826845.1. NCBI lineage: Eukaryota > Metazoa > Chordata > Mammalia > Perissodactyla > Rhinocerotidae > Diceros > Diceros bicornis. The sequence goes on from NC_080758.1 coordinate 20,424,315, forward strand.
TGTGGAAGATAAGATCCAGAGTAGGGCAGAAATTTTTCCAGAGTTTAGGAGGGGTATCTATGCTAGGTCAACTTCCGTTATTTCTGGCACTTCAATCTGCATCCAGTTCATCTAGCCTGGCAATGTGAGGTAGATATGCTAGAGCATTTGTTCTCAAACTTTAGAGTGAATAAGAATAACCAAGAGAAATTTAAAATCTGTAATTCCTGGGCCCTGATTCCAGAAATTCTGTTTTACTAGGCCTGGAATAAGGCCCGTAATTGGCATTTAACCAGCTCCCAGGTATTTCTGATGCTCTGATCCTATGTTGAAAAATACTTGTAAAGAGAAATTAACCAGAGTATCACCTAATCAGTTTTTTAAAAAAAATTTTAAAGTATAATGTTATTCCCATGTAAATTTGACTTAAACAAGCAACCAGGGAAAAAAGTTAGTGTCTTCCATTGGCTTTTGAACTGTAGCCCTGATGTTATAAATTTCTAAATTTTCATTCATTTGGAAAATGAGCAAACTAAAAATGTGGCACATTTGACATATTTGATATGTTTTCTTTATCTTTTTATTGAAAATAAGTTGTGATGGCTTTATTCAAGACCTTTCTTAGTCTGATAAATCTTTTTAACATTTCCTGAAAATATAGCATAATTTCTCATACTCTTATAGCCAGGGGATCGAAGGAGAGTTGGATAAATGTTTGCTCTGATACAAATGCTGTAACAGGAACATAGGCTCATGTGGGCTGCATTGGTGAAAGTGTGGAGTTTGATCTGGACCTCTGGCCTTGGGCACCATTCAGTGATGATATCTGTTGTGAGCATCTTGATAAACAGTCTCATCAGCATGTCATTGAGTAGAAACCAGGTATGGCAGAATGGGTCACTACGAGCATTTCTTTTGTGAAAGGATCTGATGATTTTTCTGGAAAAGATAGTAAAAGCTTTAAATTTACCATTTGGGTCCCAAGTCAAATAACTTCAAATAGAAAAGGAGGCAAAACCTGCCCCAGAGACTGAAGGAGTGTCTAGGTGCATGGAGTTTCATTTTGACAGTGGATGGGTCTGAGATGACAGGGTCAGTGCTAAATTCGTGGTCGGCTGAGAAAGGTGGAGGACACTTATAAGATACCATGGCACCCAACCTTACCCTCAATATGTATGTTGACCAAGAAAGATTTGTAGACTTTTCTGGGGCAGAGAGGTAAAAATGGAAGAGATGTGAACTGAAAGTCTACTGAAGGAGGTGATCTACAGTCGGGTTGAGAGGAGCAAAGGCTCCCAATTCAGATGGCCTGGGTTTGCGTCACAAATGAGCTGTGTGACCCTGAGCAAGTTTTTAAGCCTGGTATGCTTTTGTTTCATCACTCCTTAAATGAGGGTAAAAGTATTGTGAGGATTAAATGAGATTATCTATACTAGAGTGTTTATCATATAGTAAACGCTCAATAAATATTAGCTATTGTTGGGGCCGGCCCGTTGGCACAAGCGGTTAAGTGCGCGGGCTCCACTGCAGCGGCCCGGGGTTCTCCGGTTCGGATCCTGGGCACGCACTGATGCACCGCTTGTCAAGCCATGCTGTGGTGGCATCCATATAAAGTGGAGGAAGATGGGCATGGATGTTAGCACAGGGCCAGTCTTCCTCAGCAAAAAGAGCAGGATTGGCAGATGTTAGCCCAGGGCCCATCTTCCTCACACACACACAAAAAATTAGCTGTTGTTATTAGCAGCAGCAGTAGTAATGACATTAATGGTGATGTGTGTATAGGATATTCTGGAGAGAAGTCCTTGACGCTCTAAGCATCAATATTTTGCCAGAATCGCAGTCCACCTTTGAGAAAGCAGCCTGAAGCAGCTAGAGGGATATTTCTCTGTTGATTTTTTTGGAAGGGGGTTACCACATTTACAGCATCAAACCTTTCTTCTGCAGACTAAGCGGTTTTAGTGGAGTTCTTCAGAACTGCCTGCCTCACATTCAAAATACTGTCATTGTCTTTTAACCAGCAGTGTCACATCCCACTGTAGCGAGAAAGATACTCTTCAACTAGAAGCATCCACTTCCAGGTTGGTCCAAATTGCATTGTGTCTGGGTGGGATTCTAAGGAATTTGTAGAATAAAGTGTAGTTGTTTTCCCAGAGTCAATATAACGAATGTTGGTTTTTTAAAAAATGTTTTTATGATTATTATATTGGATATCATAAAAGGTAAGGACTGGAGATTTTAAATGTTCCTAAATTAAAAAAAAAATATCAGTAATTTCCAGAGCTGGCAACATTTTTGTGAGGTTGATCCATTCTTATGGTGATGTTGTCTTGAAAATTGATGCAGTTTTCTGGAGAACAACATGACAATATGTAACAGAAGCCACAAAATATTAGTTTTCTTTTATTCAATTATTCTTCTCACAGAATTTATCCTAGGGAAATAATTCACCAGAACCAAAATTTGGCTTTGCAAAGAACATATGCATCATATACACAACCTAAAAATTTGATAATAAGAGAATAGTTTAGTCAGTAGAAGAATTTTCACTCGTTGGAAAATTATGTACCGATTAAAAACTGGTCGCTGAGAAGTCTCTTGTAAGCACAAGAAACATGTAAACTCTGAAGTTAAATGAAAAGAGCAACAAAAATAGAACACAAATTTTATTTGTGATTTAAAAAATGTGTTCACGTATATGTGAACTGAATGGAAAACACAGATATTAAGTCATTATTATGCCAGAACGGTGTGATTTTATATTTTTCTCTTTTTAAAATTCTCCTTTAATATTGAATAAACTTTAATTTTGATGTTAAAAATGGCAATTTTAGAAAACCAAGAGCTGACAATTATTTGAGTTCACCATTGCGTACATTCGTAATGTGTGTGCACCAAGATGATGTTAACATGGCCTTCATAAAAGCAGAAAGACAATTCTGTGAAGATATTTCTGTCTGTTCTTGATTTGCTGTCTCTGTCTTTCTCTCCCTCCCCACCAGGTAATTTAGTCCCCCATCCCTTCGCTATGTGGGCCAGGTCCCAGGCCAGCCCTCTGCCATGTCCATTGAGGCTGTGCAAATGGTCAACTCAGCCGACAGGTGGAGGAGTAACAAAAAAAGCCCCACTGGGGGCAGATCTCGGTGAAATGATGGGGGAACCATACTGTGTTGGCGTGTGTGTGTGTGTGTGTGTGTGTGTGTGTGTGTATGAGGGGGTCTTCTTTCCTACAAATCGAAAATGTTCCTGTCTCTGCTCCATTTTTCCCGGAGTAACATTGGGCACTAGGTTTGCACAACTTGGAATGTGCAAGTGCATTTTTCTCTGACATCTGTAAGGCCTCAGGGAGCTTGCCTCCTGGGAACAGGATGGGGAGCCTTCCCACATGTGGATTTGTCTGCTTTATTTATTCACGTCTGTGTCTGGGTCTGTGTTGTTTTGTTTTGTTTGTTTTCTGCTCGGCTTAAGAGCTTCCTGTCCTTGGGGATCCAGGCCCCACCCCAAATGGTTATGCTGGGTGGAGTCCTGGGGGTAGGAATCCAGAAGTCTCTAGTCCACCTTTTTGGAATAGGATCAATATCTGGAATGAGGCATTCCCTGCTCTGCCTTCCGAGGGGTGAGAATCTCACTGGGTTTTTGCTCATGCTTTGTGATACCCCAAAATGCTAACGACTCTGTGCAAAGATAGAGAAATGACATAATAAGGGGCTTTCTAATAATTATAGATTCCTCTAAACATTGGAATCGACTTAACTTGTATAATGTATGTTTTCTCTCTCTTATAACTTAACTAGACTGCAATATAAATGGCTATGGTTTGCAGGCTGAAAGGGAAGCAGGACTCACGTAGAAAAAAAATGAGAAAAGAATGTTCGGCAGAGTGGCTTCACAACCAGTGAAGACAGAACAACAGAAAATTATCATGGAGTGAAAAGGATGTGGATGAATTGAAGTCACTAGATATGTGTTTATGGGCAACGTAGCCTCAGGGAAACCCAGCTCCTTCTCTGAGCCGGGGCCCACTGGTGCCGATAGGGTTAATGCTGTTCCTGCTCTGGTGGAAGGGGGAGGGAGGCAGCTGGTGGGTGCTGGGCTTGGCACAGGGCAGCAGGCCTCCTGCGCCCCTCCTCCTCTGGGGCTACTGGAGCATTGCATTGCTGAGCAGCTGTTGTGCGCTGGCTGCCAGAACAACCTTTGGAAACCCAGTCCCAGAAGTAGCAGGGGTTTCTGTTCAGGCCTATGAAAAGCGAGTTAAGGAAGACTTTGGAATTGCGCCTTCCACGGGAGATGCAAAAGCAATATTTATCAAAGAGCCCCTGTCCCAGGCCCCCAGTCCCCTTGTCATAGTGCAGCACTTGGGCTGCTGGCATGGAAAGAAGTGAGTGAGGCACTTTCTAGGCTCCTGTTAATGCTGGCTGGCTTACATTCAACTCGGAATTGAATGGGTTTACAGAAGCAGGAAACGTTTAGCAAAAAAACTCCTAGGCTGGTCCTAACACAGCAGAGAGGTTTAGGAGTGACCAATGGGATTCTCTGGACTTCCTTTCCGAGCAGTGATCTGGATCAGATCCACCACAGTCCTGTGCCTGGGCCAGCAGAGCAGATATGAAGATGGACTCAGAGCCAGGCCACTTAATCTGAATTTTGGCTCTGCCATTTACTAGCTGTGTGACCCTAGGAAAGTTATTTAATCTCTCTGGTTTTCAGTTTCTTCATCCATAAAATGGGGATAAAAATCACAGCTATCTCAAAGGAAGTTTATTTATTTATTTATTTATTTATTATTTATTATATATCCTGATAAAAATGATGAATAATTAAAATCAAAATAATGATTAATAATTAACAACAATGAATAAATATCCTGACTATATATTTATTGATTATATATTTATTGATTAATGAAATAAGTAGAAATTACCTTCCTTACACAGGCAGTAAAGATAAGTCCCTCTGTGGAGCAAAGAGTCTGAGCGTGCACCTTGGGCTGGTAGTACATTCTGAACTGGCAAGAGGAAGGCGTAGCATGGGAGGAAAGTAGCCACAGTGATGTACAGCGGGATCCAGATTGGTAAGAGACAATCATGCACATTATCTTCCCAATTCCATGTTCGGTGACATCACCTCAGTAACCTGAAATCAGCCATGGTAGGAGTATTTGCACCACAGAAATTGGCAAATGCTACAATCATGTTTTTGTTTTTGTTATGTTTTGTTTTAAAGAGCCAATTAAACATTCACCAACATCCTACTGTCTTTATAGCACGTAATTCTAAAGGCCTAGGCAGTAGTGGATTGTCTGTCTCCCAGCAAATTGTAGTTCTGTCTGGCTCAGATCTACCCAAGTATCCCTAGGATAAGAAAAGGAATTCTAAGTTTATAAAAGGTAACATTTCTTGGGCACCTATTGTAAACCTGACAGTGTGTAAATGCTTTGTATGCATTAGATCATTTAATGATTACAGCAACTTCGGCCATAGTTCCATTTTACAAGTGAGAAAAATGAGACCCAAATTGGGTAAATAATTTACTGAAGGGAGTGGCCCTCTAGTATGTATCAATGGGTCAGCAAATGTAAATTCATTACCCTCTCGAAATTTCATTAACCCATGGCGTCCAAGGAATACATACTGAACACACTCTTTTGTGGCTTATAATGGAATTAAAATTACCTTCTAAGGAAATACTTGGTGTTTATAAGATCTATTTTAACTAGGCTAAAAGTTGTTGTTAACATAAGCCAATCATCCAAAATAAATCTATTAGACTTTTTCCATGTGCGGGGTGCTGTCCTGGGAACAATGACTAATAAACAGAAGCATATAACTTGGTTCCTGGTCTTAAGGAACTGGCAGACTTCTTAGCAAGAGGTTGCTTGAAAGACCACGACTATCCCAAGGGAGGTCTTCTGGGAAATCTTTAGGTGGGGGAGTTCCCTAGGAGCCAGGATGAGTAAAGAAACTCTCCAAGACACAGGTCCTCACCTGCACAGCAGGATCACAATTGTACCACTGCCTCATAGCTTTGTTGTGGGGGTCAAATGTGACAGTACATTTATAAAATTAGTTCAGCACCAGGCAAATAGCAAGACCCTTACACTTTATCAATATTAAATGATATTCTGATAACGGTTCAATAGGGTAAAGAGGTGTGCAGAGGCTTCTCACGTCAGAGCGAAGACACAAAGATACTAGAACATAGTGAGGGGAAAATAATTTGAAACAGCCCTTCATCGCTTTAGAACCTTTATAACTAAAGAGGAAATAGAGTGGAATGCTTAGGAGGAAAATAGGCTTGAGTTCTGGCTCTGCCACTTACTTGTATGACCTTACAGATTAGGGTCTTGACTCTTCTCATAACAGCAGACAGAGTAGTCCTTTTAGGAAGTAAGTCAGATGAAGTCAGTCATTGGTGACTTCTCTGATTGGTCATCATTTCACTCAGAATAAAAAGTCCTTATGACAGCCTTCAAGGTCCTGTGATGGTCATTACTTCTCCAGCCTCCTTCCCCATCACTCTTTCCATCAGCCCTTCTATTCCATCCACATGGGCCTCTCCTGTTGATCCTGCCTCAGAGCCTTTGCATTCACTGTTCCTCCGCCTGGAATGCTCTTCTCCAAAACACCCACATGGTTCTTTCCTTTAGCTCCTTTAAGCCTCTGGCCAAATATCACTATCTCAATGAAGTGCACCCCGATCTCTCTATTTAAAATGCAACCCGCCACCCACATCCACCCTGACACTCCAGGTAGCCTTCATCTGGATCTCCATGAATCCATTTCCATAGCATTTCTCACTATCTAATATCTCATATGAGTTAAGTTATTTTTAATGGTTATTGTTTTCTGATTTCCCCTCTAGAAGATAATCTCCAGGAGGACAGAGAGATCTTTATCTATTTTGATTGTTGATATATTCCAAGTCCTAGAAAAGAGACTGGCACATAGCAGAAACTCGATAAATATTTGTGGAATGAACAAATCCGTTCCTTAACTCTTGTAAATCCCAATGTCTTCTTCTTTAAAATAGGAATACTAATAGTAATTAAAGGATTATTATGAGAATTAACTGAGATGATACGTATAAAATATTAGCACAGTACTTATTACCTGGTAAACATTCAGGAAATTATCATTATTATTTGTTAATATTTTTAATCTCAGACAGTTGCTCTGGTTTGGGTATAATCTCCATTTGTAAAGTAGCCCATCTATTAGTCAAGTATTGTTTTAATTAGTCATTATTAATTGTTTACATGATCAAGAACACGAAGCAAATTTCAACCAGGCCCCAGAACTCTCAGATTGAGAATTGGGGAAAGAAGATACTACTTCTGTCTCCTGGGTACCACAAGATGCCTTTGGTCTCTGTCCTGCCCTGGGCAGGCATTCATCCTTTTGCTCTTTTGAGCAGGCTCATAGCTTCCTCTTCTCCAGGAAGAAGTTGTCAACTCTTACCCTAACTCTACATCACATCCCCCATCATTTACTCACTCCATGACTCGAGTCTGAGTTCCAGGAGAGAGCTCGTGGTTGATTTTGGTGGGCCAGTTGTCCATCGCTGTTTCATTTGGGCAAGGCTGCTCATATACAGGCTTCCCCTTCCACTGGGCTGTTGGAGGACAGGCAACAGGAATTGGAAGTGTGGAAGGCAATGACCATCTTGGCTGTCATGATGGCAGCATAGCATAGTGCTCAAGAGCCCAGACTAGCTTCGCATATTGGTGCTGCCAATCACTTAACAATTTGTGCTTCAATTCTCTCATTTGTAAAACTGGATAATGATAATCATGATAACCATAACCTCATAGGGTAGTTGTAAAATTAGATGAGCTGATGTTTTATTGAGCAATTTAGAATATAGACAGATGTATATATGTACGTGATTTCTAGAAGCCCTATCTAGGAAGCCAATGAATATATCCAAAGCAGCTGAATACATATAGCAGGCAGTCAGCATATATAAGCATATATAAGATGCACACCTTCTCTCCCTCTGTGCTTTCTTCATGTCAATTCTAATGAGTTTACACCCGAGTATGTGCCTGGAGAATCTAGGGAGCAAGGCCCTGCTCCTTGGTGCTCTGAGAGATTAATATGTCTCCCAATACTCTTCACTCTTACGGGAAAGATCAGGCCTCTGAGTTGAACTGTGTGCATTTGTTGGGAACTGCATGCTGGAATATCTCCACCATCAATATCCCTCATAGATTAAATACTTCTTTTCCTTCTCCTCAGTCAGCTCAGACCCATTATCTTTGAATCACTGCTTTGTATCCTAGACCTGTGCCTTTCTTTCTGGCCTAAACTTAATCTCTGTCCCCCAAAGCCATCAATTGCTCCAGCAATGCCAGCTCTGCCAGCTGTTCCTGGAATGGTGGTTTCCTCAGGCCCCTGAAGACCACTATCCAAGAATCCTAAGCCTAGAAGGAATCAGGGGAGGTCAGAGACCACGCATCCAGCTACCCATCCACCCATGCTTGCTTTGTAGCAGATGGCAGCCAGCCCCTGAGGGTCTTCCTACTGGCAGAGTTGTGTCCAACTCGTAAATTATGTTTCACAGTAGCTTCCACATTCAACAAATGGGTGCGGTATCCTATATTGCTTAGCCAACAGAGGTCATGTCTGGCTACTCTAGTGGCTGGGAAGGGATTCAGACCCCTGCTGCTGAGCCCCAGGCTGCAATTAATCAGAGCCAAGGGCCAATTCAGGGTTTGAACACTAAACTAGGCAGTTAAGCAAAGGGAGCAATTAGGAGCCAGCGTCAGGGCACTTGGCCAGAACTGGAGGTGTGGAGGTTGGGACCTGGAGGAAGCATAGGCTTGAAATGGAATTCAAGGTCAAGAGTGTAAGAGAATGGAGTCTGGATGTCAATCAAAGCGAAGAGCATAGGGAAGCAGAGTGAACAAGGGCAACAGTGACAGTTGTCTGGTTCATGAGCTGGAAAAGAGCAGAACAAGAAAGACAGAGCCCCAGTGCAAAAGAAAGACTAATCCCCAGTTGCTTGGTGGTGTGGTCTCCTTCCCTGAGAGTTCTCATTTTAGTTTTTGTGTCTCTTCTTTAACGATACCATCAAGTCCTGCCTCTCTGGCTCTGCCTTAACATCTCCACCATGGAGGCTGCATGGCAGAAGGGCAATAGTGGTGAGCACAGACTTGGAATCCAGATAGCCTGAGTGTGAATCCTGCCTCTGCTCTGTACTCCCTGATTAACTTTGGAGAACAAGTTACTAAACCTCTTCGTGCCTCAGTTTCCTCATCTGTTCAGTGGAGATGATAATAGTGCCAAATTGTAGGGCTGTTAAAGGAGATTGAATTTTAGTCAACAGATAAAATTTAGACAATTTTAGTCAAGCACTTAGAACAGAGCCTGGCACATAATATGCATCATATAAATGTTTGCTTATTATTATTATAAAATGAATGCCTTGGTCCTTGGAGAAAAGGGTCATGCACGGGCCATCAGAGCTTGGAAGTTTTCCAAATCTCTTGGAAGCCAAACTGTGCCAAGATAGGAAAAAAAAAGTTTCAAATTTGGGATGTTGTTATTATTGTACATACATACAGGGAGAAAAAAGTTCATTTTTCCAAGATTTCGCCTGATTGCCCCAGAAAGAAAACATTTTCATTGTGTGGTCATGATTGGGAACATATGTGAACCACACCCCACTTAGCTCAGCCCCTTTCCGTCCTTAGTCTGTCCCTCTCTCCTGCTCTCTGTTACTAATTAGAAAGAAACCAAGTAGAATTTGGCGTTTCCTACCCAGTCTTGGTAGGGAAGCCTGTAGTGGATTAATTACCTCGAGCAGTTTTGGCTTCCCTAAGGAACAATCAATGATGGGGCTTGGGGTCCAGTGGCTTAGGGAGGCACGACAAATTTAAATCTCTACCCGAAGGGAACAGAAATTAATTTTAATAGGAGGCAGTGTGGTCTGAAGTTTAGTGGAGGAGGATAAGTAATCAAAGTTATGTTTTCTGTCTTAGCTCAACCACTAACTTCTTGTGAGACTTGGCTCTGTTGAATTTAGCTTGTGGGGGAAATAAATCCACCTTTCAGCTAAGGAGTGCTCATGGTGGGCAATGACAACAGCTAGCGTTGAATGCATTCTTACTGGTAAGTACCAGGCATGGTACAGTAAGTACCATGTGTATATATATATAAATATATATATTTAATCCTCACTGGTAGGGCTGTGATTATCCCCATCATATAGATGAGGAAACAGGATCCGTAAAAGATGTATGTGGTTTCCCCAAGGAGCCAAATCTGAAACGTGATAGCACACATATCATACTCAGTTCTAACTTAACCTTGAGTCCAAGATCTTAACTGCTCCATCATATTGTGTATTAATACAGGGAGGTACAATTATACATTTTAGAATTATTAAAAAAAAATAAAATCAAGGGTTTCATTTAAAGGGTTAATAAGATGGTTCAGTTGGCTGAGCAACCCATTCCTCAAACACTCAGATGACTCTGTGTTACTCTACTAATTGACCTTGGATAAGATTGTATTTTTGTCTTTGAGCTTTTAAGAAATGAAACTACTCTTAAGAAAGTTTCCAAAAATCAGCTAGTTGCTCCCATCCATATGGACATAGTATTTCTCCTGGAAGGATACGGGGCCTAGAGCTGGAACAGATTCCTGAGCAAGATGCTGTCTGAAATCAGGAGGGCAGTGGTGTGGGAAGGCAGTAGTAGACACAACAATGCTTTGAGGGCTTTTCTAGAGTTGAGGAAGAACCTGATATCCCATGGCAAGTCAGAGAGAGGAGTCAGGCTGATCAGCAAGAGAAAGGAATTATACAAGGGTTGGCTTGGGTGCTGTCTACAAATGACTGATTTCATTGCTTCCGGAGTCACTTCTGATTGGCTCAGCTTCACATGCAAGTCCATTGCACAGCCCCTGCCATGAGCTTCATTTGGTAGAACATTGAACTACGTTCATGGCTATGTGTCTTTGTCATAGTATTGTGGCTCCAGATCTGGAGTCAAAGGCCAGTGGACAGACTCACAGACTTGCTAACCCCTTCTGTTGAGACAACTCCCAGTCCCTTCTTCTTAGGGAACATTGCAATAAGAATATTGTACAGAGCCTCCATTTTCCTCAACCTGCCCACTCATGCGCTCAGAACTCCAACAGAACATTATTAAGGAATAAGAAATTCCCTGGGGACACTGAGGGAAACGAGGTAATTTTTTTACTGGTGGATATTGCGTGCCCCCATTAAACAGCAGAAAGAACCCCAGAGAAGAAAGTATACTTAGCAGTCTAAAACAGAGCTCAAAACGGAGGAGAAGGCAGGCTTGTTTCAATCATCTGCCCCTTGTTCTGTAATAAAAATGTATTTTTTTTTTCCTGAGAACAATTTAGTGTGGCCAATAAAAGCCCAGCTAATTTCTAAATCAGCATGGAGCCAAGTCAGCCACCCAGGAGCTCTCTCCTACGGCAATATTTCTGAGGCTCACACAATCTATACTAAAGCGATCAACTTCCCTCCGTCCTGCCAAGGGGATGCGTTAGCGAAGCCCAAAATATGACAAGAGGAAATTTATGTGCAACTTTTACACATAATACCTCATTATGACTTTTCCCAATCTTTCAATTTTAAAAATAAACGGCCTTTGTAATGATTTTACCAGGAGAACATCTAAACTAAGATTAAAAAGGAAAGAGGAAAGTGGTTCAGCTGCTATGATTTCTTTCTTTTCTCCTGGTCTTATTTTATGAAAATTCACTCTTTTACTTTTCATTCTCTCTCTCCTCTCCTTTCCTTTCTTCTCTCTCCTCCTTCTTTCCTTCCTTCCTTTTTTCTTTTGTGTTCCCTCATCCAAGGAAAAGTAGAATTTTATGTTCTAACATTTCACCTAAGGGAACATGATCTCTGTTAGAAGCAAAAATGACTCTGACTCTTTGGTACATGATGAAAGTTTCCACTTAGAATTAGTGTCAATTGCCCAAGAATCTGGTGTTAATTTATATTATATCGCTAAACTCTCCTGTCTCAGTTTCCTCCCTTCTCCCACCCTCGTCTCTTACAACACAATTGCAGACAGAGACACACCCTTGGGCCTCCTCCTGTTACATACCCCATGTTGCCTACTCTGCTCATGCTGGGCCCAGGACTCCTGGCCTGGTCTCCCATTGCTTTGTGGGTCAGGCAGCAGAGTAGGAGACAATGGATGGTGGTCATTGAATGGGGCCCAGCTCTTTAGAGAGACCCAACATTTCTTCCTCTGATGTTGGCCTGAAACTTTATGACTTAGTCTGTTTTTTATTTGGTGGCGACATCCAGCTCCTTGACTCTCATCTCCTTGTTCATGTATATTTCTCCTTTGTGCCTGGGATGTGCCTGGGAGAATCTCCCAGTAGCAGAGCTCTGGGGCTGATAGTTTGTATTAATTTACATGTTCAAGCACTATCTACAGAGAATTGACTCTGTCCAGGCTTGGAATTCACAGGTGAATTAGTGTAGCTATCCTTGAAAAACTCACTTCTAGCTGGGGACACATACCCACAAACAATTAAGCCATTCCATTGTGAAAGTGTCAGAATGGAGGGTGGACTGTAGAGGCAGGTGTGACTGGCTGTGCTTGGGAGTGTCAGGCCAGCCTTGAAGTCAAACCCGGGTACAACACTTTCTGTAGAGTCTTGAGGAAAGAAGTGCTAATGGAAGTTTTCCAAGCATCGTGCCTCCTTAGCATTTATGGCTTTAAGTTCTCAATAGGAGCTGGACTTCTGTGACACGGGATTCTATTTCAAGCTGGCAAAGCACAGAAAGGGCTATCTAAAGGCACCCAAATCATGGCTTCCTGTGTGTATGACAAGAAAGAGTTATCTAAGGGCACCCCAGGTATCAAACAGATCCAGTCAAATCAGAGACACAGAGATACTGAGGCAGAGACAATGGTGGTTTAATTCTTGACTTGGAGTCCAAAAGACTCGGTTGAGGCCATTAGAAAAATCAGAATTACCATGGTGACCTGGAGAATGGTTATTAGCCTTGGCCTCTAATGGAGACTCTAAAGCCCTACAAAGTATGATCTGTCTCTTCCACAGCCATTCTTCATGCTACCTTGCTGTCAATAAACATATAGGCCATAGTTTATTGAGCATATGTCACATGTGCAGTATCATCAAGATGGTACTTGCATGCATGACCTCATTTAACCGCCATACCTCCCTGGAAAGAGACAGTCTCACTTCTATGATACTGAGGAAGAAACTGAAGTTCACAGATATTCATAAACTTGGCCATGGTCCCATAGTCATAAATGTTAGGTTGAGAATTCATCTCCAGGGCTCCTAAAAGGCAGGGAGTACTTCTCAGGGCTGCTTACCACTGTCTCCTGCAACCAAGCTGTTTACTTCTGGTCTCATCTTTTGATTATCCATGTCCTCTCCCTGCCTCCAGTCCTCGGCCTGAGTTCTCTCTCCTTCTGGGTCCTCTAAAAACATGCCTGTGCAGAGAAACCTTCCCTTTTTGTGAAGTCACTTTGTGAACATTTATTAACTACCACATGCTGGGCTATGGGTTAGGTGTTTTCACACGTGGCTTGGCTTTAGTCCTCATACAGAACTTGCGAGGTAGATCAGACAGCAGCCCCCCCAACCCCCATCCATTAAACAAAAATGTAGACTGCAATTCATAGTGCAGAATATCACCTCCATGTAATGGATGAGACCAATATTGAGACCAAGACTTGAGTTCTGCCTCACTCCCCCACATAAAATTCACTGCCACCTTCTCCATGATCTTCTAACAGCTTTGCTTGATATCAGTGATCATCATGGTGTGTGGCATTCCTAGCCCATCAACACATAATTTTGAGCAGCGAATGAATAAATGAATGGATTAGTTTATATTAGGGAGGTGTTATAGCTTAGTAGGAAAGTACACGGATTCTGAAATCAGACTGCTGGGGCTCAAACACAGGCTCTGCCACTTACTAGTCAAGGGGTCAAGGACAGGTGGGCTTCCTCTTCGGTTTCATTGGCTGGGACAGAGCCACGTGTGTACCTACGACCAATCACTAGCAAATTCGTGAAACTGGTCTAAACCGCCTCTCTGTTTTGAATATCTGCCATATTTTCTATCACAGAGACACACCGTATGACGTTTGTTTTTCATTCAAAGGAAATATACTAGACTATATTTTTCCCAGAATGGGAAAATAAGAACATATAAGGGAGGAAAGAAAGAAAGAAGATGGTGTAAAATGAACATTTACTAACCGCTTGCTAATTTTGGGGCCCCAGGTTTGCACACTGATGCCCATGCTCTAATTTAAACCTCCCAACCACCATTCAAGTGGAGACGTGATGTAGACGTAGAAACAGAATCACAGAGAATATACTCAATCTATTCAAGATCACACAGCTGTTGAGTATCTGGCCAAGAGGAATATATCTTCTAATTCCAAATCCAATGCTTTCCTAGTCATAGAATTAGAAATTCTTGCTCTCTTAATCAAATTCAGTGCAATGGCTTGGGGTCAGAAAGCACGGGTGAGACTTGGGAAACAGTAACTTTGACTCCAGAGTAGATCCTCTGTGTCAGAAGGCAAACAAACTTCAGGACACATCACCGGGAAGTAATCTGTTGAACTTTTACTTCCCATATCTCTATTTCACCAAACTGAATGGCACAGCCAAGATAGTCTTGCTCTTTAAAAAATATTTGATGTGAAAAACCCCAGAGAGAAGGAGTTAACTGTTCCTTTTTTTTTTGCCCTCAAAGTGTAAACAGTTAGGGTTGTTTTTTTCTCTCTTTTTAAGTGATAAATTTGAGTTTAAAACATGAAGTGGAACACATTATATAGAAAGTGCTTATTTTCTTCTGATGTTTGATAGGAATTAGGATTGGTAAAACCCAAACTCTGTTTCCCCTTTCATGTAGCTTGTCATTTTTGTCAAACAAGAAGCTGATTAAGTTTCAATCAAAAGAACAAAGGCTCCAGAAAGATTCTTCTTGGAAAGGCAGTGGCTTCCGCAATTACCCCAAGGAAAATAAATGTAGTGTTGAGTCTGTGACTTAACTCTAAAGCTGGGGTAACTTTTCTGTTTAAATGGTGAGTGTTAGGAACATGCTGACAATCCCACTTAATCCAACCTCTGACACATGAGAGAACCTTATTAACTATCGATAGCAAAATCTCTGAATATTCATCATGCGCGTTAGGGAGATTCCTTTTTAGTGAATGTATTTCAGGTCAATCATTGCAGATGGAAGGAGGAGGTGATTCTATCAGAAGCAAGCAGGAAGGGTTGAAGGGAGAAAATGCTTATGGTTGATCATAAAAATGGCTACACGAATGGCTACACGTGATTCCCTTCCCTCTATCCATGGCCTTTCGTAGTGCCTTCCCATGCTGTCTCTGGACTGCATTCATGACTTGCTTTGCCCAATGTGACCCAAGCTGATGCTTGGAAAGTGAATGCAATTTGGGTCCTCTCTGGCCACACTTGAGAATCTTGGGACCAAGCCCATGTGAATGAGCCTGAGCCAGCCTATTGGGTTATGAGAGACATGTGGTCAAGTCATGCCCGTAGCCCCAGCTGACTTTATGCCAACCACTGGATGTGTGAGTGAGGCCATCCTAGACCACCCAGCCTCTGCCAAGCCCATCCAGACCAGAAGAACCCCCCAGTCAGAGAGTTATGAATCTCAGCGAATCATGAGAAATAATAAATGTTTATAGTTAAAGAGGTTTTGGGGTGGTCTGTTATGTAGCAAAAGCTAAGCAATCCAATGATCTTTTCTTTCCTCCCCAGATTCCAGTTTCAGTCTGTTGACTGTGACAGGATAAGGTTCTAATCATAACTCAGAATGCCCTGCTTTTGAGATCTACCATCAGAGGCTTTCAGGCATAGAGCCTGTATGTAGCAAATTCAAAAAGTTGGTCCCCTTGTTTAAATGATTTGTCTTCCTGCAACCCACATGTGGCTTTGACCTAAGACTTAAATTCTTCTTCATTAGCTATTGAAGTCTTCCCCTTTCAGAACTGGTGTGTTTGCTTCTATCTTATCTTTTGACTATAGCCCATCTAGTTTTCCATTTTCAGTCCTGGTGCTTCCAGGTATAAGAGATTCTGTCTGCCATGTGGAGCAAACAATGAGACATCAGGGTACACAACTTGCCTCTGTCATGAGTTTTCTCATAATCATTGTTCTCCTCACCCACCTTCCCAATACTTTTTTTTTCCTCACCTCCAGGAAAACCTCCCTTATGTTATATTGAACTACATTGAAAGTGGTGAATATTCACACCTGGTAGATTCCCAAACTCTTTGACCTTCTCTTCTGTGAGTAATTTGGACATACTTCGTGGATACAGTAGTCTCCATCTGGTCCCCTGCGGAATCTGAGTTTGGCTTGCTTTGACAAACTAACTTTTCCTGGCACAGACTGGCATTAATAACCAGTCAAACCTGAGGTATCTCCCCGTTCTGTCTTCATTTCATGAGGCCTAGCAGTCATCATCAGCAAATGTGTTCCCTTAAGCTTCACTCAACTTTCATTTCAGAGTCATTCCCCAGCTCTGGAAAACTCTCAAAGATTGTGAACTCAAGCAGTGTAGGAAAATCACCAAACCCACACAGCTTCGAGAGTTTGCTATGTACCAGAAGCCTCCTGCATTTTCTGCGAAATGAGGAGGAAAGGCTCCAAGCCCCAGTGCCAGATCAGATGAGCCCATTTTCATACTCAGCCCATTTTCATGTAGGTACTGGGAGAGAAGCCGCCACTGTGTTTTCCCGCTGGCAGCCAGCCCTGCCCGTCTCTGGCCTCACCACGGACTGCCTCCTTGAACTCAGCCACGAAAACACGCCTGCTCACAACCTCACTTCACTTCTGGCTTTATTCATTTTTTTAAAGGAAAGTCAAATAAACGTAACCTGGGGTTTCTCAGGGGATGTTTCGTGTTCTTGTTGTAAAGCTCCGAGTGTGCCAGTAATAACATGGGAAAGACACAAGAATTATAATAGAATGAATGATACCTTCTTATTAGTCCAACGGAGAGGAAAAATAATGGTGTTCTGGAGGCGTCTAAGATCTCTAGTCTTCATTTCTATGGTAGAAAGAGAAAACCCCAGCTATGTATCCCAAGAATTGCAGTTTTGTTATGGGCATGACATCATGTTGTTGGTTGTCTATACCACTGCTATTTTGGAGATGCCTGGAGAAACAGCATTTGGTGTCTGATCCCAGACAACATCTAAGACAGCAGCTTCTATATGACCAGCTTGGGAGGGCTCACTTTGCCATTGCCATGCTTAATTCTTTTGTTAGATCATTTCTCAAAAGGATATCACAGCTTGAGTTCTGAAATAAGGACAACTTTAGATGACAAAGCCCTCGGGCTCAGGGCTGAGAGTCAGAGGTGCTCTGTCTCTTATGGAGGAAACTCTGCATCTTCCTTTCTTTAGTTTTTGCTGTAGATGTAATTTTGTGATATCAATAATAGAAATGGGTGAGGACAGAGCTGTAAAGGAACAGAGTTTGTATGTTACTGAAGTTGGCGTAAATTCAAATTAGGGTGTTAAAACTTTAGGATGTTTAATGTAATCCCCATGGTCACCACAAAGAAAATAGTTACAGAATACACAAAAGGAAATGAGAATGGAATTAAAACATTTCACTATAAAAAATCAACTAAACACAAAAGAACACTAATACAGGAAATGAGGGACAGAATTCTCTAGGGCATATCAAAAACAAATAACAAATTACAGAAGTAAGTCCCTCCTTATTAGTAATTAATTTAAATGTAAATGGATTAAACTCACCAATCAAAAGACAAAGATTGACAGAATGAAAACAAACAAACATGATCCAACTATATGCTGTCTATAAAAGACTCACTTTAGATCCAAAGACACAAACAGATTGAAAATGAAAGGATGGAAAAAAATATTCCACGCAAATAGTAACCAAAAGAGAGCAGAGGTGACTTTATTAGTATCAGACAAAAAAGACCTTAAATCAAAAAAGGTTAAGGAGACAAAGAAGAACATTATATATTAATAAAATTTCATTACATCTAGAAGATATAACAATTATAAACATTTGCACACCTAATAACAGACCATCAAAATATGAGGCAAAAATTGAGAGAATTAAAGGGAGAAATAGACAGTTCTATAATAATAGTTGGATATTTCAACATCCCACTCTTGGTGATGGATAGAACAACCAGACAGAAGAAAAGTAAGTAAATAGAGGACCCAAACAACACAATATACTAACTAGATACGGAACAATAACAGAATGCACATTTTTCTCAATTGTACTCAGGCCATTATCCAGGATAGACCATATGTTAGCTCACAAATTAAATTTTAGTAGATTTAAAAAGATAGATATCATGCAAAGTATCTTCTCTGACCAAAATGAGATGAAGTTAGAAATCAATAAAAGAAGGACAACTGGAAAATTCACAAATTTGTGGAAATTACACAACACACTCTTAAAAAGGTGATGAATCGAAGAAGAAATCACAAGGAATATTAGAAAATACTTAGAGATGAACAAAAATAAAAACAAACCTACCAAAACTTATGGGATCCTTATCTTATACCACATATAGAGATTAACTCAAAATGGTTCAAAGACCTAAATGAAAGAGCTAAAACTATAAAACTTTTAGAAGAAACATAGGGCAAAATCTTCATGACATTGAATTTGGCAATTATTTCTTGGACATGACACCAAAGGCACAGGCAACCAAAGAAAAAAATAGACAAATTGGACTTCATGAAAGTGAAAAACTTTCATGCGTCAAAGGAAGCTATCAACAGAGTGAGAAAAGAAGCCTATAGAATGGAAGAGAATATTTGTAAATCTTATATCTGAAAAGGGAGTAATATCTAAAATATATAGAGAACTCTTAAAATTCAACAATAAAGATACAGACAACTCAATTAAAAAATGATCAGGGCCAGGCCCGTGGCTTAGCAGTTAAGTGCGCACGCTCCGCTACTGGCGGCCAGGGTCCGGATCCTGGGCACACACTGAGGCACCGCTTTTCTGGCCATGCTCAGGCCACAACCCACATACAGCAACTAGAAGGATGTGCAACTATGACATACAACTATCTATTGGGTCTTTGGGGAAAAAAAAAAAAAAGGAGGAGGATTGGCAATAGATGTTAGCTCAGAGCCGGTCTTCCTCAGCAAAAAGAGGAGGATTAGCACGGATGTTAGCTCAGGGCTGATCTTCCTCACCAAAAAAAAAAAAAAAAAAGATCAAAGGGGCTGGCCTGGTGGCATAGTGGTTAAGTTCGATGTGCTCTGCTTCGGCAGCCCGGGGTTTATGGGTTCAGATCCCAGGTATGGACCTACACCACTCATCAAGCCATGCTGTGGCGGTGACCCACATACAAAATAGAAGAAAATTGCCACTGATGTTAGCTCAGGCCCAGTCTTTCTGAAACAAAAAGAGGAGGATTGGCAACAGATGTTAGCCCAGGGTCAATTTTCCTCACCAAAAAGGAAAAAAAAAGACCAAAGAATTTGAATAGACATTTCTCCCAAAGAAGATATACAAATGTCCCATAAGCACATAAAAAGATACTTAATATCACTAATCATTAGAGAAATGCAAATCAGAACCACAATGAGATACCACCTTCACCCATTGGAACAGCTACTATCAAAAAAAAAAATAGAAAATAACAAGTGTTGGTGAGGATGTGGAAAAATTGGAATCCTTGTGCACATTTGATGGAAATACAAAATGGTACAACCACTGTGGAAAACAGTATGGTGTTTCCTCAAAAAATTAAAAATAGAATTATCATATGATTGAGCAATTCCGCTTCTGGATATATACCCCCCAAAATTGAAAGCAGGGTCTCAAAGAGCTATTTGTACACCTATGTTCATAGCAACATTATTCACAATAGCTGAAATGGGGAAGCAATCCAAGTGTCCATTGAGAGATGAATGCATAAACAAAATGTGGTATATACATAAAATGGAATATTAGTCAGCCTTAAAAAGGAAGGAGATTTTGACATACACTGCAACACGGATGAATCTTGAGTACCTTAAGCTAAGTGAAATAAGCCAGTCAGAAAAAGACAAATACTGTATTATTCCACTTATAGGAGGTACATAGAATAGTCAAATCTATAGATACAGAAAGTAGAATGGTAATTGCCAGAAGCTGGGGGCGGGGGGGCGGTGAATGGGAAGTTATTGTTTAATGGATGTAGAGTTTCCGTTTTGCAAGATTAAATATTTCTAGAGATGGATAATGGTGATGGTTGCACAATATGAATGTACTTCATACCACTGAACTGTACACTGAAACATGGTTAAGATGATAAATATCAAGTTACGTGTATTTTACCACAATTTAAAAAAAGTGAAAAAAAAAAAAAAAACCGGGTCACAGCATCCTGGTCCTGCAGAAGAGATCATAAGAGTACCTGAAGGAGTCAGGGTCCGAGCTCAGGGATCTGCACTTGGGGACCCCTGAGTGCATAGCAATCACCCCAGAGGAAAGCCTGATGTACTTCCACTGGGAACCTTGGGAAGATGACAGTTCAGTGGGTACACACGGACCAAGGATTCACTTTGGACCGACACAGGAGTCAGAGGCAACCAGATTTTGAGTTGAGGAGCTTCAGTTAAAGAGGTTTGGGAAGCCGAAGTTAACAGAAACCTCATCCAATTGGGACCAGGACTATGCCCCTCAGTGTGCAGTGCCTTCCAGTCTTTCCAATGCTGTTATGGGGCTCTGTTTTTTTTCAGGCAGGGAGGAAAAATCCAGAGATGCATCAGCCTTGAGGAGAGTTGGATATTCCAAGACTCTGTGAGTGCTTTAATGAGCAAAAATGACTATCCTGTAAATGTCCTCATCACTGAGGTGTGTGGAAGGGCTAGGGTGGAGCGAGCTGAACTAACTCAGCAGGGGATTGTTTTATGAAAATACAGACTCCTACTGAGATTGCTTGTATTTCAGAATTAATTCAAACAGCTGCAGAGGCATCCTTCATGGATGTGAATCAAAATGATACAATTTGCCATCCTTTCCCTTGAGGAAGACACTGGCTTCTCCCAAGGGCTCTCTAGAATTAAATTTTGAACCACCCTGTAATGTTACTGCCTTGGCCTCAATCATTTCTTGTCTGCAGCAAATACATCATTCTTCATAGTAGTGGTTCTCTCTGTCGGCTGACTCTTTGTGTGGGAAGAGGGTGTTCTGGAGCCGGGGGTGGCTGTGAGTCCCCAGATGTAGAACAGAGGGAAGTAGGAGAGGGTGGAACTTGTTTACTTCCTGCCGGGCTCTGCTGCTGGATGCTTCCCAGCTATGGATTTGGAGTGACTGCTTGAATTTCACTCCAGCTGCCAGTGGGGGAATCAAAGAGTGTTCCCATCCTGCCCCCACCCTGCCATCTCCAGGCTCTGGAAAACAAACAAACAAACAACAACAACAAACAGGAGAGGAATAATGTGGAGCCATCAATGAAGGAAATTGCCTATTATAATTTTCAGTAATAGATGCTTCAAAGCAGGGAGTGGGGTTGGTCTTATTTCAGGGAAGAAAAAGTAGTAAAAATCTGATCCAATTCACTCACTTCATGATAATTACTTTTGGTAGATATACCAGGTGCTAAGCATATATACGTGCCAGCCACAGTGCAAAGCACTTTGTATGCATTTGCTCACAAAATCCTCACCACACTATCTTGAAGGAGGGGCTGTGAAGCTCTGTCTAGATAAGGAAATGGAGACACAGAGATATTTAAGTGGCTTGCACAGTTGTAGCTGGTAAGGTTTGAACTCAGGCAATCTGACTCCAGAAACTGCATTCTGAAAAACTCTAGCATCTGGTCACCTGCTCAGTCTGACACTGGCTTTGGAGAAATTCTAATTTGAAAGTTGTAAGGCACATTTGTAGTTCATGTTAGATGCAGAGGGCTTTTGAAATTTTTTTCCACCTGAGTTGTTGAGAAAACGGAATTGTACAAAATAAAAATGTGTCTGCTTTGATTTTTAAGTTACAACGAAACATCCATAAATGATTCTCTCTGGACAGGGCAGAGGCAAAGAGACCATATTAAGTTCTGGAGGCCTCAGAATGGCAAGTCACAATTTGGGAATAAGATGGCACTGATTTGTCTGCTCTTGTTTCAGATCAAGCCTAACCACAACTTGGGGCTGGCTGGGCAGGGATAATGAAGTAAAAGTCCATATGACCTTCTCTAAGGTGACGAAAATGCTGTGACCTGGACAGGCTGGGAAAAAAGTGTGAGCATTAATCTCACAAGGTTAAAAAAAAACAACAGATGCCTCTGATTACCGTCT
The DNA here is from genome assembly GCF_020826845.1 of Diceros bicornis minor. Lineage (NCBI taxonomy): Eukaryota > Metazoa > Chordata > Mammalia > Perissodactyla > Rhinocerotidae > Diceros > Diceros bicornis. Next base: position 20,446,606 of record NC_080758.1, read on the forward strand.
AAGAGGGAATGAAAAGCTGTGTAGCTCAGGGATAGCTGTAAAAATTGTGAAGTATGTAACATCCTGTATTTGTTCCTTCCATTTTTTAAAAAAATTTCCCTTCTCACTCTGCTGAAGCCTATGTCTGAGTCCTTGCTCCTTCCTCCTATTAACTTAATCAAATAACGCATCAGATGAAGACAGGCATCAGTGGGGTTGTCTGGCATACATTTCAGTGTAATGCAGGGTAGGGAAACTTCTATGGATAAGGTGGATCGGATTTTCTGTCTGTCGGAAAATAATGGAGGCTACCGTACTTCAGTGAAAGATGCCATTCATTCATGAATCCATCTGTCCATCCATTCATCCAGCTCCCAACAAGTGTTCATTAAACATTTACTATGTGTCAGTGATGGGGGATACCAGGGTTAATGTAGATTCCTTGCTCACTTACAACGTACATTCCAGGAGTGGAGGCAGAATTATTATCAAGTATGTAATGGACAATACAAATGTCATACTGGGATGTGTGCTATACAGAGAAAGTAAACCGAGTGACGTGATGGAGAGTGAGGTTAGATTGTGTGGTTAGGAAAGGCCTCTCAGAGGAGGAGATTATGAAGCAAAGACCTGTGGGATGAGAAAGAACCAGTAATGTGAAGAGCAGAGTGAAAACATTCTAGGCCAGAGAGATGCTTGTGCAAAGGCTCTGAGGCAGACTCTACCAACCATGTTTGAGGTATCGAAAGAAAACCAGTGGTCTGCAGCATACTGGGCAAAGACAGTGGTTAGACATGAAGTGAGAGAGGTAGAAAGGACCAGAAATTGTTGGGTGCTAAAGCCCCACTAGGGAATCTGCCTTGTGTTCTAAGCCTGATTGGAAACCATTGGCGGATATAAGCCTGGAAGTGGCAGGATCTGATTATGTATCAGCAAGATCACAGTGGTACATGGATGTAGGGTGGTAAGAGGAACAAGAGTCCAGGTGGGCAGCAGGAGGGCTATTGCTGCAGTCATGAGAGAATCAAGATAGCTTGGAACAGGTCAGTATAATTTAGAGATGTGTTGAAGTGGATGAATTATGGAGAGGTAGAAGATGGAAGATGGAGGATGGTGGTAGAAATCATGAGTTCTCTTTCATCCTTTTATTTTTTCAACAGAAATGTATTGAGCACTCACTTTACTATGTACCTGGCATGCAAAAATCAGTAAGCTAAAATCTCTGACCCAAGGAACCCCAAATCCCCTAGTGGGAAAGACTGAGATGCAAACAAATAATTAAAATACATTTTGATAAATACTGCAATCAAGGGGTATACATGGGGGCTATGTGAGTCCAAAGGAAAGATTGGTTAACTGTTTTAAAATTAAATATGTCAGTCTTTTGACAGACACTATTTTATTGCATTCTATCCATTGGTCCATTGGGTTGGGTTAACATAAAAAAGCTCAATATAATGTATGTCAGTCAAATGTCTGGGTTTGTGTTCTGGGCATAAACTTGTTTGATAACTCTGAACAACTCACTTCTACCTCACATCTGTAGAACAGTTTGTCATCGCTGCCTCCAACTTTGAACTTGGGCTTAGACCATGATAGTCACACCCTGACTTCACCAGCTCCGGGTTAAAGTTGGAAGCCGTGGAAGTCAGAGCAGGGGATGCTTATTCCCTCTCTATGGACCACTGGTGATGAGAGAGAGGTTGCACTATTCTCAAAATGTCCTCTCTCTTCACAGTATTTTTTTAAATTAAAGTATAATATTACACACAGTAAAAATAACTTTTTTTGGTCATACAGTTCTATAAACTTTGGAAAACAAGTAACATTTAGCCACCACCAAAATCAAGATATAGAATATTAACAACAACCCTCCAAAATCCTCCACCCACCTCCAGCTCCACAGTCTCTGATCTGTTTTCTGTTCCTATAGTTTTTGCCTTTTCCAGAATATCATCTGTCTTAGTCTGTTCAGGCTATTATAACGAAATATCATAGCCTGGGTGGCTTATAAAAAACAAATTTATTTCTCATAGTCCTGGTAGCTGGGGAGTCCAAGATAAAGATGGCGGCAGGTTCAGTGTCTGCTGAGACCTCCCTTCTTTGTTCTTAGACAGATGTCTTCTTGTTGTGTCCTCACCTGGCAGAAGGAGAGAGAGAACTCTCTGAGGTCCCTTATAATGGCATTTACCCCATCCATGAGGGCTCCATCTTCACAACTTAATCTCTTCCCAAAGGCCCTACCTCCAAATACATCCGCATTGGGTATTAAGCCTCAGTATATGAATTTGTGGTGACATTCAATTTATAGCATTATCTAAACAAAATCATATAGTTTGAAGCTGTTTGAATGCGACTTCTTTCACACTGCATCACGCATTGAGATTTACCAGTTGTTGCGTGTATTAGCAGTTAACTTCTTTTTTTATTACTGAGTAGTGTATCATTCTATGGATATACCACAATTTGTTCATCAATTCTGCAGTTGAAAGACATTTGGGTTGTTTCCAGTTTTTGATGATTCTGCATGAAACCACTGTAACATTCATAGTTGCTTTTTATATATATAAGCATAAATTTTTATTTCTTTTGGATAAATACCTAGGAGAGAAATTGCTGGGTCATATGATAAGTATATGTTTAACTTCATAAGAAACTGTCAAACTGTTTTCCAAAGTGGCTGTATTACTTTGCATTTCCATTAGCAATTCACACGAGTTCCAGTTGCTCTGTAAAATTGCTAGTACTAGACAGTGTTAGTCGTTTTTCATTTTAGCTATTCCAGTGGGTACCTTATTATGGTCTTAATTTGCATTTTCCTAATATACTAATAATGTTTAGCATCTTTTCATGTGCTCCTCCCATATATGATGCATTATATAAATGTAAATCTTGTTGTTCAAATAACCCAATATGTGTTTGATCTTCTCTTTGCAGTGCTAGATATGCGAAAATAATTAAGTCTCAGTGTCTGCTCTCAGAAACTTCCTGCCATGCAGTGCAGATAAATACATCACACCCACAAATTTAATGTGAGTGGCTCTATGGGAGTTCCAACTAAAATAAGATTATAACCTTTTGGGACAATTGGGAAAATCCTCAGAAAACACACAGGCTTTGAGAGGGCTTCAGAATTTAATTTTGAAAGGTAGACTGGGACAGGGGCCATAGGAGGGGTGGTGGTCCCCAGGAGAGGTAGGGATTTGACTTAAATGATGGAGACAACGAAGAAATTGACCATCTGGAAGAAAAAGGATACGTGAAGGACAAAGATGGAGAAAAGAAAATTGTGCAGAGCTTGAGCACAGAGATCTGAGTTTATCAGGGAGACTGCCTCACGGATAAGAGGGAGGTAAGAGAGGATGGTGAAAATAGAGAGCGTTTCAGAGGTCAGAAGAAAGAAGGCTGAGAAGGACGATTGAACAGAGAGTTGACACAACATTATCTGCAGAGTGTGAAGAGGGATGAGGCGGGATTCAGACTTGAAAGAAGGAAAAGAGAAGTGTGTGGAGGCTCAGAGCTTATCCTGGCTACATTTCCCTCCTCAGTCTAGTTCTCCTTCCCTGGCTTCACAGCCCAGGGCATCCTGATGGGCCACACCCCTCAGAGGAGGGATGGAACAGTTTCACCCGCAGCAGCTAAGATCCTTCCTTCCTCCTCTGCCCCTAGCCTTCAGTCTGTGCAGCGGCCAATTGGGCAATTTGCATTCTCCTCCCGTACTGTACAGACACCACCATATTTGTCTTCAACTGGCTGCCAGCTCAAAGGCTCCCCTCAATATGGAAAATTAATGAGGCAACTCCCAACATCTTCTCCGCTGGAGCAATCACCATTATATCAGGGTCAGGGTGGGAACCTGCTCACAACCTGACCCGGAGCGCAGTCTATTGTTTCAAAGTGGCCCTGCGGGTCACAGAACCTCAGTTCCCATTTTGCAGAGATAAAAGGATGATGCAGCGGGAGAAAGTCCAGGGAGTGGTGCCCTGATGCCTGCAGTAGGACAACTTCTTTCCCTCAGGAAGAAGACTCAGACAGAAAGGTGAGGCGTGCATGCTGCAGCCACCAGAGGCTTGAGCTGTGGGTTTTGCTGTGTCAACACAACCACAACTCTGCCCCAACTCGCTGCAGATGCCTCCCAGTTGTTTCCAGGAACCAGGCTCCATGACAGCAACAGGAAACAAGACAGTAACTTGCAGCCTCATCAAAAAGGTGTGATTTGGTTTTGTAGCCAATTCAGAAATGTGAAGCTTTTGTATTTTCTTATGTATCGACACCAAGTAAGAGATATTAATATTACTAGCTGAGATTTGTTTTGTCCTTGTTATGTGTCAGTCATTCCATTAAGCATTTTATTTTCATTAAATATTTCATTTGACCTTCATAAAAGTAGTATGGGTAAGATTTATTTCTCCATTTTAAAGATGTGAAAACTGATATTTAAAGAGGTCGAATAACTTGTGCATGATCATTGTTAGAAAGTGACAAAATTGGGAGGTGAATCCGGAAGATCTGATTAAGGGAAATGCATTCCTGCCCTCTAAAGAAAATGCGTTCTTGCCCTTCCTTCTGATGTAGGAGAATTGTGTCCTCTAAGGAACTACAGACTTTCTCATTTTGAAATAAGATTACAATGAAATTTCAAAATAAAGTGGCCCATCGAGTCAGGCTTGAGAATTTTTGAGTAATAGTTGCTACTTTCATTATGCCCTGGCTAACTGACCTAATAAGATATAAACATTTGGTTTCTGCCCCTAGTTCTTGACACAGAGCTCTTAAAGCCCTTGTAATTTCCAGAGTGGTAGGGGTGCTAGGAGTAGCTTTTGTTCTCATGTTTGGTTGTTGACCATAGTTCCTGACAGAGCTCCTAAATTCCTTGGAATTTCCTGCATGATAAGAGTGTCTTTTGCTCTAATGAGGTGACTCTTGGTGGGCTTCTGGATGGCTCCTGGATGGGGGCTGGTCACCAGAAAGACCAGGCATGGTTAGAAGCTTGGAACTTAACAGCCCCACCCTCTATCTTCCAGGGGAGGGGAGAGAGGCTGGGGATTGAGTTAATAACCAATCACACCTATGTGATGAAGCCTCCATAAAGATCCCTAAAGTAAGGGGTTTAGAGAACTTCTGAGTTGGTAAACACATCCTGTTGCCAGGAGGGTGACACAACCCAACTCCACAGGGACAGAAGTCCTGCACTCAGGATCCTTCTGGACCTCGCCCTATGTACCACTTCATCTGGCTGTTCATCTCTGTCCTTTGTAATATCCTTTATAACAAACTGGTAAACCAGACACTAGATGCTAAAATTTTGTAGGTTCTTTGATTGAACAACCTCACTGTCTAGTCTGTGGCTTGTCATTTCTTTATTTTCATGCTTTGCATTCTGCGCAGTTTACTTCCATTTTAATATGTTTTAATTATCAAACATTTTTCATTATAGATATTTAAAAAAAAATCTACCATAAATGTCTTTCACATGTTTTTGTTAGATATATTCTTAGACACTTTAAATTCCTTGTTGCTATTGAAAATAATATCCTTGAAAATTAATTATAGTAACTATTTCGTGTTAGTTATATGGATGCCAGCTTTTTTATATATTAACTGAATAGTTAGCTATCTTCCTGTACACTTAGTGCATCTGTTGGGTTCAGTCAGGAATGTATAAACCACTCCAGGTTTTCAAGCAAAAATGATTTTATAGAAGGGATTGAATGCCTTACAAAACCACTTGAAAAGCTGAAGAATGTAAAATCAGATGGAGGGGCAACACTGACTTTCAGCTTCAGGTTGCGGAGAACCGTGAAGAAGGACTTGCGTTGCCAGATACTTAAATATAGTATAATGCCACTGTAATAAAAACAGTTTGATTGGCACAAAAAAAAAAAATGTCAAAGGGATCAGAGAAACAGAATAGAGTGCCCCGAAACAGATTCCACTATATATGACAACTTAATAAATTAAAGAAGTGGCATTTCAATTCAGTGGAAATTTAATAAATGATGCCAGCACAACTGGTTTTCCAACAACAAGAAATAGACAAAAAAGAGTTAGACACCTACTTCCTGCCATGTTAAAAAAAATTCTATCTGGGATAAAAATATAAATTTTTTAAAAGTCATAAATGAAAAGTTAGGAGACAATATGTTAAAACCTAAGGGTTTGAGAAAACTTTATAGCTAGTACAATAAAATTAAAATTAAAATAAAAAATTAAAATAAAATTAAAGAAAAAGCAGATATTAGACTATATAAAAATTAAACCTGTTTGTTTAAATATTTTTTTAGAATCACTACTAAAACAAAGCAAAGAAATTCTCCCAAAGTGCTAGATTGAAGGTTAGAATGTATTAAAAATAATTGATAATAAATTGACAACAAAAATACATACAAACCAGTAGGAAAAAATGGACAAAATATATGAACAGACAATTGCAAACATAAATGGCCAATGAAAACAAAAGAATGGGTACTCAATCTCTTTATTAATTGGGAAAACGCAAATAAAATTAACAACAAGATAGTCCCTTATGCCCAACAGATGAAAAGATTTGTTTATTTATCGCTAATAGGATGTAGATAATATGGAGCTTGTACGTTGTTGTCAATGTGAGTCAGTAGTACGGATTTTTGGACAGCAATTTTGAAGGCTCTTTAAAAATTAAAAATATCCATTGACCCATTAATCCCACTCCTGAGAATCCAATTTATAGAAATAAAGATACTAATATGTAAGGCTACATAGATAGAAATAAATATTTATTGGAGGATTTTTTTTTTTTTTTTTTTTTTTGTGAGGAGATCAGCCCTGAGCTAACATTCGCCAATCCTCCTCTTTTTTTTTGCTGAGGAAGACTGGCCCTGGGCTAACATCTGTGCCCATCTTCCTCCACTTTATATGGGACGCCACCACAGCATGGCTTACCAAGCAGTGCGTTGGTGCGCGCCCGGGATCCGAACCAGCGAACCCCAGGCCGCCGCAGTGGAGCGCGCGCACTTAACCGCTTGCGCCACCGGGCCGGCCCCTATTGCAGGATTTTTAACAGTAATAAAACCTGGGGTGAGGTAGTGTATAATATTCAGAAGTATACAGATTGAGTAGAATATGGTACATTCACAATAGGGAATATTATGTTATCACTAAAAGAAGATATTAGATTCAAAAGAAATGATTTGAAAGGATAACCACAATCTATGGGGAAGGGAGAAAATCAAGATGTAGAGAAGCATTATGTACTGTACTTATTTTTAAAAATAAAATAATGGCAAAAACTTACTGTCCATATCCGTATTAACACTTAAATCTAGATCAACAGTTAAAGATACAACTGTAGGTACAGGATCATGGAAACATTGAGTGGGCAATGGACAGATAGCAATATGTGGTTGATGTTAGTTATCTGGGGCAGGATGAGGGAGGGAAAACAGGAGGCACATATCAAAAATTGAAGATGAAACATAATTAAAATTTCTAAAATGGGAAACAACTTAATATTTGCACACACGTATATACACATATATAAAGAGGTGCATGAAAAGATGATTGATAAATGTTTATTTTGGTTATCTTGGTACAGTAGGATTTCAAGAGACCATTAAATTTATTTTTTATATTTCGTTTGTATTTTTACAATAAAAAATGTATTAACTACACAATTACAAGAAACTGTGAAGCTAGTTTCACTGTTGAAAAATAAAAATTTTGTTTCTTCCAGTTGTGTACACAAGCCTTCTTGGCCACCTCGATATGAACAAAAAATAAGTAATCACGGATACCTGGAAGAGAAGTCCATGTCGGTGGATCATCCCAGATCTTCACATGACTTACTTTCTACTTTAATTTTCTGCTCAACAATGTCAGCTCTTCAGGGAGAGCTTTCCTAACCACTTTATTCATTTTGCCCATCACGATCAACCCCTGACCCTTTACATTGACTTTATGTAATATTTATCGCAAACTGCTCATTGTTTTTATACCTTATACAGTTGAAATCAAAGTGTGTTTATTTTCAGGGTTCCTCCTTTTTTTTTTTTTTTTTTGGTGAGGAAGATTGGCCCTGAGCTAACACCGTGCCAGTCTTCTCCTATTTTGTATGTGAGTCACCACCACAGCATGGCTTGATGAGTGGTGTAGGTCCAGGCCCAGGATCCGAACCTGTGAACCCAGGCCACTGAAGCAGAGTGCGCCGAACTTAACCACTGTGCCACCGGGCTGGTCCCTCAGGGTTCCTCTTTTAATAATGAATTTTAAAATGCAATTCAGGCTATATGTTTTCCTCTGAAAAAATATGGCTTTAGCTGGGCCCCACAGGTTTTATTATGAGGTGGTTTTTTTTCGCATTTATTCTTTTAAAAATATTTTGTGATTTACATTTTCTCCTCTTCAATCAGGTGTTGTTTGAAAAATATTTTTAAATAGAAATGAGCTAGTTATGTTTTTCAGGGGCAGACATCAATTGTTATTGATTTCCATTTTGGGGGGAAGTGGAGGATATGATCAGAAAATAGGGCCTATAAAATCTGGCCTTTGGAAATTTATTAAGCTTTTTTGTTGCTAAGTGTACTAGTTATTTTTCTTGCAGTGTTCCAAGGACACAAAAAGGACATATATTTATATTTTGTTAAGATAACACACTCTATATAAAGCTATTAAATTGTGTTTATTGATTACATGCTTCAAATATTCTATTTTTACCAACGTGGATTTTTATATTCTAAAATAGTTACACTGAAATTTTCCAAATAAATTCATTTTAACAAATTACATACCATGTTTCAAAAGTTCTAACCCAATGTTTACATTTTGCTGCAATGTTGTATGCTCTATAAGAATGTACATCCTTTATAAGTCACTTTTATGGACTGTTACATTTTATTGTTGTATAATATCCTTCGTTATCTGTTTAGTGCTTATGGCCTTGATTCTTCTTTGTCTTGATATCAGTATTTTCTCTAACACTTCATTCTATTTGTATTTGTCTCATAGCACACAATAAAACAATTTTTCTTCATTCTCTTCTCTCCTGGTAATTTAGAAGCTCTATTATATTTTTAAGTCTGATAGTGATTCCCACTTCTAACTGTCACAATTAAACCTGTATTTCTCCCACTGACACTTCACACATCTACCCTCCCACACCCCCACTGAGATGAATGCTTTAGAGTGGTGTCATTTTTTGCCTCAATGTGAAATCTTTGGGACTGCAGTAAACCCTACCAAACATCAACCTGGAGACATGCAATTAGTGAGTGGTTCCTGACCTCTGCCCAGCTCCAGGTCTTCACCGGGGCAGGGGTTAAAGTTCTTATCCTTCGTAAGGGCGGGTTGTGGCTAGAATGTAACTACCTTGTGACCATTTGATCTCAATGCAGGCAACTTTCAGCTGGACACAGAGTACTTTTCTCTATCTTTATTTTCTGATTTTTGACAATACAGATCTACAAATAATACTGTATTATAGGTTTCATTAAATAATACCATGGGCCTGCATTTTACAACAACTGAATTATTTGGACCCCACATATCCCATCGTGGTGGAATTTTATCATATTTTAATTTCCTGCTCTTTGTTATTCCCTACCCCCTCCTCCCTCCTCTCCACTACTGGATTTTGCTGAGAGAGTTGGGTTTTTGTTTTTGATTTTTTAAAATTTTGGGGCAGTCTATTAAAATATCTTCCCTTGTTATACACCTTCTTTTCCAAGAATACTTAGTACGTATGCTACAAATCCATAGAATTGTTATCATCATCCAATTATATATAACTACACATATATGACATATATTTATATAAATATATATACTGTGTCCATCTATCTTTTCATCTACCTCTACCTGCTATATATTTGGCATTGTCTATCACTGTTTCTGTCCTTTTTATATCTTCCAATATGTTGAAATCTTTGGTCTTATTGTATTGAGATTTATGGTGCACAGATATTTCCTCAGACAATGGACATGAATTGAAGTCTCTGAGATCTTCACTGATTTTTTTTGTCTGCCAACAGATGTATGATATTTTCCCATGTGTAGGATACTAACATTGCAGCCCTCTCCTCTCAAGGGTCAATAAGTGTTGCAGAATAGTTTCCCATATTGAAGAGAAATCTGATGTGGACAGGTTTACTCTATTACGTAAAAATAGCTGTTTATAACTGGAAACTTGAAGGATTTGTTTGTGACTTAGAATTTAGAAATTTCAAAAGCTTAGATTTTTTTTTCCATAATTTTTCCTGACCCAGTGAGAAACTTAAAACTACAAATTTATCTTCCCTCAGCTCAAAGAAATTGTCTTACGTTTCTTTTAAAATTATTATTTTCCCTCTATCTTTCCTTTTCCCCTCCTGCTAATCCAATGATTCCAATTAGATTTCCTTGCCCTGTCCTCAAAACTCTTATTTTTTCTCTTGAATGTATGGCTATGTGCTTCAGATTTATTTTATGACACCTTTTATCAACTTCATCTGTTAAGTCATCAATTCAAATCTTGGCAAGTTTATACTATTTTATGTATTGATTTTTGAAACTGCAACACGATGTCTTCATCTGTCCTTTATTAATCCTCAGAACTAGACAGAGTAGTAACTAATAAGGCCTGCCAGGGGCCAGAACACAATGAGGGGGGACCCTGAGCATAGGAGGGGAGAGTGGGAGAGTTAAAGAGAGGACTGTTGGGAAGGATGAAGAGAACAAAATGGAAGGGGTCCAGGTGAGGGCAGGTTTCTCTGTTGACCACTGTACACAAAGGAGGCAGTGCTCAGACCCTGTGCCCGTGAAAAGGGCTCAGTTGAGAGGATCAGACTCACAGCTCCAATTCTAATCTCCTTTAAGCTCTGCAAGCGTTGGATTATTTTGTTACAAGTCAGCTACTGATTAAGCTTTCTCTAGGATGCCAGCAAGGTATTTCTGTTACTGACTGAACCACGTTTCCTTCATTTTAGGATAAAGAACGATTCCCTGCCTTATACACAAAGCTTTGCAAAATGAAATTATGATAAATTCCAACTAAAAATCCTCCAATAAAAGGGGAAAAATAGTAACTTTATAGTGGAGAAAGCTGACACTATCTTAACCAAGTGGTGATTACCTTAACCAAATGATGAAGGTTAACCAATTGATAAAGTTTACCGTAACCAAGTGATTGAAGGTTAACATCCTCAATACTGTCATGTGGCTCCCTGTGGGTTTCTTTCCAAAAATCTATAACCCTGAGGAAAGTTAGACAAACTCAAATCAAGGGACAAAATTCTACAAAATACTTTAGCAGTACTCCTCAAAATGGTCAAGATTATGAAAAACAAGACTGAGAAACTCTCATAGACTGGATTAGAGTAAGGAGATGTGATGACAAAATGAAATGTATCCTGGATTTGATCCCAAAACAACAATAACAAAAAAGAATATTAATAGAAAAACTAGTAAAATTCAAATACATAAAGTCTGGAGTTAAGAGTAAAGTACCAATGTTGGTTTCTCAGTTTTGGCAAATATACCGTGGTGATACATGATCATAATTTTAGGGGAAACTGAGACTGAGGGAGAGGTATATGGCAACCCTCTGTACTATCTTTGTTAATTTTTTTTAAAATCTAAAACTTGAAAATAAAAAGTTTATTAGAAAGAAATTCTCCCATAATCTAAAGACTGCAGTTTACCTCTCCTTAGCTCTAGGGAAGATGCACTATAATTACTTATCTTTAGATCCAGTTACCCAGAAAAGCAGGTACACCAGAAATATGGTGCTGACACTCACAAATATTTATTGAGCACCTACTATGTGCCAATGGTATAACGGTTCAACTGTGTTGTATAGATATTACATAGATGATGTGGCAAGCCATTGTCACTGGTGGAGAGCAGTTCCCTAGAACTTGTTTCTGTTTCTGCTGCTTTCCTATCCTCCGTGTCTATAGCCATCTGAAAGTTTCATCAAGATATTGAGGATTTTGTTATTTTTTTCTGAGATTTTCTTTTTAGAAGCTCTTCAAATACGTTCAGTGACTCTCATTTGGGTAATGCACTGAGGTTGCTACCAATATTTCCAGTAAACGTGAGCAGTCTCTGGAATGGTATCTCTGTGCAAAGACTGAGTTGTTCAAAGGACATGGGACACAACTGGATGCACACCTTCATGCCTGCCCTCAGTCAGGTCCAAACCGGATGGTGGGTAGAACAATGGGAGACAGATACCATCAGTTTCTTCGCCAACAAAAAGTGCAAGAAATAGTACTTCCCCTTCCCATGAAACCTGATGGGAATTCAAGAATCAAGAATGATCCTGGAGTGAGAGGAGAGGGTGTTTGGGAAAGGAAAGAGGAGAAAAGGCATAAGCTGAGCCAAGGGTCTCGCTCTCTCTTGCCTCCTTCCTCTGCAGGGATGCGTGTAGGGGAAGGAAATAGGCCATTAGCAAGTGTGTGCTCATTCCCGACATATTCGAGATAATTCCCGTCAGCCATGGTCTCATCATTGTTGGGTGGACCATTGGAAGTTGTGTGCTCTCTGCTTTCAAAGTCAGAAGAGTGGGTTTGGGCTGCAGCCAGATCCCCTCTGGCCATCAAGGTATCCAGCCTTGGATTACAGCAAGAGAGAGAAAGCAGAATTTTCTCTTGGACAACAAGCTTTCCAGAACTAGGTAGGCATTCATATGTTCTCTTTGCAGCTGAGTCTTTAAAAATTATATAAGGAAGTTTAGGTCAATTTAAAAATCTCTGATCAAATAACACCTTGTTTTCCAGAAAGAGAAAGCATGGTGATACCTAACTTCTCCCTAAGCATTATTTATTGAAAGCTTTCTTAGTTGGATGTCAGAAGACCTAAATTCTCAAGCTTTGCACAGAGTAGGTACTCAGAAAAAAATAAGTGCTGATGATAGTAAAAATGCGTTTAAAAATACAATACAGGATTTTGACTGTGAGATTAATGTTCACCATATATTGGGTGGAGCATGACAAGAGGCATTACATAGGTGGATGATCAAACTTAGAGGTGAAGGGTAGTGTGAATAAATATCCAAACTATTTAAACAAAAGGAAAAGAGCATCTTGGGGCCATTACTTATATAAAAAGCAGGGAGAAAATACCACTATAAGTCATACAGTTATTAAAATTACATTCTAACTTGCTATTTCTACTTCCTACACATACATTTATACAATATGTGGATCAACATTGAACAAGACAAGACATATTAACGAATGCTTAATAATATCATTCGTGCATTCTACACCAACAGCCACAGAGACGTAGACTAAGGGGTATATCTCAAGAGAAGAGAACTTTATTTTTAAAGGAGGCAGAGTTAATGCCAATAGTGACAGGTAGACATACTTTGCACCTTGAATGCCTGGCTAGTTAGTATTTTATAGTAGAAAATATCTCTTCTCTGAAAAATTGTTTCTAAGGTTTATACCCTGGAACACAGGGCTTCTAGTTAGTAAATTTCTTTGAAGTGAGTCCAAGATTATATTTCCAACTAGAAAATAAAGCAAAAAAAAAAAAAAAAAAAACAACCCAGAAACCCTCAGAGGAATGATTTGGGTCTTTGCTTTCTCTATGCTAACAACATTTTATTGGTTATATAAAAACTTGGGTATTGTACAAGTATTAAAAAAGAGTCCAGGGGAAAATATGCCAGAGATAAGGACACGGGAAGGGGGTGAATTTTCTCTTCCAGTCTCCTGTGAAAGCAAATCCAGGCCTAGAAAAAAGGATTTCCAGATGGGCTCAAGAACAAACCTCCACATTTTACTGGTCCCCTGAAATTAGAGAAAAACTCTCCAAAATAAAAATTTTAAAGTATTTCTGGTTAATGTTCTATAAGACACATGAAATTTATGAAATCAAAGTAAGCACACGTTAAGTGAAAGGATCAAGAGACGGGAAAGATAGATAAGGGAGAAAACTAAAAGATGCATTATTTTTAAATTTTTCCATTAAGGACCCCTGGTAAAAGTGGTAAATAGATTTTATGCTAAAAATAATGTATATCACAAGAGATAAAAGGGAAAGAAAACTTTGAAACTTAGAAGCAAACAAAAGATAAGAAGCCTAGAGGAATATAGGTCATATATACATAAGAAAATATGTATGTGATGTATACATTTTGTGTATAATCATATAGATATGACATATTTCAAAGAAAAATAGAAAAGATACATCAAAAGTAATAATTAAAGGAATAACAGAAGAAAACATTCTTAAGTAAAAGAACTTAATCTGTCGACCAAAATAATTAGTCAATCCTGGGCAAAATTAATAACGGAATAAAACCCAAGATTTATCCAGGTATTACACTGGCAATTCAAATATAAAGCACACATCCTAAATGGAAGTGTGAACAAAAGATAGGTTGATTTAAATAGACCCCAAATCATGATAACTTCATATTTTGATATCTGCCACACAAGTGTTTGAATAAGCAGAAACCACAGAATTTTGAGGGGAAAAGGTGATGGCCCGATATCCCATAGCCAATTACTGTGTGAGGGCAGACAAAAAACATTCTTAGACAGGCATGGGCTCAGAACAGAGGCAATCCGTGTTTTCTTGCTGAGAAAATTACTCTAAGCCACTCTACCTGAGCAAAAGATAAATCAATATAAACAACTCAAGAATGAGGAAGTTGTGGTAATGAGGGATGGATGGTGTCCCTTTGGGCTTTCTACTTCTTAGCCCGTATTGAATCCTTTCCACTGCTTGACTAATGGTGGGGTATATGGCATGTGACAAGCTCTTCCTTTTAAGAGGCGTTGCTCTTGTAAAACAGGACAAATGGTTGTGTCCCCTCCCACCTGCCCCAGAGGGAGAACTAAGGAAGAATGGAGAACTCCATCAGAATCTGCTCATCCTTTTCATCTGCCTCATCTGGTCAGCAAGGGCAAAATCAATTCAACCCCAGGAGTGTGCCCTGGATCTCTTGCTGGCTTTTTGCAACGCTCTTCGCAGACCTGGCTGCATCCCACTGAAATGGGAAAGCGCGAGGGAGGGATTCTATGTCTGCAGTTCTCTTTCTGCAGCTTTTTTTCTTTTTTAACCAAAAATAAGTTCTCTGGATTACACTGATGCAATCAGAACCTGATTTTTCTCCGCCATATTGCTTTCTCTTTTACTTATCATGAACAAATAGTTGGACAGTTAAAACTTCTTTTGAGAATTGTTTATGTATATATAAAGTAAGCCTCATTTTTCACACTCTGTCCAAAGTTTTCTTGTGCGGAACTCTTTCTAATCATGGGGAAGAGTTCTTGGTAGTGGGAAAATGTGTGTTTTTATCCAAAACACTCAGATATTGTACCAAATTTCACTGATCTTCAATGTGAAACTTGGCAGGAATTTTCAGTGTGATTGGGATAAACTGCCTCTTGAATGGTGCTAACGCATTCACAATTGTCCCTTCCTGAAGACACCCGTCACAACCAATCAGGGTCTGCATAGTAATCAAGAAATAAATAGTCCATACAGTAGCAATGTGAAGAACACCCATAAGTAGTAAGTCCCTTGCAAATAATAGAAAGCATCAAGACTGCCTTTAACTAGTGGGGAAGATACACAGACTCCCTTCTACTTTATGATTCTTCCCTCAGCACTTGTTCTGTGATCATCTCATCATCATGAAAATTCTGCATTTTAATTTCATCCCTAGGGGAGATGTGTGGATACTGGCACCATGACAAGTATAACAGTATAAAAGGACAATTACTTTAGCTTATCTTTCTTTTTTTTTTCAGTCTTCCAAGAAAGAACTACATTTTTAAAGTTCATAGCAGAATATTTTGCTGTGACATCATATGCACGATCTTTCACTACATTAAAAACTCCAAAAATCTGTATATTCAAAACTCAATTTCTTGCCTTGGTAATCTAACCATCATTCATTCCTATTCCATCATCCACGTATGTATTTTGGGCACCCACTCTATGCCAGGCACCATGGTGGCCATTGGGAAGCAGTATGAAGAATGGGAGTTTTGGCCACAGATAGTCTGGATTCAGACCCCAGCTGCCATATGCCGTCTTGTATGGCCTCACACATCTTCCTTAAGTTCTCTGAGTCTTATTTCCTCATTTACAAGAAGAGAAAAATACTAGAACCAGTTTATCAGATTATTGTGAGGATTATAGGAGAGTATACACTTAAAATGCTTAGATGATGATGATGATGATGACTATGATGATGATGATTTATATTAGTCTGTTCAGCTGTCATAACAAAATACCATAGACTGGGTGGCTTAAACAACAGAAATTTATTTTCTCCCAGTTCTGGAGGCTGGAAACCAAGATCAAAGTCCAGCAGGGTTAAGGTGTCTGGTGAGAGTTTTCTTCCTGCTTTCTGCTGTGTCCTCACACGGTGGAGAGAGAGTGAGCAAGCTCTCTGGTGTCTCTTCTTATAAGGGCACTAATCCCATTGGGTCAGGGCTCCATCCTCATGACCTCATTTTACCCTTATTATCTCCCAAAGGCCCCATCTCCAAATACCATCATATTGGGGGTTAGCACTTCAAAAGATAATTTTTGGGGGACACGATTCAGCCCATAGCATTATTGTTATTTCCACTTTCAAGCAGCTACATTTCATCATTTATATCCTTAAAGGAGGAAGAATACCCACTTTTTTTTTTTTTTTTTTACTTAGGAAGATTTGCCCTGAGCTAACATCTGTGCCAATCTTCCTCTATTTTGTATGTGGGTCACCACCACAGCATGGCCACTGACGAGTGGTATAAGTCCACACCCGGGAACTGAACCCAGGCTGCTGAAGCAGAGTGCACTAAACTTAACCACTAGGCCACAGGGCCAGCCCCCAAAATACTCACTTTTTAAAGATGTCAGAACCCTTATGGAAATTGCATAATTCAAAAGAAGCCGCCTTTGAATCTTCTAGAAATGACTCAGCTTCTCTCTTCATGGACTCTCTAAATCCAAGCATCTTCTATATTCTCAAGATCTGTTGTCTGCCCAACCAGACTATTCAGTCACCAACAGTAGATATTGGCTCCAGTAAAGACTGTAACACAAGGATTGTAAACATTTCTAAGGAAATATTTAGAATGGCCATAAACCATCCCTCTAATTTGTCTAAGAATTCTTCACAATGTCAGGATTAAACAGTTGGCTTATGCCATGTACTGACAAGAGACTCCAACTACAGGGTTCACAGCTGACCTAAAAACGAACGTTCATAGCCTATCCTTGAAAAGAAAAACCAGTCATGTCACTCACCTCCAGATGAGCTTATCAGGGTTTTTGGAACACCTATCTAACTTGCTCTCTATGTAAGGACACTGAAAGTCCCTGTTCTTGGGAAGAAGAGCACATTGAACTCACATGGCCTATTTTCATTAGCAGAGCAATGTCCTCATCATGCACCTCTTCAGGTGGATTTGAGGAACTAATAATAGTATACTGGAACTGGCTCCAGTCCATTGTTAAATATTCAGGACTTTTGCAACCTGGTTGTTGAACCTTAGCTTGAAATTGGTCACGGTGGTAATATTTGCACCATGAAAATCGGCAAATACTACATATAAGGCCTTTCCTCACACACCAGAATAGTCTGTTTATCAGCATACCGCTGGACTTAAGTAACTCCCGTTTTGAAAAGTTCTAAATGGGGCTAGGTCTCAGCAATACTGTGGGATATTTTTTTCCCTAAAATACAGATTCTTGGCCTCCACACAAAATCTAATGCATTATACTCTCTACTGCTGACCTGGCATGTGTACTTTGGATAAAAAACACAAAATTGCCACAAAACCAAAACAAACATTTTGAAAGAATTTATAAAAACAAAAATATATATGTGAAGGACATTATTGGGAGGAGAATGAGAGTGAGGAATGGGAATAAAACCAAATAATAAAATAGGTAAATCAAATAAGAGGTCTTGCATAGATGATAAAAACATTCCAAGATCCAAGACATTTAAATAATTCTACCTCCTGTACCTGAGGTATAAGGGGTGGGGGGAAGTACATTGAAGAAACTTCAGTGCTAAGTGTAATATGTGCACATATTCTTGTAACATTGCAAACTACTGAAAGAAGGTATCACATCTTACTCATTTTTGTGCCTCCAATATTTATCGCAATGCTTGGCATAGAGAAAACATTCAGAACATGTTTCTAGAATATACGAGTGAGTGATTGAATAATATAATAATAATAAAAAAAACTTTAATCATTCAACACAGTTACCAGTCACCATGTATACCAATAAAATTATTTCAAATACACATTAGATGCCATCACTGACTTATTTGGAACCCTCCAATGGTTTCCCATCTCACCCAAACTCACTAGCCCTGGCCCCAAGCCCCTTTATGATCACTTGCCTGCTAACTCTCCTCTCTTACTCCTCTGCCTCTCATTCACTTGGCTCTGGCTGCACTTAACCTTCTCTTTTCTCCTTGAGTGTCTCATTCCTGGCTCAGACCTTTTAGATCTTGCTCTCTCTTCCTTTAGACCTTGCCTTGGCTCACTCCTTGATTCATGTAGGTCTTTGCTCAGATGTCATCTCCTCATGGAAAATTTCCCTGGTCAATCTATCTAAAATAGAACCACCACCACCTCAACAATGTTTGATCTCCTTAACCTGTGTTATTTTTCTCTATAGCACTTAACACTTTCTTATATTTGTTTATTCAATGATTTGTTAATTGTCTTCGCCTTTGAAGACTGAATCTCTATGAGGCTAGGGCCTTCGTCCATCTTGTCTTCTACAGTACCCTTGGTACCTGGAACAGTGCCCATCATAGTAGGATCTCATTCAATTTTTGATGATTGATGAACAAGTGAGTGAATGACTTTATTAACCAAAATACAACAGTGATTGGTCAATGCAACATGAGTTGAAGAAATATCCTGATTTATAGGGGTAATAAACAATCCTGCTACTTGCTTCCTGGGAAAGCTCATGATTCCACATTACTAAGTGTGACAGCTCTCCAGTCTGAATCTCTAATTATAGTCCAGGTCCCAAGTAACAGAAACAAGACATATCCACATGGTTAATGCAGGCAACTACAATTCAACATGTCCAAAAGCTAACTAAATGTATCCCCCCATCCCTAACTTCATTCCTTATCTCAGTTCATGACATTGGCAAAGCCAGAAAATATGGTATCATCCTAGATTTTCTGATTTATTCTCCACACAGTCTCAGAGATTTCATCTAAAAAGAGAGTGATCATGCCGTGTCCTTGGTAAAAACTCTTCAGTTCTTATTGGTTAAAACCCAGACCCTTAGGAAGGCACTAAGGCTTTTACTAATCTGACTTAGACCTACTTTTCCATTTTCAACTCCAGACTCCTATCCTCTCTTCTTGCCATTGGCTAGAGTTTTTACTCCAGTGTGCTGAATCCAGCTTTCAGTTTCTTGAATCCACTATGCTCACTCATGCCATCATCTTTAAATCTTCTGCAACCTCTGGCTACATTGTCCGACCTCTCCCAGGCTGGCATATAAACCATTCTTCCCCAGCCCCAATGCTGCCTCCAATAGGAAGCCTTTCCTGACAACCACCAAGCTGATTTAGTTGCCTTCTGATATGTTCTTTGGAAATACTAAATGGGATCCTGGTTCTAACATAGTTTTCCTCTTGAAAAAGCTCCAACAGGAGTGTTAATCTCCAGGGTACACATATTTAACCCCCATCACTGAACTAACTAAGTATACAAGGAAATTCTTTACAAATGCTAAGAAGAGAGGGCCAAAGGCCTAATTAATTTTTCAACGCTGAAGTCTGAATTTTACAATTTGTCCCTTTTTTATGGTAATAAATTTCTCTAAAACAAGCAGGGCCTGGTGATTGGGCATGAGGCCAGCAATTCTCATTTGGCAAGGAGTTTTCTTGACTCAGGCTGTGTATATTTGGAGAACAATGCCACAGGTCAAATGTCAATATTAGCCCAGTTCCCTTCTAATAGAGAATGTAGGCCTCTCATGTGTGTTATCTGCCAAGAGATAGCCATGGATACCCTCTGGCTCTCACTCCATTCTCTACAAGCACTTTGGGCCTCAGCGAATGCCAATATTTTCAAATGCAATTCACAGACTTGTAGAACTTGTGATCTGGAAGTGACTTTAGAAGTCATTTATTTACTGATTAATTATTTGCTTATTTTATAGGTAAGAAGTACCCATGCCTCTAACACCAGCTTTCAGCCCATTCTCGCTTTTTACCCAATCCTAGCTGTTCAGAAAGATAAGCTAAATGTCTGTCATGTCTTCTATTCCTATTTCACAGTCAAGAAGAACTCAGGTCTCAACATTTCAAAAAATCAGACTTTTAACTGCAAGTTGCCCTTGACGGTAGAAACAATCCCTGCCCTATTTCTAAGGGTACAGGTGATGTGCATCCATCGGTGTTTTAGGCAGTGGTCTGGATTAAAAACTTTGCAGTGGGGCATTGGTAAATGATGGAGAAGATGCTCACTTAAGTCCTACATATCTAGGCCTTTCGAAAGCTGAATTTTCTTTTTGCCTCAAGTATTAGCTTTCTCTTCCTATGTAGCAGTTTAAAATGACACAAATTTATGATCTCACAGTTTCTATAGGACAGAAGTCTGGGTACAGCAGGACTGGATTCTCTGCTCAGGGTCTCACAAAGCTGAAATCAAGGGGTCAACAGGGCTGCTGTTCTCATTTGATGCCTGGAGTTCTCTTCCAAGCTCATCAGTTCTTGACAGAATTCATTTCCTCCTGGTTGTTGGACTAAAATTCCTGTTTCCTTGCTGGCTATCAGCCAGGGACCACTCTCAGCTCCTAGAAGCTGCCCATGTTCCTTGCTGCATGGCTCCCTCCATCTTTCAGCCAGCAATGATGCATTGAATCCTTCTTGTGCTTCAAATCTCCAACTTCCTCGTCTGTGATGCTGGAGGAAATGCTTTGCTTTTAAAGGGCTCCAGTGACTGGGTCAGGGTCAACAGATAATTTCCTGATCAATTGATAGAGGACCTTGATTACATCGGCAAAATCTCTTTACAGCAGCACCTAAAGGAGTGTTTGATTTAATAACTTAGACTAGGTATATGTAGACCAGGGGCCAGAGATCTTGGGAGGCCATCATAGAATTCTGCCTACCAAATCTCCTCAGAGTAGGCAAGAACATGGATTTCATAGAAAACATGTAACATCTTTCCTATCCTCACCTTGAGTTTTCTCTTGGATATAGCTAGCGTTTTATTGTTTGTTTGTTTTTGTTTTTTGTGAGGAAGATTAGGCCTGAGCTAACATCTGTTGCCAATCCTCTTCTTTTTGCTGAAGAAGATTGGCCCTCGGCTAACATCCATGCCCATCTTCCTCTACTTTTTACAGGACGCCACCACAGTATGGCTTGACAAGCGGTGTGTAGGTCCACGCCCAGGATTCTAACCTGCGAACCCCAGGCCGCCAAGGCGGAGTACACAAACTTAATCGCTACACCACTGGGCGGACCCCTATAGCTAGTTTTCACGCACGTTTTTGCCTGGGTGTCCTACAGGCATCTTGACTTTAATGTGCTCTCGTTTCAGATGGCAGGACAGAGTAGAATGAGATGAATCTGGTGAGACAAGTCAGATATAGCAGAGCCATGCTGGTCCTATTGAAGAATATTGATTGTAACTACGTTGTAGTGAATGCCATTAAAGGGTTTTAGGTAGACATGTAATATGATCAGGTGTGTTGGAAGGGTGAATGAGCGCGTGTGAAGAGAGCAGTGCAGATGGTTGCAGTGCCCAGGTAAGCAATGATGGTGGCCCACGCTAGAGTGATGTCAATGAGGTAGGAAAGAGGCCTTTGCTGCTAATACAGCCGAACTAGACATGCACTTAGCATTCTCTACCCTTCTCTTTCATGTTACTCATTACATTATGAACTGTTGCTTAGCTTGTCTCTCTCCCTTCCTTGACCGTCTTATCACATTGTGTTCCTGGCACAGTGTCTGGTGCCAGTGCAATCAGTAAATGCTCGTGTTAATGCTCAGCAGTAAATGCTCATGGATGATCTAACGTGTCCTCTACACCATACTGAATCACAGCAGCAGATTCAGCTTTGGAAATCTCCGCTGGCCTGGTTCCTGCTCTCCCTGCCTCAGTTCAGATGGTATGCTCTGCTTGACTCATTAGCAGCTGGGTTTCCTATTGCCTTCCCTCTGCACCCACGAAGTCAGAGGGCTAGCTTATTCAACCCAAATTGAAGTTCCCACCTCCCAGCTCATCTTGGCTCTTGGTTACTGGTCAGGATTGGGCAAGCTCCATCATACCTCTGGTTGAATTGAATATTTTATTGCCTCACCCTACCCCAGAGGCTACCCAAGAGACCACTTTTGCTCTACATTTTTGACACTCCATCTCCATTTCTTTCTCAGTATGCTACGCAGCCTCGGCCACACTACCTCTTTTAGCCTTCTGGACCAATTCCCCAATGAATAGGGACAGGAGTTTCCATAGCCCGCAGACTCACTAAGATAGAACATCTACATTTAATAGATCTTTACTATCCTCTCCAGTCCTAGGATCTCAAAACACCCTTGTGAGGCCTGATGAGTCCGGTTGGAAATGCTTCTGGTTTCCCCTGCTAGATCTTCAATATGACTGCTCCTCTCTGCTGGATAAGTCCTGTGAAAATTACTTTACTCGTGGATTTAATTGGTTTCACTTGAATTTTGCTTTCAGTCCTATTAGAAGACAAGCCATTTGCTCCCGCATGCCACCCTCCCCCTTCAAATGAGTGTCAAGGGAACTGTTTGTGTTTTGTTACTAAGACTGTTGTTGAACTTGAGGCTACAGTAAGAGCAAGACCCTCTTGAGTCTTGGCAACCAAATCCCACACGGCCTCACTCTGTTGGTTTTGTCCTCTCAGTTCTGGTCCCTTGTGGACAGTTTGTAAAATTAGGAAATTAAGAAAACAGAGACTGAAAAAGACCTGGGAAATGCTTAGTAAGGAGAATCCCTTGATAGAGATGAGACCTCAACAGCAAATTCGCCAAGGGAATTTGAACTGTAGACTCTCATATAGGGTGCTGTAAATAATGAATATTCTCTCTCTCTTTCTTTTCTGCAAAATACAGTAAATGCTAAGTGAACATTAATTTATTTTTCCTAGATGGTTCGGAGGGAAAAAGTACCTTTGGCCTCAAATTAGCAATTTATGGATAAACATCTTCCCCAAAAGACTGGGACTTGGATGGAGAGTTGATCCATGTTCTTCCTTGCTGTAATTTTCCTTAGAACCCTGCATTGTACTCAATCCCTTTTCTAGACCCACAGATTTCATACTCCCGATCCCAGAAGTAAGAGGGATATTGCTTGAATGAGGTGGCGGATCTCCCTTTCCTTGTAGTTAATATAATCCTTTCCTCCATGTGTGAAAGATCACACTTGCAGACATTTTACCAGCAGGTTTATTTGAAAAGGAGAAACTGGGTTCAGGAGAAGAGATGAGGCCCTGGTTCTGATTTTCTCCATGAATGTTCTGGGTCAGCCAAAAGGATACCTGTACCCAATGGGCATCAGGAATGGGGAAGAAAGGAATTCCATATAAACTTTTGTATGGCAAAAAACAAAGATGGGTTGTGTCTTCAGTGTGACCACAACTTTCACTTTAAATAAATTTTATTTAAATCACCTCGTTTGAAATTTACATCCAGGGTCTGCCAGGCATAAAGGCTCTCTGCTTTTACAGGAAGACAATTCCCTCTTAACTGGCTCACAGGGTACAAAGGGAGGCATCTGGGCACCATGTGAGGCATAGACCCCCTTTATTGTCACCTCTCTCAGACTGAGAAGCCAGCTCTGTACTCTGACCTGGGTCTCAACTCCACTTCCTTGGCTGCAAGCTAAAGAAATAGTGATCATAAACTGCTCTCAGTCCGTGTCCTCAAAGAGACAGTGAGCTCTGTGGGGCAGAAGGTTGTAGCTTATTCAGTCGTATTCATTGGTCTTATCCCCATTGCCTAGAACTAGGGCAACAAAGATGAGAGAGAGAGAAAGAAAGGAGGAAGGAGAGAGAGTGGAAGAGGAGAAGGAAGAGGAGAGTGAAAGAAGGGGAAGGAGGAGAAGGGGGAGGAGGTGGAGGGGGAGGGGGAAAAGGAGACAGTGGAAGGAGAGGAGGAGGGGGAGGAGAAGGGGGTGAAAGAAGAGGAGGGGGAGGAGAGGGAGGAGAAGGATGAAGAGAGAGAGGGAGGGAGGGACGGACAGAGACAGAGAGAGACAGAGAGAAGCCCTACAGAACATGCTGTTATAGAGGATATGAAAGTAAGAAGGGCACAAAAACAACTTCAACTCTAAAATTCCCTAAACCTCCAGCTATGTGCTGCTTCCTTTCTTTAAGCAAATCAGCTAAAGAGGGACCACCACTAGTAAAACCATGGGACCTGCCCTCATCTCCTTGTCGTTAGATATTTCCTGTGGTCAGAGAAGGCCCACCAGATCATCATCACTTTCTCCACCCCAGGAATAGGGGCAGCCAGAGCTGTGAGCCTGTTACTACAAGGCATAAAGCAGCAGGAAGAAGTGATAATGATGTATGAAATGTCATTGTTCATTTAGTGAGCAAATTAGACACCACATATTTTGTTAATTTTTGCAACTTATTTTGAGAGTTGAGACTGAGAGATTTTGTTGACATTTACATACCACCATCATATAAAACTTCCATCACACAGGGAAACATCATTATTCTGAATTAAAGAAGGTCCTTAGGTTCCCAGAAAGACTTCAGGAACCTATCCTTAATTACCACGCAATATCTTCATCGGGGAAGAGTGAATTTGAGCTATTTGAGCTACATGGAATACAACAAACATTTTCAGAGTACATTTATGGACCAGGCACTATGCTGGGGGTGTCTTTTGTCTGTTTGTTTTTTTACCCTAAATCATTTGACTTGCCTAGGAAACCTATTTTCATGCCTAGGTACCCACATCCAATTTAGAGATGAGAAAGCAGAGGCTTAGAACTGAAATAATATGCCCAAGATCATAGAGTTATGTTCTGGCAAAGCTGATATTTGAAATTAGGTCTATTTGCTTTCAAAGGTCATTCTCTTTCCATCACACCATGCAATTGAAATAAAGAACCAATTAGAACTTATTTGGGATATGCTTCTACATGTCCCAGTAGAGACAAAGACAAATGTTCTGGAGATACAGTCTTTGAAATTCTGAGACGTCCTAAAATGTTGATCACTCTTAGACATTGAGACTACTCTTGTCAAACTCATCATGAATTCACTGTCGACAGCTGATGTATAATGTGGAAACCAGTATTCTTCCATGTAAAATGATGGAAACTCAACATGGAAACCTAGGAGTGGAACTGATCTTAGACCCAAGTGGATCCTGAAATGAAAATAACTATCTCCTCATCCTCCCTATTTTCCTTTTCATTCTTTCTTTTTTCCCTTCTTTTGCTTCCCCCTGCCCGTCCCTGACCTCCCTATCCCTCCCTTCTCTTCCTCTTCCTTTTCCTCCTTCTTCTCTCTACATCCTTCGCTTCTCCCTGTATTGGTTGCATTCCCTCCTGCTGCTGACTTCTTCCATTTATTTTGACAAGAGAGAAACAGAAATGGCTACAGAATGCTCCAGAATTATGTCATGCCAGCCTTCCAATGGCGGAAAACAGAGATACTTTCATTATTCTAGTATGAATACATGAAATCTTCTGGAATGATCTTGATCGACTCTTTTGGGTCATAGGCTTGCCCTATGTACTGATCTCTATGGACAGGGCCCATGACTGGCAGCCCACTCTTGTGGTCTAGTGCAGTGGGAAAATGTGAAATCATCTCCATCAGAGCCATATGAAATAGGGGAAGAATTATTTCTCAATAGGGAGGGTAGGCTATTACTATAAAAAGAGAAAGAGGGGTTCAAATCAGAGAGTAATTGGCATATGTCCACGAAGTTACATTTTGGATCTAACCTCACTTAAATTCCCAGAAGCATATGTCCTTCATTTTTTCCTTGATTTCAAAACTATTAGTTCTCTTCCAAGTTTGGAATTGTTCCCTATAATCTATTTTAATATCATCTTCTTATAATCAATGCTAAAATATTGATGTGCAAACTGTCTAGCAAGGTGTGGAGGACCCTCATCATTTGGTTAGCTATAGCAATGACAATGATGAAAATGATGAGATACCCTTTACTGAATACCTAGGATGTAGTTATGAATTTGGACTCTGAAGTCATAGATAGATAAAGCTCGTTTCAAACAAAGACTCACCACTTGCAACTTGTGGGATCTTGTTACTGAACTTCAGTTTTCTCATTTGCAATATGGTGGAGGGGGTGATAACAACATTTGCCTCAGAGCACTTTCATGAAGTTTAATTAGAAATATGCCCACAAAATGTTGGGCACAATGCTTGACACATGTGAAATATATCAATAAATTGTAGCTCCTGCTTGTATGTCCCAATCACAGCTCTTGACATTTTATTTGATCCTCAACAACTGAGTAAAGGGGAAAGTATTGTCCCAATTTCTTTCACAGGTTAGAAAACAGAGGCTTAGGAAGAGTTGGATAATTTGCTCCAACACTCATACTCATCAGTGGCAGCCTGGGGTTTGACGATATCTCTTCGACTTCAAAGCCCTAACCATTTCATAACCAAAGGTTCTCTGTCAGTTTTGAATCAAAATTTAGATCCTAATCTGGCAAGGGATAAAACATTTGAAATTCATTCCGTACCTGAATATTCAAGGTGCACAGGCCACGATGGACAACGGCAGTCCCTGTGATGCTGTTCATGGCTCTACTGCTTCTGTCTCAACATCTCTCTTTCCTTAGTGTTCCATTTATCACCTCACTGACAATCTACAGGGTAGTTTTAGAACTCCTGCCAGAAGTTTGCTGCCCAAAGACTCCTGGGAAGCAATGAAATTGCTGTCTGGTATTATTTCATTTTGCAGGATGAGTGGATCGAGACTATGGCCCGTGCCAGAGGCCTGTGCCTTCCTGTCAGAGAGTCACTTCTCAGGGTAACCCAGCTGAGGGTAATGATGCTGTTGGAAATAATTTCTGTTTAGTGAAGTCCTGAGAATGGGCCAGACTGCCTCTCTCTTCCTTCTACTGCTGCTCCAATTTACGTCCGATCCCAGGATAAGTGTTCCCATCTGTGTTATTTTGTTAACTGAAAAGGAAGGAATTAGTGCATGAACTTGTCACATCTTGTGACCTGTTGCACACCGAGATGGGAGATGGTGGCAGAACAAACAACATTCTTTCTCTCAGCGCCTTTCAGACTTGCCAAGGAAACTAGGAAGAGCAGTTCTGATTACAAGAAACACACCAGCACCATCCCTAAAATCAGACAGGTCTCTTTAAGCTGCACCTTTATTGAGAGCTGAAGGAAAAGAATGGCAGAACCTCAAAGGAAATTTCCCCTCTGTGCCAAGCTCCAGAAGGAAGACCTTCCCATGGAAATGCTTGCTGGAGATGCTTTGCTGACACAGAGTGCTGCCAAGGAAAGGGGCCTCTGGTGGGGCTGCTCTTGCCCTTTCTCATGGGAGAACACAAGGCTGAGGGGGGCGCAAACGCCATCCAGGGATATGTCTTGGTGGAGGGACCCTAGGAGAAGGCCTTGCATGGAGAGTCTCGGGGAAGTTTTGACCATGAGGTGGTGGTTATGACGGGCTTCTTGCTCATAGATTTTCAGTGCAACATGACAGCACAGTGAAGGTGTCTTTTATCCATGTTTCCTCTTTACAAGGCTTTTACAGGAATCTATGCAAGACTAAGTGTTGGATACAGATTTAGAACAAGAACATAGTTGAGTATGAAGCATTCGAGAGAACTGGGCTCCATCTCGAGTCTTCCTGATGGCGTCAGTTTGTACCAGTTTGCCTTGGCAGAAACTCAGTTAGGAAATGAGAGAAACAGAAAAAAATAGAAGAGAAAAAAGAAATTCTTTTTGAATCCAACTAAATTATACCCCCTGTAACTGCAGAGACCAAGAGTCAGAACAATCACAGGCCCTCTCTCCAGAGATAGCAGGAGGCAGGACCCATCTCATAGGTGAGTTGGTCAAGGCTAAGAGAGGGCTCTGTAGGCCCCAAAGATGTTTTGCTCAGAAGAAGGGGCTCCCCGCCAACTCGGACTGCCACCAAGAGGCATTGTCTGCTTCCGACTTCCCATGTCCTCTCAAAAAAAGAAACACTGCTACACGAAGACAAACATTGATTCCAGGATCTCACAGACCCAGCCTATGTCATGACCTCTAGAAATAATTTCCATCAGCAAGAATATAAATATGCTTTTTTTCTCTTTGATTTCCTCTGTTTTTAGAATTTTATGGCATATACAGGGAGCCACTCTTGAGGTAGTTCCAGGCCATCTGTGTTCTCTCTTACCCCTCACCAATAAGTTGTGAATCAGTAAGGGTTGAGTTTGAGGGGTCTCATTTCTCATAAACATCTGACCCACAGGACTGTGAAACAGATGGTGCATGGGCCCCCCTTTGAAAACTTTTGTGTTGGGAATTCCATCTAGCCCTGAATCCACAGACAACACCTGATTCAGCCAAATCCTCTAAACTTCAACTTGAACCCTCCTGTTGAAAGGACATAGTGGATCCCAACATTACCAATGATATGAAACAAGACAGAAGGGCTTGCCATCCACACTTCTGTGCCCTTTTTGTACATAATGTCCTCAATAATGAAAGGCTCTCCTAGACTTTAAATAAATGGAGATTCCAGTAAGATTACTTAAAAAAAATATTTCACCAAGCACACTTTTTACAAAACACTGTGGTTACCATTGGTAATGTATAGAGGATCACAGTGAATGATGGTCTAGAAGGAGTTACAACCTTGTAATAAACAAACATTTT
The DNA here is from genome assembly GCF_020826845.1 of Diceros bicornis minor. Lineage (NCBI taxonomy): Eukaryota > Metazoa > Chordata > Mammalia > Perissodactyla > Rhinocerotidae > Diceros > Diceros bicornis. The sequence goes on from NC_080758.1 coordinate 20,475,400, forward strand.
CAATTGAATATAATAAAGATATTAGATAATATCTATTAAGCTCCTAATATATCTCTGGGGTTGTAAACATATTAAAGAATTTAATCAACTGTATGAAATAGGTTCTATTATTATCCACATTTCATTGATGAGGAAACTGAAGCTCTAAGAGATTGGATAATTTGCTCTGGTGCTCAGCCAGGCAGCCTAACTCTAGAGCACATGTTCTTTAAATGCTGTTAGAGTTCTCTGGGGTAACTGGTGAAGAAGCAATAAATCTGACTGGGATAGAGAGGGCAGACTACAACAATTATGTCACACATTGCATTTTTTTCTATTTATTATTTGGTCTTCACATGGCCATGGCCCCACCTCCCACTCTCTTGCCTGAGCTCCACATCATCATGTCCAACTTTCACTGCTCATCTGCACCCACAGGGCCAAAGGCACCAAAAAGCCAACGTATCCCAATATAGACTGATTATCCCTTCCCCTAAATCTCCCTTTCCTCCTAGATTTTCTGGTCAAGTAGAAGATTTGTCTTTCTACTTGAAAAGGAAAATAGAGGCTACCAGCTGTGTCCTGTCTTCAACCTAAAAATGAATAGATCATAGACTGGAACATCAAGAAAAGACATGCCTCTTCTTCCAATAAAGATAAATTTCCAACTTACCATTGAAATAAAATAACCACAGATGTATTTATTCATTTCAGGTCTTTTCTGCCTTGAGAGCAGGGACTAAGTCTCATTTATTTCTATAACCACAGTACCTAGGTCAGTACTTTTAAATACTTAATAAATATTGTTAGATCAATAAATGAATCCCTGCTTCCACTCTCATTTTCCCTGCATTGGATTCTGTGCATAACATTTGTTGGATCTTTATAGTGTTGATGTAACATCTACTATGTGTCACGTATTTTCTAGGTCTTGTGAATGCAGAGCCGAATAAGACAACAACTTACACTTAAAAAGCTTGTTGTTTAGGAAAGTCAAAGTGGTCTTTTAAAATCAAGTTTCTCTTCTGGTTGAAACTCTCCAATGGCCTCCCAGTGTAAGTCAGGGTAACATCCGAACTCCTCCATGGCCTACAATGTGCTCCCTGACCTGGTCTGTGCTTCCCACTTCATGCCACCTTCCTTATTCTTGAATATCTACAATCTACATTGGCCCCTTGATCTCTCTCACCTTGAATCCCCCAAGCTCATCTCCCACTTTGGGACTTTGCACTAGTTGCTTCTTCCCTGAATTCCCCTTTCCTGATCTTCACCTGCCTGCGTCCTTTGATCATTCATTTCTCAGCCTTGATGACTGCTCTTTAGAGAAGTCTCCCTAGATAATCCAAATAAAGTAGTTCTCTACTCTCTCATACCACCTCATGATAATTCTTTGTATAGTGCTCCTGGTATTTAATATGTTCTTGTTTATTTGTTAGTTTATCATCTGTCTCCCTTGCTATAATGTAAGCTGTACTAAAAGTGACATTCTCTGACTTGTTTACCATTGTATCCCATTATAAGAACAGGCCCAGACACATTTTTGATGCTCAATAAATAAAAGATGAAAAATGGAATTATTGAATGAAGAAACTTCCACGCAAAGTATTGGACACGGACTTCCTTTCTCTTCTCATTCTACAGCAGGTTAAAGGAGTAAGGTTTGTTTGCTTGTTTGTTTTAATTTTCAAGAATGTATTTGTTGCGGGGGCCCCGTGGCTTAGCGGTTAAGTGCGCACGCTCCGCTGCCAGTGGCCCAGGTTCAGATCCCAGGCGCGCACCGACGCACCGCTCCTCCGGCCATGCTGAGGCCGCGTCCCACATACAGCAAATAGAAGGATGTGCAGCTATGACAGACAACTATCTACTGGGACTTTGGGGGAAAAATAAATAAATGAAATCTTTAAAAAAAAAAAAAGAATGTATTTGTTATCTTTTCTAATCTATCCATTAATGTTTCTTTTTTTTTTTTTTTTGCATTGTGTTCTAAGCTGTTTGTTGAAGCACTGTTTATATTGTTCAGAAACTAGAGGAACTTTTTTATCAATATAGCCTAGTAAATAAACTACATTACCTCCACAAAATAGAGAACTCTGCTATCATTAAAATGCTAATGTATGCCTTTACTCATTGGTATGGAAAGGTTGACATAACACATTATTTATTGAGAAATTTATACAATTTATTAATCAGTTCATTGAAATTGTATGTGTGCATTCTGAGAGAGATGCTCAGCAAAATGTTAGTGGCTGTTTCCTCAAGGTTGTGGGATTTTAGGTTATTTTAAAATATTATTTATAATTTTTCTGTAGATTAATACGTTTACAATGATTACACAATATTTCACTCACTGGAAGGACATTTTAAAAAGCTATTTTCATTAAAAAATAAAAAACAATCAAATGAACAAAAAACAGAAACAAACAATAATACAACTTACTGCACTTGAAACTTTTTCATGGATCCCTATTGCCCACAGAATGAAATCTGGACTCCCAAAGGTCCTCCTCCACGGTACCATCTTTTTTTCCAGGCTCGCCTTCCAACAATATCTCCCATTAGGATTCTAAATCCAGGCATAGCCTTCCTTTTGCAGTTCTCTAAGATCGCCATTCTCGGCCATGATCTCATCGTTTTCATGGCCGTTTCCTTTGATGACGATGCCCTTCTCCACCTTGCCTATCAGACATACACCTGTGCATCTTAGAGGATTCCCTCTCCACACTCCTTTCCCTCTGAGACTTTTCTTTAAACCTTTCCACTGGCAGTGTCAAAGCCCTACTTCTTTCTTCCACTTATATCTGGGTATCTACCTGTTCACGCTCATGTCCCGTCTAACGGTTGGCACTATGTCCTGATAATTAAGATATGCCTAATAATTGTGGAAAACATTTGTGTTCTTAATTCTCCTTCATCACAACACTGCAAATACTGTCATTATCTCCATTTGACAGCATGGAACATTTAAGTGAGTTTCCCAATTTCACAAGGAGTCAGTGGTAATTCCAGGATTCAGATCCAGCCAGTTCAGATTCTATGCTCCAGATTCTATGCTCTTAACCACAAGGTTCTGCTGCCTCCCACTTGTCATGGCACATTATTTAGATTTATGGAATGGCCAATGCCACCAAGGCATAAATTCTTTCACTGGGATGAAGCTCCATCTCAAATACATGAAATAAACCTCAACACCTATGTATCTTCACTTTTTTGTGATTTAAGTTATCCATCTTGTATTATAATTATTAAAGTACACAAAGAAGTAAACAAAGCTACAGTACAGTCTGTTACTAGAAATATAAAAATAAAATTACGTGATCACTACTATAGAATGCTGTTCCTTCAGTAGAATGCAGTATATAAGAGCGTGCAGCTCTGGACTCCAAACTCTCCTTTCATCTCTTACTCACTGTGGGCCCTTGGGCAAGTTGTCTTTTTTTTCTATGTCTCCTTTGCCCTATAAAATAGGCATGCTAACAGTGCCTTCCCCACGGGGTTATTTTTAGGATGCAATAAAATAATACGGGTAAAATGCTTCATATGGTCTGGAGCAAAAGTGTTCATTCAAGCATCAAATCCAAAAATTACCTGTGGTTGTCACTATTTTCCACTCCAGGGACCATATCACATTGGGAGGAGTAGAAGCCAGGTAAGGCACTCAAAAGGTTCAAGTCTTCCTGAAGGAAATGAACGTTCTTTATCAATCTCACATAGACATATCTTATAGGGCTAACAAATCCTTTACCTGCTAACATTGACCTCTTCTTAGACTCTAATTCCCCTGTGTTTTTATCCTAACAAGATCACTGCCTCCCTTTTTTCTATTTTTTTCCAGTAACACTCTTTTCTAATTCCAGCTTAGCATGGACCCCAGCCCCAAAAGGTGACAGGTGGACAGGTAAGCACTCTGTCCCAGAAAGGGGGGAAGAAGATGGGAATGAAATCTCTATTCTGCCGCATACAGCACTTTCTCTTTTTCCACTCTTTCAGACCACAATACTAACCAAGAGGAACCTGATAATGTTCCTAGTCTAGCAGGTCCTAGAGTGGGAGCCTACAGTGTGCACATACTGAATATTCAGACACGTCCGGGAATGCCAGGAGGGTTAACTGAGCAAGCAGGATATTAGCCAAGGAACCTCATGGGTGGGATTCCAACCTAAGATTCTCTTCCCTGGCCCACAGCCCTGTCAGAGCAACTGTGCTATTTTGTTTCAAGTCTTAACTTGCCTGGTGACTCTTCCCTAAATACTAAATTCACTGAGGTATGCAAGGATGTCTACTTTATTAGTATTCATCCAGCTCCCAAAAGAGGCCTGACCCATAGAACACACACAATAAATATTTATGGAATAAATGGGTGAATGAATGAATGGCAAAGAGCTAAAGGTTCACAAGTGTGATCGAAGGAAAATGGTTTTCTTTATAAAGGAGAGACCATTTTGAAAAAATCAAAGCATGGTGAGTTATTCAAATGGCATTTTGGCTACTCCTGCCCCTAAGAACTTGTGACAACATACTTCAAGAAAGCAATTCCAAGTGCAAAAAATTCTGATGACTCTCAATAATTGAGGACAACAGTGAACATTCTTGCTTTAAGTCTATTTCCCAATATCATGTCATGAGAGGGCTTGGGGTGATTCTCTCCTTAGTGGCTTGACCACTTTAGGACGTTGAAGAACAGAAATAAGGAGAAGATACAAACATATTCTGGAAGCTACCAAAGAGGGAGCCATTCCTGAAATGACCTGAGAACCCCATGTTGCCCAAGATTGAATAAGAATTCACACAAAGGGTCTCTGGAGAAGGGAGGAGATGTTCTCTGTCATGAAAAGGAGTGTGAAAAATACCAGCTCTACTATGTACTTGCTCTGTGGCCTTGGGCATGAGACTCAGTTTATTCATCAATAAAGTGGAAATTTTAATGGTATCCACCTTGAGTATTACTGTAAGATTAAATTATATAATATACACAAAGTGTTCTGCATGGTTGATAATTGCAATGTGTGATAATTTATAGTAAACACGATGATGCGGAGGAGGAGAAGGAGGATGATGACGAAGACAGTGATAGGAAGAGGAGATCATGGTGTAAACCTTATCAGAAACACTCCATTCTGATCAAGGAAAGTCTTGAGTAGGGTTATCCTAATTTTGACATGGGGGTAATGAGCCAGAGAAGAGCTGTTTTATAACTATTCTTACAATTCAAAGGTATTTTAAGACTATTGTGGTCAGGAGTGAAAATAAAGATTGCAAGTTTGAGAACTTGTCCAGATGTACTTAGCAAGTGCCGATCTGAACCCATCAGCCAATTACTACTCCCGATGTTAGAGCCAGTTCATCATTTGTGAGCAATGCAAAGGCACTGACAGGACACTGGTGGAAGGGACAACTGTGCACCCTCACATGTTACTTCTAACATGATGGGATGTGAATGAGTTCCTCTAAAAGTCTGTGCTGGAATTAAGTCTTGGAAACATGTTCAATAGAACAAGAAATTAAAAGGTAGTTTTTCTGGAGCTTTCTGTGAAGGTGGATTAAACTAATATTCCCAAGAGTTTACTTGTAAAATGGGAACAAGAGAGCCCATGAGTCTCTCAAGAGTTTGTCCTTATTCATAAAGAAGGAGCTTAAGATCTTTCTAGAAAGGGCCAGGTACTTGCACATATGATAGCACATCTGTAGTGCTGAGTCCAGAATGTCACCAGAGAAGTGTGACCATACATTAGGACAAACTGGAGAAATAATTTCGTAGACTTATTGAAACCACATCCTAAAGGCAAATGAAGTTGGTCCTAAGAAGAGTTCACTGAAACTCAGAGGGGAAAAATCTGAAACATAGCTGGTCACATGAGTCTTCATTCTCTAGGTGTAGTGTACAAGTTTGGTATATTCTTATCTTAATAAGACTTTATCTATACTTATTTATTTTGTCTATATTATGTGTCTAGTTGAATATATATATCCCAAACAAAAATTTTCCTTTGAATTTCTAGAAGATTAATCTACATATTTATTTAATACTCTGTTATTGAGAACAGTAAAGTATATTACAGTTATTCATTCATAACAGAATATAACTCCAAGTAAATTAACTCTTGTCCTGTTTGCATATTTTTTCAACCCAGGATTCTACTCTATCTGATATTAATACTGACACAACTATGCTGTACTTGTTTGCATTTTCCTGATACACATTTTCCAAATACTCCATGTTTGAACTTCCTGAAACACATTTTAAAAATTGTATCTTCCAAGAAGTGTATTTTTGTTTCTCACCTGAAATGATGGCTTCTAAATATTGTGCTATTATCATCATTTACATTTATTATCATAAGAAATAAATTTGCACTTCCTTCTATGATCTTATTTTATGTTTTCTGTATTTCATGCTTTTCTACCGTTTCCCCTATTTCCTGTCTTTTGCTAGTTGAACTCTGCTTTGATTTCTTTAATCTCCTGTAGTAATTTGGGAGGAATCATCCTGTTTTTGTTTCTACTAAATTTTGCAAAATAACATACTTGAGCTGATATTCTGTTAATTATCAAGGTCAAGAAGAAACAATAGCTTTTGACTCTATCCTATTTCAGTCGAGAAATTTAGCACATTTTATTTTTTCATTTCTTCTCCCACTTCCCAGTATTTCACAGTGTCCTGTGTAGTTTTAGGTAACTGTTATTATTTGTAAGGTATTTTATATTTTGAGTTAATTTATTTTAAAATTTAGAAAATCCTTCCTCTTGTTTCTTTTAGAAACATTCTTGGCTTTGTTTTTGTTAATTTCCACTTTAATTATTCTTGTTAAATTTTTTTTTTCCCACTATCTTTGCAGGGTCTTCTTATGTGGCGGTTCCTCAAATGCTGACATCCCCGGGTCTCCGTTCTTTGCCCTTCTTCCCTCCCAAACTCTATCGTCTCTTAGGCGCTCTCATACACTCTCAAGCTTCTGGGCATCACCTCTGTGCTTATAACTATTAAATCTCTATCCTCAGAGCAGAATTCTCTCCTGACATTGAAATTTGTGTAAGCAACTCTTGCTGGCTGTCTTTGCCCAGCCTTGAAGGAGTGGCCCTGTGTAGGAGATGAACCTTATCTTCCAGTCTTGCCCTAGCTCTGGGTTGTCTCTGGAACATTTGTGATTGTCCAAGCAGCCTATTTTATTGCTAATGGCTCCCAGAGTTTGAGGGTATGCTAAGACCTGCCAGTGTCCCAAAGTGGGGAATTTCAGTGAGCACCTAGATTCAGGCAGATTGGAAGCCAGACTCTCAGGTAGCAGTTTTCAAAGTATACAAATATCTACAGTCCTGTGGGACCGCAAGTGTGAGTCCTGCTGGCCACCAGACCAGGCAATCTGGAGGTGTCCCGTGGGCAACAGTCACAAAAATCAGGGCTCCAGATGAGTGTATAAGCTCCTTTCTGGGAGATACCGGGGAGCTGTAGTGAGGCAAAGGGAGAGCGCAAAGGTGACGCCCACTGGTTGGAGGGTAAAGATGACACGTGAAGAAAAAGAGAGCGAGAGAGAAAAGAGAGAAAAGGAATAGAACAAAAAATGGCTCCGGCTGGCTTCAGCAAGGCAAAGGGAGAGTGTGACAATGGCACCTCCAGTGCCTCCATCCCCAGAGATGATCCCAACAGGCCCCTGCTCCTAGGGTCAATGCTCTAAGATTAGCAAATAAATTGCTTTCACATAAAGTCTGGATGCTTTTCAAATGGCTGTTTCTGCACTGGGTCCTGGGATGAGTGAGTCCATGCAAGCCCTTTAAGGGGCGTTTCTCAGTTCACCACAGCCTTTTGAGTCATGTGGACGTGAGCCCTGTTGGTTTTCAAAGACAGATGTTTTGAGGGCTCATATCTTAGGTACAAATCTTAAAAGTCGGGGTGGCTGATGTAAGGTCTTCACCCTTCACTCCCCAGGGAGAAACTCCAGGTTCATGAGTTCCCTCCCGATTGTGGGTCACTGCTCCAGAAGTGGGTTTGTGGTAAGACCACATCTCAGCCTCCCTTACCTGCCTCAGTGTGGCCCTTTTCACATTTGCCTGATGTGAAGGAGGGGCTCAGCTAGTTTTCAGGTCTTTTTCAGAAGAAATTGTTCCATATGGAGCTGTAGATTTGGTGTGTCCACGAGAGCAGGTGAGTTCACTATCTCCCGCTCATCATCTTGGACCACCTCTCATGGATAGCTTCTTTAATATCTCAGAGACACATACAGATCTTCAACAGAAACAGTTACAGAAATATAGACTTCTAACATTACTATTCTCTTTACAAGGCAACATGGTGTGGAGAGTTAACCAATAATGAGGACCCATTACACACCTGGCATTGCATGAGGCATTTTCATACTCAATCCTCACTTTAACACTCTAGTCTAAGGACTTAGGTGCCCAATTCTAAACGTGGGAAAACTGAGTCTCCAGAAGTTTAAGAAACTTACCCAAGACTTGGTTTGGGTTTTAAACCCTTGAATTTTCTATTTCACCCACATCAAAACTTTGCTCTCTTGTTTCTTCTGAGTCCCTTTATCTTCATGGCTTGATATCGAGGCAGATCTGGGGGCCGGCCCAGTGGCACAAGCGGTTGGGTGCACGTGCTCCGCTGCGGTGGCCCGGGGTTCACTGGTTCGGATTCCGGGCGCACACCGATGCACTGCTTGGCAAGCCATGCTGTGGCAGCGTCACATATAAAGTGGAGGGAGATGGGCACAGATGTTAGCCCAGGGCGAGTCTTCCTTAGCAAAAAAAAAAGAGGAGGATTGGCAGATGTTAGCACATGGCTGATCTCCTCACAAAATAAATAAATAAATAAAGAGACAAATCTGAGTCTTCCCATTTGGACTCATCCTTTTGGGTTGTCCATTCCTTCAGGAGGCTACTTTGGGGTGTCAGTCAACCTAAAGAAATTATGAAGGAGGAAAAGTTTCATCTCTTATAGTTGGTCAGGAGACCAGCGTCACTCTATAGTGGGGGAAAGGGCTGTCCTACACCCCAACTCCTACGACTCCAGTGGAACAATCTGTTGCCAGGACTAGACCTTGCAGTGAATGGGACCAGCCATGTGGACGATATCCTATGGGATTCTGCCTAAGAGACTCATTAGCATTCAAAACCATTTTCCTTCTAGTTCTTCCCATTTTACTTAAGAAGTTGGGTGAAACTAGAATAGTACAGAGTTTTGTGAAAATAGGCTACTGTGTTTGAAGTGCCGGGTGGACGTTTCTGGTTTAGTGTTAATCCTGGTGGATTCCTGTTTTTCTCCAGCCAGGTTTCTTGTCTCTGACACTTCAGACCAACCTAAAAAATGGCAGAGCATTACCATTATCAAGCAAAAGGAGCTCTAAAGTTTCCATATAGATGGAATGTAGGAGTGAAACTTTCCTCTACCTATACTTTGGGTGGTACAGAATACCTACATTCCTGTAGTCCTGCTTCTGCAGACCAAGGCAAACAGATTGTCCTTTGAATGTCTCAAAACTGTTTTTATTCTTGTAATGCCAAATGCAATATTTGTTTGAAAAGACTACACCAGAAGTTTCCCAGCTGAGAAAACAGGCTTGTGAAAAATGGTTTCAGAAAATGAAATAAACCATGCAAAAGTTGTTCGGGGTGTGTTTGAAATGAACATCTGGATACGAACTGCTAAATTACCTCCTTCCTCCTCCTCCTTTTTCTCACAGCTGTTTGAAAGAGTCCTGAGGGCAGGGAACAGGTCAACAGACCAAATTGCACCTTTTCCCCCTTCTAATCTCTTTTGCACCTACACAAGGAATCTCGCTCACATGTGTGTTTAATAAGTGGGCACGAATACAAGAAAAAAATTATCTCAATTTCTGTTGACTCTCTGCAGCAACACCAAAGGAAAATAAACCCTGGATTTTACAATTTTTCAGACAAAACTTATGGTTTTAATAAAATATTGCTTTACAGTTGACGTTTTTATATCAAGAACTGAACAAAACATTCATTTCTTAAGAAAAAAGGAATGAAGGATTATTACGTCACACTTTCCCCAAAGTTAAGAAAATCCAGTTCCCAAGGCTCTGGCTTTTAACTTACAATTGAGAAACATGAACAGTTCTGTCTGTTCTTACTGAATTTTCCATTGCATCTGTTTATTACACACCACTGTTCCTAACCACCACTTCAACACACGTATCTGAAGAAGGCGTTTACTAGTTAAGTATGTTGCGAAAGAACAAGATGATATTTTATAGATCTTCCTGAGAGTATCGGTGGCCACAAGTAATGCAGAAAATATGAAATAATTGCCTCATATCAGAAGAACGTGTAGGCAAATCTTTGGGGAGACACGATTTTATGTTTTCATGTACAAGGAGGCTGACTGATCAACTCTGTACTGTCAGAGGTCAAAATGGACCTAATCAGAATAGGAGACTCAGTACTTAAATAAGTTTTATCCTCCGATTCAAGCATCTATCTCCCCTACTAGCCTCTCATAGTTTTTTTTTTTTTTTTTCGGAGGAAGATTGGCCCTGAGCTAACATCTGCGGCAATCTTCCTCTATTTTGTATGTGGGTTGCTGCCACAGCATGGCTTGATGAGCGGTGTGGGTCCACGCCCAGTATCCAAACCCGCGGACACGGGGACGCTGAAGTGGAGCGTGCTGAACATAACCACTATGCCACCGGGCCGGCCCCACCTCTCATCTTTTCTACAATAGGAAAGGAGCCTTGCTCATTCGTGGATCCCGGTGCTATGCTATCAAGTGTACACAGTGCATTGCATGTGCTCATTTGATGGATGAATGGTTGACTGACTAACAATGCAATTCCTAGCATAGATTTTCCAATAACATGAGAAACTCCCTTATGAAGAAATGGCTGAATACTTGCAAGGAAAGTTTGAGAAGTGCAGGGAGGATATTTCTTAGATTAGATGGACTCCAAGGCTCTCCCATATTTTGGAGTCTGAAATTCTAAGTCATCCTTTAAATTATTTGGAATAAGATTCCTGTCCACATGCCAGGAGCGTATCTCAGCAACCCTTCTTCCTCACAGCCCCATGCTATCCTTGCAGACACTGCACTAGTTTTTATTAAGACCACTGTAGAAACAGTCTTTGAACTTGACATCTGCCTCAAAGCTGCGTGTCTCTAATCTATACATCTCTTTCCAGCTGATTTTAGGTGACTTAGTTTGTTGATTTGAGCTCCTAGTCTGTACCAAGCACTGTGCATAGCAGTGGGTACATACTAGGAAGCTATTGAACTACATGGTAAAGAGAAATTTCGTGGCCCAGGATATCAGAGAAGTCTTCCCTGAAGAAGCAACATTTGAGGTAAACAGCAGTGAACCAGATGAAGACAGCATTCAGGAAAAGGGTACTCCAGTATGAAAGAAGATAACGAACGGCGTTGCAGGGCAACAGCGTGGCGGATAGAGGTACTATAAAAAGCTGTGTCTGGACAGTAAAACATAGAACTGTGTGATGGGAGGTAGGGAGTGGAGGCCATGGTGGGAAGTCCATATAAGTCATATTAAGGCATTCAAACTTTACAACCGTCTAGCCCAAATTGATTACCTGAGAACTCAGACACACCATCTGTACCTCAGGCTAATGCCATTCTTCGGGCTGTTCCCTCTGCCAGGCAGAGTCCTCTTCTAACTTCTCTCTGTTTAATATCTTTTCACCCCTCAAAACCAACCCCTAATATTCCTTCTCCAGAAGCCTTTGATGATTTCCTTGAGTGGGCGCCTGTCCCTCCATAAGTACCACTTGTACCTCTCAGGCCACTTCCACATTCTACCTCAAATCTGTGCTGTGAGCTTTATGACAGCAGGGGTGCCTTCTACCCCTCTCCTTGCCCCATTCTACTCAGTAAACGTTTGTTGATGAAACGTGCACAACGTTCTGCTCAAAATAGAGTCTTAGTCTTGTGGTTCTTGGGCAAGTTGCTTCATCTCTTCCAGTGTCATTTTCTTTGACTGTAAAATGGAGATAGTGGTAATACCTATTCTCTAGGAAATGCAAGAATATTAAAAATAATACTTCCAATTACCTTAACTGAATGCTTGGAAGTGTTAGGTGTTGTTATAAAATCCTGAGGAAAGGTTAGAAAGACTGAATTGTCAAGCCTCATTCGCACTCATTTTTTCCCAGCTAAGGCAAAAATCTTCAGGGGATTTTTTATGTCTTACGTCTCGCTTTAGTGTTTTTGTCCTTAAGCTCCCTACCATAATTCAACTTGGGAAAAGAAATTAAAGAAAAAAATGATGACCATAATTTTAATTGAGATATAATTGACATATAACATCATATTAGTTTCAGGTATACAGCATGATGGTTTGATATTTGTATATATGGGGGGATGATCACCGCGTTAAGACTAGTTGACATCCATCGCCCTAGTCACAAGATTTTTTTTCTTGTGATGAGAACTTTTAAGATCTACTTTCTTAGCAACTTTCAATATGCAATACAGTATTATTAACTATAGTCACCATGCTGTACACTACATCCCCATGACGTCGCTTTTTATAACTAGAAGTTTGTAACTTTTGATGATCTCACTTATATGCGGAATTGAAAAAAAAAAAAAAAAGAGCTCAGAGATATAGATACCAGAGATTTTTCATTTTTCATTCCTTGCATGTATATACATACAGGCAGAAGTTCAGCTCAAGGAACAAGCTGTGTGAAATTGCTGAGTCACACGAGGGTAAAGAGATCTTGAGGAATCGTGAGGTGTTGTTCCACCTTGAGGCACCACTCTTCCTCCTGGCTGTGTTCGCTCTCACCGTCTGAAACTGGGTCTTCCTCGCCGTTTTGCCCTCATTAGATAGTGTCCCATTTGGTGTCTCTCATTGTGGTGTAACTAGCATGTAAATTACATAGTGACTATGTAATTTATTTCCACGCAGGATACTTTGGGGAGGGGAAGTGTGTTCTGTTAAACATTATACTGGGACCACAGATATAAATCGGACAGTCACTGTCAACTCAAGTTATGTGGTCATCCAACTTAGCACCAGCGATCTTGCTGATTTGGGTCACACAGCTTTCAGCACTTTTCAAATTCCTTCATCTCCCAGCCAAAGAAGAGTGCAGGCTCTTTCTGATCCAATTTATTTTTAATTATATCAGAACATTTTCAACTCAGTGTTGCACATGGGTTTCCTGGAAGACCATGTCAATATATTGTGAAACATCTGGATCTTTGGGTATAAGGATGTTGGAATATAATGAGCAGTTTTCATCCCAAATCTTTAGAGTCATGTAGATAAACCGATCGGTTTCGATTCAGGGAACTTAACTGCCAGCTTCAATTAGCCAGGCTTCTTTAATATATTCTTTTTCTAACATAGAAGGCAACTTCTATAAATTATTATTTATAGAGTACTTATTAAAATGCTACAGGGAAATCATTCCTGGAAACATCTCACTGCGTAACTGTAAATGATTAAGCCCTCGCTTGCTGATTGAATGTTTGAGGACTTAAGTCAGATCACAGGATCACAGAGATTCACGCCTGAAGGAAACCCCCAGATGGCACCCAGGCCAACTCGGCATTCGATCTCTGAACCCCTACAACAACATCGCCGCCATGTAGGTACCCAGGAAATATTTGATGTACCTGCAATGGAGGGACTCATTCCTGTCCAAAGCAGCCCTTTCCTTTGTTGGATGGCTTTGCCAGATAAAAACTGGTTCCCAGTTTTAAGTGGAAATATGTTTTCCAAACTTCCGTGCATTGAGACCCAACCTCTGATATGGGCTCCATTCCCTGGCAAAATTAATCTCTTTTAGCCCCTTTCTGCTCTCACCTCATGCAAAGTGGTGAAGACCTGTATCATATGAGCTGGTGAGAAACGAGCACAGCCCGTGAAGTGACAGACAGGAGAGCAGAGTGGTTTATCTCATGGGCTAGGGCCAAAGGGCTTGAGTTTGAATCCTGACTCCACCTGTAACAAGGCAAGGCATTTAACCTCTCAGAATCTTAGTTTTCCCATCTGTACAATGGGGAATGTTAGTGGATATCTACTGTAGGGCATTCTTGAAAGATTACAGCAGGCAGTGTGAGTAAAGTGTTTAGAATAGTGCCTCCTGAAGATGGTAAACACTAAATAGCTATTATCACATAGACTCTCAGCAAATAGAGTTTGGAAATCATCCTGCAGTTGTAAGGTCAGCGCTCAGCCGGCCAGGAGTTAGTACCGGGCACTGTGTGACCCCAAAGGCCGCCTGCTCAAAATACCCTTAAAGCATTCCTAGTTCTTTAGGTGAATGCTGAAACACTTTTCAGAAAGAACAAATACTAGTAATTAAGAATTAGGGCCTAGGTGGGGCCGGCCCAGTGGCTCAAGCGGTTAAGTGCGCGCTCCGCTGTGGCGGCCGGGGATTCGCCGGTTTGGATCCCGATGCGCACCGACGCACTGCTTGACGAACCATGCTGTGGCGGCGTCCCATATAAAGTGGAGGAAGATGGGCACGGATGTTAGCCCAGGGCCAGTCTTCCTCAGCAAAAAGAGGAGGACTGGCAGATGTTAGCACAGGGCTGATTTCCTCACAGACACACACAAAAAAGAATTAGGGCCTAGGAAATCATACTCGACACTGGATATACATTAAGTTGGTCAGACAGGTTTTTTTTTTTTTTTAAATAACAATGAAATAAGAATTTTTGAGAGTTAAGAAATGGATATTTTCTGAAAGCTCCTAAGGAAATTTTAACGTGCAGTCAGATTTAAATTTGGATCTTTATGGGTCAGAATCTGGGCTCCTGTAACTACCAGCTGCACAACTTTGGGCAAGTTTCTTAATGTCTTCAGGCCTCAGTTTCCATAACTGTAAAATGGAGCTAAAAATAGAAGTTCCTTCCTCATAAAGCTACAAAGATATTTAAATGAAACAGCACATGTGGAGAGAGCAGAGTACTCATTAGGCATTTGTTCTAGATATTGCACTTTTAATAAATATCTTCCGTTCCTACCTCATCCCCATCTATCACCTCTGTCTCAACCTGTCATCGGGTATATCAAAGAGTCCTGAGCACTGTCTTAGCTATAAGTGCAACACAAGATCCTGAACACCACGATCTATCAAAAAACTCTTTCCTGACCTGTGTTCATTTCAGGCTGATGGTGGCCCAGTTTGCTTTTTTAGTAATTAAGAATGACTTGCATTTGCAAAGCATTGGAGCAGACGTGGGTGCCCAGTGGCAGAGCAGTTAGGAAAGATGATGGCAAACTTATCAGCCTGGGCTTTGGCTTGTATCAGCATTGGAATGATCTGGCCTGTATCAGTCACTTAAGGATCTGCTCCAAGATCAGTAGGAGTGCTCTACATACTTGCTGCTCAAACTGCCGTCCTCAGACCAGCAGCATTGTCATCACCTAGGAACTACAAAATCACTGGTCCTCCCTCAGACTCACAGAATCAGAAAGTGAATATTAACAAAATCCCCAGGTGATCTGAGTGCATGTTACATCTGGGAAGCATTGTTTTTCTTCAACATTAAGAGAAATTCATACTCAAGGTTTGTGAAATTTTCTGGAAACAACCTTTAGCTTGCTACCTACCCAGCTGGGTTGACGCCTAGATAAGGCTCTTAAACAGACCCTTGAATCAAAGCCCTCTAAATTGGCATCCTCTCTCCACCTCTCCACCACCCTGTCCCACTGGGTTAGCATTTATTAAATGCCTTCTTTGAGTTATTTTCTGGTTTGGAGTTTCTACCTGGTTCTTGGTCCTTGTTGGGACACAGCACCTTACATTTGGCTTAACAGGGATCCCAAGACCAGTTCCCTACTCCAGTCACAGAAAGAGAGTATGCTGTTGACTCATCCACCTTCATTAAGGGTTGATATTCCCTCCTTCTGATTTTCTACCCCAGAAGCCTGTCATCATTAGGGAGTGAGGGAGTGTTGGAGCCTGAATTTAAATAGAAACAAAGAGAAGTCTGGCCTTGGGTAATATGTGCTACAGGCTTTCACTGAACAAAAACCCCAATGCAAAGTCAGAGAATAGTTTGGCCCAATTATCATTTGACTTTCCATTGAAAAGCCAAATGAAATGTAAGGAAATATATAATGAAATCCTTGGTTTCACTTGGTTTCAAATGGCTGGAGAAAGGATGGAGGGAGGTTAGTGAATAAAAACCTTTGGTGAGTCCTGGGGTGCAAGAGGCAGCTGTTATACTTTTGTGCGCACGCACACAAACAAACACACGTATTGAGCATCTATCACCATGCTGGACAATGTGGATCCAAAGGTGAGCAAAATCAAGTCCTCATCCTTGACCCTTGTGGAGCTTACACCTCGAAGGGAAACAGATATGAATCAAATAACCACAAAAATATGTTGTATCATAACAGAGATAAACACTCACAAAAGAGAGGTGCAAGTGCTATCAGAACATGAGAAAGGAGATGGATCTATTCAGGAAGGTTTCTCTGAAGAAGCAACAATACTAAGGGGTGGGTAGGGTACACCAGGCCAAGGTGGGGGTGACAGGGAGGGTAGTCCAGCTGCTGCTGAAGTCTTGTGACCACGGGAATCAATGCCCTTTGAGGAAGTGAAACAAGCTAGAGGCAGTGGAGGCCAGAGAAGGGAGGAGGGTGGGGGGGGAGCTGACAAGCCGAGGCTGGAGCAATGGAGGGAGTATTTCCGTCTTCGTTCCAAAGGCCTTACGGTGCAATGAAGGGTTTCAAGCGGGGAGCAACAGGGACATATTTGTGTTCCTAAAAGATTGGTCTTTCTGCCACTGTGGAGCACAGAATGGAAGGAGCAAGAAAATGTGAGGAGCAGACCGGTTAGGATTGCATTGCAGGCCCCCACGGTAGGGAGCTTGGTACATCGACTGTGAAGGTGGTGGGTGCAATGAGAAGTGGGCTGTTCCAAGAGAAAGGTGGTAAAATTGAAAGGACTCTGATTACCTTGTAGGCAGGGGCAGGGGAGAGGGAGGTGTTAAGGATGACAAATAGTTTGCAAAACTTCCTGGATGCTGCTCTTTTGACTGAGGCGGGGAGGGCTGGGCAAATACTAGATGGGCAGGCCAGGATGATTATGAGTTACATTTTGGGCATTTGAAGTTGGAAGCTTTCCCTGACCTCCCAGACGAAGATATGCAGGTCTGGAGTTTGGAAGAGAGCTCTAGGCTAGAGGGGAATATTTTCCAATAATAATTTAAAAAGTAGAAATAACAAATGTTACCATTTATTGAATATTTACCCTGTGCCAAGGCTAACCATCTATTATTTAATTTAATCTGTGCGGGACTCTCTGAAAAGACTGATCATCCCCACGTGACAGATGAGGAAGAGGAGGCCCAGAGAGCGTATTGTCCAGGCTCTGAACCACTGTGTCACACTGCCCCCTGCTGAGCACCTACTAAGTGCCAGGCTCTTAGAAAAATGATGTTTGGACATTCCAAGGAGCTTGTATTCCGGCAAGACAGGTTCATGGACTTGTGTGTCTCCATAGCAAACTGAAGGAGGAGAAGCCACGAGGTAGGAATTTCTGCCATTTGTTAATTACTGCCACTCGTCTGCAAGCCACATCCCACTTGTAAGTACATAGCACACCTGTGCACAAATTTCTCTCTAGTCTTCTTTCTTAACTTTTTCAACCAGGACAATTTATTTTTCTTCTCATACCTAGTTTTAGGTTGCTCAAGGGCAAGCAGGTTAAATAGAATTTCGCCATGCATCCAATAGGCGAGACACTCCATTAGCCTTCAATTTCAGGGTCTCAGATGCACAAGAGGAGAGAGGAGCCAATACTACTCTCCTTTTGCAAGATAAACTAAGGCTCTTATTGGCTGTAAGCAGCTTCCTCTATTTACCTGGCTGGGCATTGTTCTGAAGACTATTAGACTGACACTGCTAACACTTGCTATGAAGCAGAGAGAGACTTACCACAGCAGCTAAAGAAAGAAGAACGTTTATACAAAAGGATCCCTTTGAGAAAGTTCTGCTTTTGCCTGGACATTGAACATAAACATGGAAGAATTTCACTACTCCCATTACCCAGAGGAGTTTGAGATTTGAAACGGGGAAATTTTGCATAGTTTACATGGAACAGACCATACGGATCAGTACTGAAAACATAAATCACTCTTAAACCCTTGTTTCTTATTATTTTAGTAACAATAGCACTAGTTGAAGCTTAACAAATTGTGCCTCTATGTGTCTGTGTATGTATGGATGTGTATAGAAAAATAAATTTTCAAGGATCCACTTTGGATTTAACTAAAATTCAATTTTATCCATTGTCGAGTGTGTTTTTGCTGTTTGAAATAATGTCAATCTCCCCAAAAACTGTCTAAGATCAGTAAGAGTGATGATGGCAGCCAATTTTACCATGAAATGAGAAGTCTCAAGCAATTAAGCCTGTTGC
Organism: Diceros bicornis minor; assembly: GCF_020826845.1. Taxonomy (NCBI): domain Eukaryota; kingdom Metazoa; phylum Chordata; class Mammalia; order Perissodactyla; family Rhinocerotidae; genus Diceros; species Diceros bicornis. Next base: position 20,493,733 of record NC_080758.1, read on the forward strand.
TGTCTTTCACTCCTACAGATAGTATACAACTTTTCTTCCTTGAACTCAGTCATTTTTTTCCTATATTGTAATTATCCTCAAACTTATATCCCACAACATAAAAGAAATGATCTTTGGATTATCCACTGCTGGACAATTCAGAGCAATGCCATCTTTGAGCAGATAATCGACACTATCCTTCAGGACTCTCTGAGGTTACTGGCCCTCAGCAAACAACTGAGAATATATCAACCCAAGCCCCAAGAGGACCGTATCATTTTGAACCTATTTTTCCAGAAATATGATGATGATTTATTTTCACTGAAAGAGTACAATATATTCATTATAAGTCATCTGACTATTAGGGGGTAATAGAAAATGGTCTCGTCGGAAGGAGGGTGGGGAGACAATTGTTAGCTGCTTCTCCCTAGAGTTACCCCCACGGCCCCTCAAAGCAAAGTTCAGTAGAATTCACACGCTTTTTTCCTTTTTTATTGGTTACCCAATACTGGAGTCCCTCAGGGTTTTGCTTTAATTTTCTTCCCTCTATATTATTTTTCCTTATTTCTTTGGCCCTCATTTGTGTGTATTCTATTTTATTCCTAGGTGATTTTTTAATTATTGTTTCCTTTTGTTTTAGCTACCGCCAGATCCCAGTGATGCTAAAACTGATGAATCGAAACCCAGGGATAGGCTCATTGTAAAGCTAAGAGACCTTGTTATAATTATGCCAGGCACCTCTTTTCCTGGGCCTCTGTGGGTCTCGGGAGCTTCTAGGAATGGTGGAACGTTCCAGATGTGGAGGGAAATACTCGTTATAACCAGGGAGCATTTCAATGGAAGCATCTCTGGTAGGTTGCCTAAAAAAAAAATCTCAGATGAAAAGAAACTGAATCTTCAAGATTCCAGTAATCTGTTGTGACTTCTTTTCCTACTCTGCATATATATTACCTTTTATACCTAAGTTTGTGCTTGTTTATGTTTCTTTGTTCTGAAAAAGAGTCCCCGAAACTGCAAACCCTTCAGACCCCATAAAAATTGGATCCTTCTCCATCCAAACTGGCCTCTCTTCTGAGGTCCAGTCAGTTCCAAAGTCTTCCTAAGTTTCTACTGATTCCATCCCTAGTCTCCATCCCGTATTCCAGAATTCCCTCCTTTCTTCATGGATTATTGTAATATCTGTCTACCTGGTCTCTCCAATCCCAGTGAAGCTCCCCTCTGTCCCCTCTACTCCATGTCAGCCAAATGCATTCTTCACAGTATAGCCAATGTGAATTTTTATAAACACAAATCATTAGTGCCACTCGCATCTCAGGACCCTTCAGCAGATTTCCATTGTTCTTAGAATCTATGACATATTAAATCCAATATTTTTAACGCTGCAACCACATGCTACAGGATCTAACCCTTGCTTCCATCCTCATTCTCATTCCCATCTCCCGTCCTGTGAACCAATATGCTTTTTCTCATTTCCTCCCAAAGACAGCACTCCCTCCACCAGGATGGTGCTACATGATGCTTTCACTTGTGATTCTCTTATCCAAGATTTTTACCCGGCTAACTCTTAAGTTCTTGGCTCAAACAGCTTCTCTCTAGAAAATTCCTCTGCCCCTAGAGCCATTGATAAGATTTGCTTCACTAAAAATAAATGGGATAAACATAAGGGGGAGGTGACTTACATCCAAAGCAGGATCAGGTTGCCACTGCCACAAGAAGGTGGATGAATCCAAAGTGGAAAGACTAAAATAAACCCGTGCAGACTGCTATGTGTTTATCACGTCCTGTTTCGTCTTCTTCCCAGACATATAGCCCTATGACTAAGCTCTCACCACTGAAATGTAGGTGGTTCTAGTCTGGTCCCCTGCAATCCTCCAAGCTCGTGCCCTCTTCTCTTGTCTTCTGGCATGATGTGGAGGATCCCGTGGAGGACTCTGAGGCCCTCGAACTGGATGGAAGGCTACCTTCCAAATACCCACTTGACTTTTGGGTGAGCAAGAAATAAATTCCATTAGATTAAGCCTCTGAGATGTAGGAGTTGTTTGTATCACAGCTATTATTACTTATCCTAATACTTCAAAAAACAAATGAAGAAATACCACTGACTATATGTCCTCATCCCCAAACCATTTCACTTCCTATTCAGGTAGAAAATATTTTGAACTTCCCGTATCCCTACCTGGATATAGAGTGGCTAAAATAGCTCGATTGGAAGGCCACCAGACCATGGTCCTTGCGGCAATCTCAGGATTCAGAGAATTGTTAATTGTGAGGGGAAATAGACATAGTTGTTAAAAGCTGGGACCCTGGAATCTTCTTGAAGTGGATTGATTGCCTTATGGCCTAACTGTACCCACATTCTTTGTCCTTTACTTTGCAGTCTTTTCCGATGACAATTCTAGGTTTAGTCATGTGACTTCCTTGGCCACTGAGTTGTTTGCAGACGTGATGCAAGCCGTGTTTTGGAAATCCCATGCATGTTTCTCCTTGCCCTCTTGCCTAAATGGGCTTGTTCTTTTCTGCACTTCTTCCTTGCCATGAAAATGTGCTATTCTAACGTCCTGGAAGGGTGTGAGAGACATGGAGAAAAGTCAAGGTCATTCTAGACCACTTGACAGTTAGCTGACACCACCAAAATGTGGGAGATACCAGCCACGATTAGCAGAACCACCTATCTATCACAGTTGACTGCAGAAACATGAGTGAGCCAGGCAAGACCAGAAGAAGAGGGCGGTCTACTCTGAAACTCCTTAACAATAAATGGTTGTTGTTTTGAGCCATTGAGTTTGGGGGTGTCTTGTTGCAGAATATCATGGAGGTGATTGATAACTGATCAATGGGAAGATCCCAGTGCTGACATTTATTAGCTCCGTGACCTTGACAAGTTACTTAATCTATCCCTGACTCAGTTTTTGCATCCAATAAATGGGACATAGCGTTGTTTATTTCACAATATTGTTGTGAAGAGTGATCAAGATAATACATGAAAAGCATGAAGCATAGTGCTTAATGTATACAAGGAATAAATAAATCTTAGATATGATGAAGAGGAAAGATGAAGAGGAGAAAGACAAATAGGAGGAAACTGAGATCTTTTGTAAGCCAGGAGTTTGGGTTCATATTGTCTGCTCAGCATTTATTTTGGAAAGGGTATCTAAGAGAAAAAAAAAAACATTGAATAAATATAAACCAATAGCAGCCTATTCCTCCATCACTCTGAACAATCTAAACTCTATTCTTTATTTTATAAGATGCTGTCACTGGGAGATTATATATTGAGTCCATGTGAGCTCAGTCCCTTAAAAGACATTCTTCATCCAAATCTTGCTTCAAGATTTTACCTTTGGTATTTATCAAAGCTGTTTTATCAAATAACTGTTTAAAAACCACATTTGTCTTGGTTTTAATGTTGCCATAAGGGCACTTTCCATTGTACCTATTAATGCCCTCATTACAAGTTTTCATGTAACATATTTCTTTTAAAATGTAGCAAAATACACAGAATGAAATGGAACCTATTATTTCTCCCTGGGAATCACTCTATTTCCTCTTTTTGATAGGCTTTTCTTTTAACCCTGACCACCAGGAAGCTCAAACATATTACTCAATCATAGCAACTATATTACTCTTAAGTTTAGCATACTTATTTAATTCTCCAAAGATTCTGAATCCTTATAAATATATCTCTAACGTTCTTTGTTATATGCCACGTGTTTTAGCACCTCAAGTCCATTTTAGAATGCATTGTGTATAAGCAAATAGGCCTTTTCTAATGCTTAACAACAGTCTAGAACCAAATTTTCAGAAACATTTGTCAAATCAAGACCAGAAGCTATTTCCTGGGCCTCAACCCAATCTCTGAAATCTGTTTTAAGGTCTTTCAGCCTTGGCTTTGGAAAAGTCATCAGGTTGCTAAATGCTTTAGGAATCATAAAATAAAGTTTTCTCCTAAACAGTGGAAAAGGCTCGAAGAAGGAGAAACTTATGCACAGAATATAGAGTGAGAAAAGGCCCCTCAGAAGCTTTGCTGGCACGAGTCCCAAGCTCATGTTACCAGGAATATTTACATTAAAAATATATCTCCAGCTTGACCAGAAACTCTGAGGTCAGGCTCAAAATTCTGCCTGGGAGTTCTTTAGTTTTATTACCACTTGTCAGCTCAAGTTTTGACTATGATTTCTCTGCCTTCTGAGGCAGGAAGGCAAATAGAGCAGCCATGAAGGCAAATAGAGCAGCCTTGATAGTGTGAGCTGGGAATGAAGGGCTTCTGAGATTTTCTCAGCAGAAAGTATCTGGTTGAAGTCCTGGTAACAAAGAACTTTCCTGTCACATACCAGCCTTTCTGTTTGCAAGAAAATGCCCACCAGGAGGTGAATAGGACTGCCTCTTGCCTTCTCCTCAGGGACCTGCTCATAGAGATAAACTTATTTGGTCCCCGTTCCCCACCTACCTGGAGCCCCCTGAGACGTCTTGCCAACTGTAGGAGTGAGAGGCAAAGATTTATGAAGTTTCTACTGTAATTATAGCCATAATTATATTATGGTTTTCAATAGGTTGCTACTCAATTTTAAATATTTTATCCTAAGCCTGACATTACTAAATACCTTTTAAGAAAGCATGTAAAATGAAATTTTATTATTAATATGTTTTGTTTTAAAACAATTTATAGATCTATATTTAGAGAAAAATTAAGTGAATAAACAATTCCAATTTCAATCTCTCTCAATAACAACATCAGTCAAAGTAATTCTGTGACAAAACACATAGTAGAGAAAAAAGATCACCGTGACAGAGAATTGGTGTTAGGGAATGTCATCACTATGCAGCAACGTGTAAAGAAAGCTCTAGCTCTCACTCACATTCCCAGCCCAAGTTCTGAACATCTTGTCCCAAATCATGCCTCACATTTTACACAGTGCTGTTCTCAGGCTTCTTAGGGAATTGCTTTTTCACCGGTGTTGGTCACCTTTTGTAGTTTGGACTTGACATTAGGTATCAGGCACCTTTTTATCCTTCAGTGCTGCATTCAGATCTATTTTCCAGTTCACAGATTTTCTCTTTAGTTATGTCTATCTGGTATTTAATTTGTTCATGAAGTGTTTTATTTTTCTATTTATTTTCCCTATTCTTTTCTAGAAGTATTATTTCGTCCTTTGGCAAATATGCCTATTTTTATACCATATTTTCTTTGTGTTTCCTATTACATCACTTAATCTTCAATCACATTTAACAAAATTTTATTTTACAGGCAATTTTTAGATTGTCATGTTACCTTCCATTTTTAGAGTTGTGTGTGTGTGTGCATGTGTGTGTTGACTCATTGACTCTTCTATATGAATTTTTAGGCTGACTTCTGGTTCTGTTCCCACTCTGGGCAGCCCCATAGGAAGAACACACCACTTCTGGGTGGTAACTAGTAAAGGGAGAACAATATATGTCCAGGCAGCAACCTGCCTAGATCCTTCCAGTTCCAGGCTAACTTTCCCACGGAGAACAAGGATTTTTTAAATTTTATTACAAGACAATGTTTTTCTGGTCAATCACATGGATGAGTTGTGGATAGAGTGTGGATGTGCAACTTCATCATTAATTGTTTACATCCTCTTGAGATAGTAGGAGAAATGACAAATAGCACATAGAAGCTCTTTTGAGTGTATAAGTTCAAGTTAATTCTTACAAACAGAAATATGATCTCATCCCCTTGTCTGCACCACAGACTCTTCCTGGTACATCCCCCAGGTGGCGCTCACCAGACTACAAGTGCTTCTTCCTATCACTGTTCCCAGAGAAGAGAGGTATATTCATCAGCAAGTGAGGCACATGTACTGCAGATTCTGTTGGCCACTCTGCTTCATTTGGTCAAGCGTCAAGCATAATCTTGCTCATCTCATGCTTGCAAGTGCAGAAATAAATACATTAGGCAGTTTTCTTCTCTTCATTTTGTCTTTGTAGCTTGAAGATTGGGTAACCTACAGTAACTCCCCTGTTTCCAAATATAAGGAAACTAAGGCTCAGAAGAGTGAAATAATTTTTTCAAGGTCATACAAGTAAGTAGAGGAGCTAGAATCTGAACACCGTTCTTGCCGATTCCAGAGTCTATGTTTATTTTCCCAGCAGTTAAGGTCAGAGGGAAGTGGATGCGTAAGCCTACTGGATCAGAGGCCTTCCCAAAAATGCATAATAAAGGCAAGTTTGCTTTTATTCTGTCTTTAAAATTAACATGAATTTTGTGCTCTAGTTCATAATATTTTTTGTCAGTTTTAAAATGAAAATGAGATGGTTTCACATTTTGAGTTAAATTACCTGGTTTTTATTTTAATCCCTTTGCCTTTGGAGGTATTTTTTTCCTTTTCATTGAGGCTTTGACTAGCTGTCCACTAAGAATCCATGCTCCCTCACCATGATGGTGTTGTTGTTGGAATGTGGCCATCCAATCAGGAGCTAGATTTCCTGGCCTCCTTTGGGTAATATGACTAAGTTACACTGAATGGGATATGGGTAGAAGTGATATACGCCATTTACAATCTTGACTTGTAAAAACTGCCCATTTGCAATTTTCCCCTCTCTCCATCTGACATCTGGATGTAGATGCTCAAGGCAACCTCAAAAATTATGCATTAGTGATGGCTGAACCTCCATCAGTTTACTCCTTCTCGTGGAATAGAGACCTGCCCTTACCATTGCTGCCAACAAGATTTTATAAGAATAAGATATATTTGTCTATTGTCTTGTAGGTGTTACGGCATTAAGATTTCATCTCTCACAACAGCTGACTATACTTTACTAGACCTTGTCCCCCGTCCTAGCCTCTCTTCTGGTCTGACCAGTCTTATCCCTGACCAAGCCCCAAGCTCTGCTCCAGAACTAAGTACATGTTAGCATTGCTCCCTGTATTCATTTCCTAGGACTGCCGTAACAAATTACCACCAACTGTGTGACTTAAAACAACAGCAATATGTTCTCTCACAGTTCTGGAGGCCAGAAGTTCAACATCAGTTTCACTGAGCAGAAATCAAGGTGTTAACAGGGCCATACTCCCTCCAGCGGCTCTACGGAAGAATCTATTCCTTGCCTCTTCCAGCTTCCGGTGACTGCCAGCATTCCTTGGCTATGGTTGCATCACCTAAATCTTTGCCTCCATCATCACACTACCTTCTCCTCTGTGTTTATCAAATCTCCTCTACCTCTCTCTTATAAGGACACTTGCGATTAGATTTAGGGCCCACTTGGATAACACAGGATACCCCCCCACGTCAAGATCCTTAACTTACTCACACATGCAAAGGTGCTTTTTCCTTATAAGGTAACATTTACAGGTTCCAGGAATTAGGACCTGATATCTTGGGGGGCTGTTGAGCTCCAGAGCCAAAGACTATGTAGGAGGAAAGAACTCTTGAATTGGAAGGATGGTGAGTTAGGGGATACTTTCATTAACTTCTTTAGTGAGGATAAGAAAATATATTTTACACACACACAAATAGGCACACACAGTAAGGAGAGAGGTTCAGAAACTCTAAGTGGAGGCTTGAGCCCCTCAGGGACCCTCACAATCACCCAGACTGCAAATTGTAGCCCTGAAGAGCACCATTGTGGGGGCAGCTGCAGGCTCATCTCAATTTCTCCTTTTTTTGCTCAGTCAACAAATATTTTTCAGAACCTGCTGTGAACCGGACCTGGTTCTGTGTGCTGGGATACATCGATGGAGAAGATGAAAGCAAAAGTCCCTGTCTTTGTGGTGCTTACATTCCAGCTAGGATAGGCAGTTAACACACTTAATTAAGAACTAAATTATGTGAAAAAAAAAAAAACAAAAACATTCCACGGCCCCAGGTTCCAACCTTCTGGCATCTCTCCTATTTCCTTAACTCCCCAAAGATTAAAAGTAGGAAGCAAGAAATCATTGCTGGGAGTTCTCTAGTCACCTCAGTGGCATTTGGCTCTTCTCTTACAAGCATTTTCAATTGCTTTTAATTTGGGGTAGTTTTTCAGCACATAGTAGGTCGTTGCATAGTTTCCTGTTGATGTGTAGGCAGGACTCACTTTCCTAGGACAGAAATGCACTTTGCTCCAGACAGCTCCAACAACACAGCCTTGTATTTTAGTGTTTATGTTCTTGTTCATCTTTCCTTTTGTCAGTACATTCCCTCTGCCCTCTCCCAACCCCCATTTCTCCCATTTAAGCTCACACTGAGCTGTACAGGCAGCCAAGAGACAAACAGACAACCTATCACAGTCCCACAGACACCCCAGCCACTCCTGTCTGGCCCTGCTCTCAGCACCACCTGATGAAACCATGTCACTGCAGACAAGCATTTAATCCCCTCACCTCTCCCCTTTGCCCTCTGCCTTGTCTGAGCAGCCGTGGGGGAAGGTGGGAGTGAGAGAAGAGATTAAATCAGGTGGCTGAAAACTAATACCATCTCTAAGCAACCCTCAAAGTGAACCCAGGAATTTCAACTGTAATATTATCCACCAGGAAAAAGAGCAAGAAAATGAGAAAGTTGGTGCCTTGCTGGGCTCAGCGTTGGGGTGCCCAGGCAAGGCTGGTGACAAGAAGGGATCGCAGCCTGGCCCTAGCTGAGGCACATCTGGGAGCAGAAAGAAAAGTGGGTGTCACACAGACATCCATGTGGGAGCAATCAGGACCGTGGCTGCCAAGGCCCATGGCTCGGGGGCCGTTCAGAAACTCCAAACAAGTGCACGGAAAAGATATGTACTTTGTTTTCTTTTTACCCCCGCTGAGAAATGCTGCCCATTGTGTTTCCATGGGAGGCTTTTGCAGCTAATTTTGAAAAATGAAGTGAGCAGGTAAACTGGAGCTAATGGCCTCAACCCCGGGGCAGACATCTGGGGCTATGTTGACTTTGTTGCCGGAGAGCCAGCTGGTCTTTGCGCTGCTCTCCCCTCCAGCCCCACTCCCTGCTGGCCTCCAGGGGGGCTTCTAATGAACCGACTGCAGATTCCCTGACTCTGTGTCCGCTCTGCCGCCCAGCCTCCTGCTGCAGCTCCATCAATGTGTGTTTTATGAATGAGCTGGCCCTGGGCACACCTTGAGGATGCCTTCTCCCTTATTCTGAGAGGCAACAGCTTCCCAACAACCCTTCCCTTGTCAGGGGAAAAGAGTCACAGATCCAGGGAGAGGTAGACGTGGCAGAACTTGTGACAGAAGCATCCCTCCTGAGTTTGTCCTAATGACCAAGATGGTGGAGAGAAAAGTAACCTTCTAGACGCCAGACACCGTGCTATCGAGGTGCTCTGCACACCTCATCCTTGCGATTATCGGACACAAAGATTTTTTTTTTTTCATTTCATAGGTGAGAAAACTGGAGTCGAGTGCACACCATAGACCTAAAACCACAAAGTCACTAGTGCTGAAGTTAGATGTAAACATAGGTCTAATTATTTAGCGCAGGCTTAAGAGTGTTGTCGGGATGCTGCCTGCTTGGATGCAGTCCCAGCTCTGCCACTGACTTGCTTGGGACATCAAGCAAGTTAATTTACCTCTCTGGGCCTTATTGCCCTTTTATGTGTTAAATAAGAAGGATGATAGTCTCTGCCTCGTGGATTGTTGTGTTGACTAAGTGAGATAAGGAAGGTAGAAGATTTTAAAAAGTGCCGCCTGCAAATAAGTGATCAAAAGCTATTTACTATTGATATGACAGCATCAGTGATCTCTCCACTAAACTTCAGTTGGTTTCTAGAGAGTAGAGAAATGCTTGGTTTCTAATACATACAGGAGAACCCTAAGGTACATGCTGATGTCTCAGCTGGGTTGCGATTGATCCGATTTAGATGGTTCTCATTAGTTGGGACAAGTGGCCTTCCCCATTCCAAAGCAGGGTCTACTTCCCTCCGCTGATTGTGCGTGTGTAAGGGGAAGGGGGTCAGAGAAGGACTTGTTACACCTGGGCTGAGAATGAGATCTGGCTTCCCTACACCACCCTGCTATGGGGGCTTATCCACTCTTGGTGGCAGGAGGTCACCTTCCCAGAATTGGCAGAAGTCAGCCCCATCAACAACTGGGAGCCTACAGGGTCATCCTAGAATGGAGCTTGCCAGTGCCTCTTCCCCAGCCTTTGCCTCATTCTGGTGTCATGGACAGAAAAGAGAAAATGAAAGTTGGTGGGTCTCTTCTCCTGATAAATGTCCCCATTCTTTGGTCATTCATTCATTCAACAAATTTTCTCAGCATTCACAACCTACCAGGCATGGTGCTAAGTGCTACACAAGAAGAGAATGGAAGAAAGACATGTGCAATTACACATGGATGTAAGTTTACAGCAGGGAGAGTGCCCAGCCTTTTCTCATCCTTCGCAGTTGATCAGAAGTTTGGATGCGTACACAGAAGCTGGGATGCACACACACACAATCACACCACAAGCACAGAGCAGGGAGCAGTCTGTTGATGTGGATCTGATTAATCATTTCATGTTAGCAACACACAGACCTCTCATGTCTGTTTTTATTCTTCCACTCCTGCACTTGAGCCCCCAAATCCTCCCCACCCATCACTGCTCCACTTCCCCTGTACAATCATATTCCCCTGACTTCACGTCAGAGCTCACAGGGAGGGACTGTCAGGCAGGGGTTCAGAGTGAGGCCCATGCTTTCACAAAGAGCAATTCTGTCTTTCCTTCATGCAGGACATCAAACAGACTGTCTCCCCCTGGGCTCCTGATATCCATGTTGCCACCTCATTAACGACTGTCTGGGGGAAGGTTTTATGAGGTATCAGGGCAGATGTGAACAGATATAGGAGAAGGCATGTCTTCTAGCCTGAGTCATCACGGGTAAAAGCAACGCTGACCTCTTTGTGTATCTTCCCAAGTCATCAGCATGAATTTACTGGGTTTTTGCCCTGCGCCCACCATTTACTCGTGACTCTGGGGAGATGCAAGAAAGCACAGTTACTTTGCTGGAGGAGTTTGAAGGCTCAGCCTCAAAGCCTACTAGAAACTCGTATGAGGGCAGGGTTCCAATCCTTCCTGGTGTCTTGGTGGCTACAGTGGGAAGTCACAGTGTCACAGTATCCAGAAAGACAAAGATGTGGATATTTCAGCTTCTGGGTAGTGTTATCTGGTGGCTGTGGAGAGAATACCTAGCACAAAGTGGATGCTCGTTAAATATTCGTTGAATGAGTGATTCAATATATAAATGAATGAGTGAGTGATGGGAGAGATGTAGCAGCCAGTGTCCCCAGATGGTGATGATGTGAGTGGAGGAGACAAGAGGTAGGGTGAGCATGAGCTAGACTCAGGAGATGTCCAGCACAAGGGAAACTGAGTACTTTAGAATCTGCAAAGGGAGCAGGGCTTCAGGTCAGGTTTCTAATCATTGTGGGGAAACTGAGGCATAATTCCAGTCATTAGTACTGGGTACAAACAACTGATATGATAAAAGAAATAAGAATAATTACCCAAATATATTGAGCTCCTACTTCATGTCAAGAACTTTCTAAATGCTTTACATTGACTCAACACTATCACATAGACACAATTTTTATTTCAAATTGGCAGAAAAATGGAAAAGAAGACAGAGGTTAAAAAACTCTTCCACTCTCTTAGCACTGAGATTCAAATCCAAGCAGTGAGATTCCAGAGGCTGCATTCCTAAGACAGCTATTGGGACAGGGAAAAACATTCAATTGTGTGGGTAGGTGGTGTCTGGGGCTCTTCCCCTCGCCTGAAAGGAAGGTCATGTCTAGACTCCACCCATGGGGGAGTTAAATCAGTCCTACAGGGCTGACTCAGGGATTGGGCGGAGGTGTGGCTGCAGTCAGTTTCTCCCTTCAGGAGTGGCAGGGAACAAGCTGTGTCAGGCTGCCATTGTGACAATAGTGTACAGTGGTGATCGTGGTGCACATGTCTTAGATGTTCTCTTTCCTTTCTCTCTAGTCTCTAAATCCACACTGTTATGCACTCACAGAGCTTCAGATCTCAGCTCCATGCAGGTGGATCCCAAACCTACGTCTTCTCTCCTAACTGATCTTCCTGGTTTCTGTTGCACATTCCCAAATGCTTTCTGGTGTGTGCCCTCGGATGCCCTGCCAGCTGCTCAAGCTTGACTCAAGGCACAAACCGGGGTATCTTTCTCCCCAGTCTCTCTGGTCTACCGTCTCCACTTCCTTTCGTCTGTCACGATACTATCATTCTCTCAGTTTCCAGTGGTCCAAGCCTCAGAGCCTCCAGATCTTTCCCTTTGCATAACATGAAATCACCTATAAATCCTTATTAATTTTCTTCTTTTGACTTTTAAAAAACTTAATTATAGTTTCAGAAAGTTTTGTTAATATTTTTACCTCTGCAGCTGTTTTATCACTGGCATCACCATTCCCACTGCCCATCCCTGAGTTCAGTTGCTTCTTGTTTGAAACAGCGCACGGAATCTCGGTGGATTCTTGCCTCCAGGTTCTCTCCCCTTGGTTCCATCCCCCACCTGCTGCCAAACCAATCTCTCTAAAGTGCACTTCTGAACATGTCACTCCCCTGAGCAACAAACTTCCACGTCTCCCCATTGTCTGCCAAATAACGTGCAGATTCCTTATCATGGCTTTTCACATCCACTTAGATCTGGTCTCAATTCAGTGCACATTTATTGAGTCCTACTTAGTCCCAGGCCCTGCGCTAGGTGTTGTAAATGTAAAACTGAACCCAGGATGCTTCTTTGCCCTTGGAAAAAAAATGGAAGAAGCTAAGCCGGTCCCCAAATCTCCAGCCGGCTCTTCTTCCCATTCGTGCTCACTGCTGAAGGTGTAAAGTCGGATTTTTGATGTTCTCTGGAACTTCCTTAGCACTTTCTTGACTCTGTGTTCAGGAACTTCCTCACTCTAATCTCCTACCAACTCTCTCCTGCTTTAATATTCCTTCCTCCATGAAGCCAACCATGAGGGTCTTGTTGGAAAATGAATGCTCTTAGCATTCACCTCTGCACGTCTTTCTGTGATGGATCACGATCTGCTGTGCATTACAGCTTTGCATCTACCTGTTATCTCTCCCATACTTTCGTTCCCCAAACTGATGTGCAACAGAAAGTATTCCATAGAGTATCAATTAATGTGTGTTCTTAGAAGAAAATTTAGTAACTTTTGGTAATGTTTGTGTTCAACAAAATTTGACAGTTTTCTCTCCTACATACCTTCTCAGAGACTTTATCAATTACATTTTATGCATGAAGAATCTCCAACAAAATGGTGGATTTTACATTTTTTTCAAAACATATGAAAATATAGGATATTTTTCTTATGTTTGTTTATTTTTCATAAGATCGAATCACATCTCCTGGAAATAGCACACAAAACATAGGATAGGAAACACTGTCCTCGCAAGCAAGACTAAGAATGGGAACAATAATACTAAGAAAATCCGGTTATTTTCTGAGCATTTGTTCTGTGGTAGCCACTACACCAACGTTTTTACATCCAGGCTTTTACTTAATTTTTACAAAAATCCAATGCATGGGTGCTAATTTTAACCCATTTTGCAGATTAGGAAACAGAAGCTCAGAGCTGTTAAGTAACATTCCCAAGGTCATTATCCTCAAGGAAGTACTTAAACTGCAACCTGAAACCAACCTCTCTAACGCTAGAGCCTGTGCTCTCTCAGGGAGCGAGCCTGTTTTTAAAATCTCTGTAATCACTTTCCCCCCAAAATTCATAACAGTCTGTGACTCTTGAACACACTTATGGCTTAGGTTTTGCAGCCTGATTTTGCATTCGTGCTTTGATGCTTTACAACAGAGAGAGTAGAAAGAACCCCGCTACACTGCTCCTAGGCTCGGGAGACCTAAGTTTATGACCCCAAATCTGCCTCTAATTAACCATGTGTCATTAGGTAAAGAATTTCTTCCCTCTGGGGCTCAGTTTCCTCAGCTGTAAAATAACAGTGAGTTTGGACTCATTGATATCCAAGGTCCTTTAACCTCTTTTGACCATGCTCTTCTCTTTGCCAAGTTTCTGTGATTAATAGAATCAGATGAGCCCTTTGTTGCCCATTGTGTCTGCCACCGAGAGAGCTGGAACCATCCCTCAAAGGAATCCAGGACATGGCCAATTCACTGTGTGGACTTCGAGGCCACTTCAATGACCTGCAGTCACTGGCAGCATGAGGAGCAGAAGTACTGCCTTTTACCAAATGTGTTCTTCTGTTAACAGTAATTTTTTTTCAAATATGGAACATCAAATAAATTTCAAAATTTTATTTGGATGATATAAGTATAAATGAGTAAAAAAACCCAGATGGGATACATTTCCCTTGCAACATATATGTGATTAAAAATTGAAGAGAAAAATGTTTGTGGCAAATATGTTTTGGATTTCCTGAACCAAAAACTCTTGCAGAATAGTTTGAGACTTCCAAAGCACCAATATGCAGCTGCCTTGGCCATCCTTCAATGAACCATCAAACCCCAGTTGTCTTGGAAATCCGCCTGCATCCTGGGATGTGTTCTCTATTTAGCAGCTAAAATGGCTTCAAATCTTCCAGGGTAACATGGTTGGACTATAGTTTACCCTTTGGGAACCTTCATACAAAAAAGATATCTATCTCCTGACCCCAGGGCCATCAGTGGCATAGCTTAAAGAAATAAAGCAACAATAAAGGCTAATGTTAGTTTGGGAGTTTTCTTGAAGCAAAACACAGAATTTCAGAGATGGAAAATTTAGTCTGTAAAAATGGTTCCCATTTCGTTATTGCTACCCGGAGAATGAGACACTAAGAGTTAGCCCAAGCAGCCATAAAGCTTGAAGGGAGAAGGAGAACACCCAAAAGAAGCCTGAAGATTCTCTTGTTAATTAAAATACTCTGAGACTTTGACTTCCAAGGCTTGGGTTTTACTATGAGTTCTGCACTAGTTGTTATAATGCTAATGTTATGATTTTAATCATGGCGTTTAGCATTTCCCATGTGCTAAATCCTTAAATGGATCATTTCACTGATCTTTTTAACATCTAGCAGATTCCGTTGATGCCTGCCCTGACACCTCAGCTTACCTCAGAGGTCACCAGCCTATAGTCTCCATTGAAGCCAAAGGAAACTATATTTCTCTGCCACACAGTGTCCTCTGGCCACAGGAGAACTTTGTCCCACTGCAATGAACAGCCAAAAAAGCCAAGATGTCAACACCACCAAGAATAACCCCCAAACAATCAGCGTTAGAAATTGGTGAATAAATACCCCAACTTCCCTGCCCCTCAGCAGGACAATTCCCAGATGCGTTCTATACAGATTCTCCGAAGGTCCCCACTGAGATCACCGGAGGAGGTTAAATGGCATGTTCCAAGAACACTTAGCTATCCAGTGAAGAAACCACCCATGAGACACTCTATGGGAAGCCTGGCAGTGTTTGAGGCATACTGACTGGGGTACCATCAAAACTGGAGGTTCAAAGAGCTAAGAGAAGTCACTGTCCTCACTTTTTTGATTCTCCATATAGGTCTATGTGACATAGAGATATCTTGGAGAATAGCCTTAAGACCTTTTTAAGAAGCTTAGTAGGGTTAGGGTTTGGTAAATGTCACATTCAATAACCGTATTTCTGGTTTTCTCAAAAGAATAAAACCTAATATTTTCATTGTTTTAATAACAACATTCATTTTATTTTCTAATTATACAACTAAAATATGCACATCTTATAAAATATGAAAATTCATGAAAATATCAAGAAGTATATACCCATAATCTCTCTACCCAAAGACAAGTGGGCAGCTAATGCTTTTTGAATGGATTTCCTTATCTATAAAATTGGGGATAATAAAAGAACATACCTCATTGAGTTGTTATGAGAAATAAATGATTTAATGCTTATATTTTGCTTAGAATAGCACCTGACATGGAATAAGTGTTCAATAAAGATTAGCTATTGCTATGATTTTCAAAATATTGCACACATTTTCCTGTGCGATTTACATGACATTTCATTGTGTCTTCACACACATAAACTAATTCATGTGAGGTGTTCACTGATTTACCCTTGTTACAGCAGAACTGAATGAATAATCTCAGAATAAATTGTTTTCATATTTTACAGCTAAGATATGGCAAAGCCAGGGTTTAAACTCATGTTTGCCATACTATGATTTTTTTTCCTGTAACACACTATATGTGTAACAACGTGAAGAGATTCTTGAACCTTTATTACTTCCATATGTTTGTTATCATTGTTCCTTTCTCATAATTTCTCTCTAGTTAATAATTAGTAGTAAAACCACTAACACAAAAATGACCCATGTTCTTCTCATTCTTGACAACAAAACACAGCAGAACAGAGGGTCCTGTTCTGGGTCACTTCCTTCTCTGCCGTGGGGAACTTGCTTTAAAGATTATCCACTCTATCATTTGCTTTCTCAATTTATCTTCCATGGCACCATCCCCTCAGCCTCCAAATATAGTCAAGGCCTTACCATTCTAAGAAGAAATGTTTCCCTTAAATTCTACACCCTATATATAGTGAGAGTAGGCAAGCTGCTTTACCTAACAACTCCAAAATTTCAGTGGTTTTATACAATAATAATTCTCACTTATATCAGAGTACAGCGTAGGTCAATGTGGAGGGTCTCTGTGCCACACAGTCACTCAGGGACCCAGGCTCATTCTATTTCTTGCTCCTACTATGTTCTGAGTTCTTGCATTCCTCTCCATTCTGCTGCAGGACATGGAAAGATAAAGTGGAGGATCTTCAGTGGACAGTTTTATGGCCCAGGATTATAAGTGATGCACATCGCTTTTGCTCACATTCGATTGGCCAGAAATAATTATTTTGTCGCATCTATCTAAGAAGGTTGGGTGCCAAGTAGAGTGCCAAGGGGTAGAGGATAACCCAGAATTATGAGCACCACCAGGCTCAGTCATGCCATTTCAAGCAACACTTGTCTCCTTCTGTTTTTTCCCTTCTATCATTCTTGAAAAAAAAAATGTTACTAACCTCTGTATAGTGTGTTACATTTAGCATAGCATTGACCCACCTCAACTCTCATTCTCCTTAACATTTTACAATCTTGCATTACACCCC
Organism: Diceros bicornis minor; assembly: GCF_020826845.1. Lineage (NCBI taxonomy): Eukaryota > Metazoa > Chordata > Mammalia > Perissodactyla > Rhinocerotidae > Diceros > Diceros bicornis. The sequence goes on from NC_080758.1 coordinate 20,510,713, forward strand.
CTGCCCTGATTCACTGCTCTCAAAGACACCAAAGACCAACTCCACCTATGTCAAAATGTAGTGCCTAGAACAGAGCCTGACACATAGTAGACAGAGGCTTAAATTTTATTGACTGAATAATACAATGTGTAACTTTGGTGATATTCAACTTATTTCTCTGCACAAAAAGGCATTGATCTCATTTGATGAGTTAGACTTTGCTAGATTTGTTAGATACTAGGGTGTCACTGGCTCAGCCCTCCACAAGTAGATGCTGAGACACAGTTGGACATACAGTGTTTTATTAGGGATGAACACTTTGGGAAGGGACAGGCAAGAGATAAGAGTAAATAGATGGAGAAGACAACTTGTGGTGGAGGCCTGACAAAGACTTGGACAACTTCACGGGAAGCTCTGGAATGTGAATGGCTCATCGAAGTTGTCCTCCATTGAGCTTGATCAATCAAGCCCAGTCGGTTATGGGATGCCATGAGAAAGGCACATCCTTGGGCAAGATGCGCCTCTGCAGCTGAAGCAAACCCTAAAGGAGCCAACAGCTAGGACAAGTGCTTCCATGAAGGACAATCTGGGTGGCATAGCTCTATGGCCACCGAATGGACTATAAGAATAAATGTAATGTGGTCTTTGCTTCAAAATCTAGTAAGAGATATGATTATACAAACTGTAAATTTCAAAATAATATAGTAAATGTGACAATAAAGATATGCAGAGGGTGCTTTTGGCATTCTGGAAGGGCATTTTGACATACTTGGGTGATAAATGTGTGGCAGTTAGGTGAGGTTTCCTGGAACATCCGGTCCCTGCTCTGACATTTGAAACATGCATTGGAGTCAGCAGTAAAAGAAGTGGATGGAGCGTTCTCCAGACAGTGGGCACAGCATGGAGGTTACTTCTCTTCCTTCCGTGGCCACTCCTTTCCTTACTGCATACTAGTTCCTTTGTTTTCCCTCTTGCTTCCTAAATATTAGATCCACCTAATCATTTTACTTAGGTTCCCTTTTGCATGAATTATATTATTTTCCTAATGTCCTCACTAACCCCCAATTCTAGCAGCCATTACCTATAAACTAGCCTTTCTCAAATGGGATCGTTTGATGATTTGAATGACTCTTCTCAATTATCTCAAGGATGGTGCATATCTAATACGGTTCTCCATGCAAAGGAGGAAAGTCAATTCATTATATACAATGCATGCCTTAGGATATTCGAGTTTAATTCTTTTGGAATCCTGGTTGAGAAAGGCTGCTCTAGACTGAAGACCCCAAGTTGAAATCTCCATCCTCAGCATCTCTACTGAATTTCAACTCTGTTGAGCCAATCTCCAGCTGCCTCTAGCAAATCTACAGGACCACAGATTCCACAGGTCCTTAAGTCTCCCCTCCCTTGCCCTGCTCACACTTGCTCCTAGTTTTTATCTTTCTCTTCGGCCCAGTGGCACCACCATCCACCCAGTCTCCAGAATCCTCAATATCCCTTGATGGCCAACATACCCAGGGGACTCTCAAGTCCTCTAAAATGTTCTTCCATTTCCAAATCTACACTTTATAATATCAAATTGTGGTTTCCTCTTGCCCAAACTCTTGTAACAACCCATCCAACACACACTGTTCTTTCTGCTCCAGATTCTCCCAATTCCCATCTCCTCTTGCTACAACCACCAGTACCAGTTACTGAAGGGAAACTCTGATCTTATTATTGCCCTGTTCAGAAAGCTTCGGAGCTGCCTTGATTCCTTTACACAACAGTCTTTTCGTTAAAAGCTAGAGGCAGGGGCGGGCCCGGTGGCGCAAGCGGTTAAGTGCGTGCACTCTGCTGCGGCGGCCCGGGGTACACCGGTTCGGATCCCAGGCGAGCACCGACACACCGCTTGGCAAGCCATGCTGTGGCAGCGTCCCATATAAAGTGGAGGAAGATGGGCACGGATGTTAGCCCAAGGCCAGTCTTCCTCAGCAAAAAAAGAGGAGGATTGGCAGATGTTAGCACAGGGCTCATCTTCCTCCCAAAAAAAAAAGCTAGAGGCAGGTTAGAGGCCTCCACCTTGGCACCATGGCAATATTCTATAAAGCCTCCGAATAAGAAGGACTCTTTAACGCCATCAGAACAATAAGAGAATCCTCAGTTACTCACAGCTCCCATTCACACAAGTCATTTCTCTAAACTGTAAACTATTCATGTTTCATGACTATTTTTGCACCTAGAGACTTTATAGATGTCCAACAAGCATCCTATAAATATTTATTGATGAATAAATAAGTGAATAAATGAATAAACAAATGAATAACATTAAACATATACAATTTCTCATCCATATATTAAAAGTTCTCCACCAACAATATTTTAATTTCTTTTTTCTGCCTACCCCCCATGATATCATGATTTATAGTATACAATCCAACCCAACACAATGGATGGTCATGCTCTGAAATCTCCTTGTTCCAGTCATTTGTCAATATCATTCTCTCCTTCTCCAAGTCCTGGTTTTACACTTTCACTTGCCAAAATCCCACCCATGCTATCATGCCATATTTTCCATGATATTTTTTCTTTCTGGCTTATCACCAGGTATTAATTCTCCATTCCTAGAAATACTATAGCACAAAAAACATGTGCCCTTATCATATTCTTTATGGTAATATGATTGTTGCTACACGGGTAATGAGGCCCCATCTGCACATCTGCCATGAGAATTCCAGCGTGAGATCTCAGCTGAGTTTCTGTTTGAGCAGAAACCCCAAGAGCCTTGTAGAAAAGATGGTGCCGATGATCCTGCTGCTGCTGCTGATGAGAATAGAGAGATAATTCAATTCCCTGCCTTCAATTATTCTTGAAGCCAGCTGTATCTGTGCCTCACCTGTAGTTTGGTTTTTAGTTATTCTTTTATTACATGCTACAATCCTACATTTTAAAAATACATTCCACTTTTTGGCTAGTGTGAACTGACCGATACATTCCACCTTTTGGCTATTGTGAGGCAGAACAACAACACAATGTTCTGTCTAATACACAGACCGGGACAATGCAGCTCCTCACATTGGCCTCTGAGCAAGAGTTGGCCTTCCTTCCTTCCTCCCTTCCTTCTTTCCTTCCTTCCATCCTTTTCTTCTTATTTTTCCTCTCTTTCTCTTTCTCTCTTTCTCCTTCTCTCCTCCCTCTGCACTGTTCTTTCTTTTAATGTTTCTTAGGAGTTGCAAAAGGGTGTTCGGACGGCATAACTTAGTACAATAATTTAGTAAAAAGATTTGGCCAAGACGGGACTGGGTTAGAATTCCAATCTGTCACGTGCTGTCTGTATGATCCCCCCAAAAACTTACCAATATCCTTTAAGTTCCAGTTTATTTTTTTGTAAAACGTTCATATGATTGTGAATATTCCACCCCACAATCCTCATAGGGCAGGATTGGGACAAGGGTGAGGCAAGTGGGGCACCTAGGGTGCCACATAAGGAGGTGCTCCCTCTTCACAACCCAAACAGTCAGCACCTACTTCCATTCTGTCCCTAGGAGACTCCTTCACCTCATCTTAGTCCAGCCTTGAGAACTGTGGTGAGGATAGAATGCGTTATTACGTATAAAGTGATCATAGTAGGAACTGGTACATAGAGAGTGTTCAATAGACACTAGGTATGCTTGTTTTATTGTAATTACTATAATTGCCATTCTTTTTTATTATAACCATTACCACAACTACCACTATTCCTACTTCTACTACCACCATCACTAATACCAGTAATACATTGATGTTCATTTGAGGTTATGATAAAACCATTTTAACTTTTCTGCAGGGAGGGTCTTTCCCAAGATGCATACTTTTTGAGCAAAATGGTAGCAAACACACAGCCTGGAATGAGGTAGCTTTAGAGGGAAAAGCACAACCACAGCAAAACTGGGAAGCATTTAATAGGTGTAACAGCAGCCTGGAGCAGAGACTTAACCCAGCTGACTTTGGGAAAGAGGTTTCCTGGATAGGGAGGGAATTGGGACACTAATAACTTTCCAAAGATGGGGTGACATGATGGTTAAGTGCTCAGGCTGTGGCACATCTGGATTCTAGAACTGACTTCGCCACTTCTTCACTGTGTGACGTTGGGAAAGGCGTTCCTTTCTCTAAGATCCATTTTCTCATCTGTAATAAAAGACCCCAGTTCAGCTGGCTGGGTTACAATGAAATATGACAACACCTATGAAGAACTTAGCACAGCCAGCAGGTACTAAGCGCCGCATTTCAAGGACCTATTTTATCTTCCCGTTCCTTCTGTTGTTGTTGTGGTTACATTACTACTACACTGCTGCCCGTTGTCCCTTTACTCTCAACCCCAGTCTAAGATCACCCTCGCGAGTGTAGTGTGGCTGGGAAACCAGAAACCTCCTGTCTGAGATGAAGCGCTGTTCCTGGTAAGGCAAAGCCTGGGAGCCGGGGGCGAACTCACCATCTCCTCTCACCACGCCCGACACACGGTCAGCACCCATCACCATGAGTTGGATTTTAGAATACAAGCTGTTCAGTCAGGGGAGAGGAGCACAGTCACTCTAACACTTCCTTTCCTCAGTCTATGCCAAGTCCCTCTCTCTCTGTTTTCTGGGGATCTTGTGGCCCTGTCTGGTCAAGTAGCTGATGTCTTGACGATAGCTTTCTACAGCTGTCCCTCCCCCTCTGACTCAGGGATGGTGGTGCATCCCACAGGCTCCCCATGAAGACCACGTGTCTACATTGGACTTCTGGGGGAAGACGACTTGACTCTGAGCCATAACTAGGATGTTCATATACTTTCAGATTCAGACTGGGTAGAAGGGAGGGATGCTAGGTAGGACACTGGACAGGACTGGATGAGATGCTGGATGGGACTGTCTGACAAACAAGGACATATTATTCCCCTGGCCATTACACATTACTCCTTCCATGGTCACTTTGGGAAATACTTATTACAGTGTTTGTAATAGATCTGTAATTGGGCTTTTGTCTTGAAAGATGTCTCAGATGCTGAAGCCTGTGTCATTAAAAGAAGCAGTCATTGGCATATACCTAACGGAAAGGGGAAAATATCAAAAGTGGTCTTGGGACCATTGCCTCTGACCTTTCAGTCTGGTATACAGTCTTGCTCCCTGAGAGCAAGAAAGGTGGAAGTTGGCCTAGAGCATGGCAGTGCAACATCAGGCCTCTTGGCTGAAATTCCATGTACATGAGGGTGTTCCTTCCCTCCCACATTGCTTAGGGAACCCACACAGAGGAACATCTGGCCAGACGCAATCTACAAAACACTCTGTGAAACATATTAGCTCCCTTAGGTCAATGGGAGCCCACCTAGTAAATGAGCAGGAAAGGGCCCCACAGTGAATTCTGGAAGCTGAGATCTGTCTAGCATGGGACCCGTCTTTCTGTAAAGAGTGAAGTCCAAGCCAACAATTCACTCTGAGATCTGACAGCATCTGAGAAACTGTCTTAGGAGTCAGGACCATTCACATAAGGGATCAGTCAGGACTTGGAGCCACTGCCTGCCAGTTTCTCACAACAGACAGAAGCAAGAAGAAAGGAAGAGAAGCCCCAAGTTGTCAACAGCAAAGCATCCACAAGGACCTAGCCTTAATCCAATAATTGCTATGTCTCCAAGTACTGTGCTAAGTGCTTTAGATGTCAAACTTCATTTGATTTTCCCAACCATAAGGTCTATGCATCATTCCCATTTTGTGGGTCAGGCATATGAGGCAAGAGAAGATACAGAACTTTCTCTAGGGCATACAGCTGGTGAGCGTGGAGCCAGGAAGAAAACTCAAGTCTGCCTGCCTTTCAAGCCTTTGCTTGTAGCTATGCTGGTAGTAAAGCATATATTTCCTATCATCAGTTACCTTCTGCAGCTTCCTGCCACAGTCTGGAGTCCTGTAAATTAGGGGAGGAATTGAGGTTATGTCAGAAGGTCTCTCATCTCTGGAGCACCATCTCCTGGAGCCCTGAGAACATATATTTATATTTTCTCAAGTGACCACAGTGATGGATAGACGCTGCTGACTTCTCAGTCTAAAGGTGAACATCTGCGTGCAGAAAGGGCCCTTTTCTCACTGGTCATTCATTGCTCAGGTGTGAAGGTGAAAAAGGGGAGGACAAGGGAGGAGTAGCACATAATTAATTGGATGGTTTAACAGGTTCCAAACTTCTGATTCCAATTAACCTCTGAACTTAGTCCTAGCTCAGTCTAGTGATTCCCAGCGTGATGGCCCCAAGCCCCAGCTTTGGTGTGGGATGTGTTTCTAGAAGCTTCCACAGGTTTCTGATGAGGAAGGGACCAATTGGATTCATAACTGGGGCTGTTGTGCAGGAATATAGGCCAGTGAGTACAGGGAAAGAGCTCAGACTCAGGGAAGCTGACGCAGAGCCAGCACCTCGATTGCTTTCGAGTACAGAACATCGGAGAACAAACAGATGACTCAGACCAGCAAGCCTGAGATCTGAATCAGCAACACCCACAAATAACTACCTGTCCATTTGTACTTCTCTCTCCCACTTAACCGCTGCATTGTCAACATCCTACTTTCCGTATCTCTTATTACTTTTCATTTACCCAGGCTGATGTAAAGTGAATACTCCTTGGAGTGACTCCACTGGACTTTCTTTCTCTGAGCTTCTCCGGAACTGCTAAGTGAATCGGGCCACAGGATTTGGTATTAGGATGGTTGGGTTCAAATCCTTGCTGCATTTCTTCCCATTGGTGTAAATTGAAAATGATACTTAAACTCTCTAAGCTCTAAGTCTTTGTTTTCTCATCTATGTAATGGAGACAATGACTGCACCTACCTCATTGGGATTTTGGGGGGGGAAAAATGAAGTAATGCACATAAAAAGAGCTGACATATGGCTAGTGCATAATTATTCTTCAACACAGAGGTTTATTGTTATTATTTTCTGCTATTATTATTAAGAATATAATTACAAGTGTAATAGTTTGCTATTGCTGCCATTACAAAGTACCACAAATTTGGTTGCTTAAACAACAGAAGTTCTGGAGGATGGAAGTCTGAAATCAAGATGTCAGCAGGTTTGGTTCCTTTCGAAGGCTGTAAGGAAGAATCTATTTCATGCCTCTCTCCTGGCTGCTGGGGGTTTGCTGGCAATATGGTGTCTCACGACTTGTAGATACATCACTCTCATCTCTGCTCTCATCTTCACGTGGCATTCTCCCTGTGTGTGTACCTGTCTCCAAATTTCCCCTTTTTATAAGGACATTAGTCATATTGGAATAGGGACCCACTCGACTCTAGTCTGACATCTTAATCTAACTAATTATCTCTGTAATGAACTTATTTCCAAATAAAGTCACATTCTCAAGTATAGGGGGTTAGGACTTCAACATACAAATTTTGAGTGAACATAATTCAACCCATAACAGGTATAATACTTACTATACTTAAAATAATATTAGACCTATGTAATTATAACCATGTATTTTTTGAAGGAGCATCACATTAAACTTCCTTCAAACAGCCTGGTCATACTTCAGAAGGGTTCATGTTGTCAGATTGGGACCTAAGGAGTAAGGAAAGCTGAAGATGGGAAAAAGCCACGATCAGAGGTTAGGACAACACACACAGCTAGAACTAGTGGGTGAGTGCACGGGCCACTTATCCGATAGAAAGTGCTCAAAATGATGTTGCAAATTCAAGTTTGATTCAGATTACTTTAGCTACCCAAGGCATTCCAAGTTAGGGGGCTGAGCCTGGAAAAAGACTGTGTCTAGTGGGTACTTCTGCCATTCAAGGTAAATGGATCAGACAAAGATGAGCCCCAGCTAGTGAATAGCAATGGGTTAATAGAAGATTCTCTGGCTCCAAGTGAAAAGAACGGAGCTCTGGAGAGCTCTTCATCCATCAGGCAGAACAAGAATGCGTGGCAGGGAAAAGCACTCATTTCACTACTTACTCAGTTTGTACATATATAAAATATTGTAATTTTATAATGGATAAGAACATACATTAAAGAATGCTCTCAAGTCTGAAAACCAAATATTTCACTTCAAAATCATAATTATTTCTTATTTTTGACTGCCTATCTTGAGATTTTGCATATACACACACACACAGACATGTGTATGTCTCTCAAAGAATTTTCTAGAATCTTTACTTAATTTACTCTACACAATAATCATCTTTAAATAGTTCTATTATTACCATTTTATAGATTTGGAAACTGAGGTACAGAGATGTTAAGACACTGTCTATACATTAATCAGCTATTAAAAAGAAGAAGAAAGAGGAGAAAGAAGAGGTAAAGAAGGGGAGGAGAATAAGGAGAAAGAGAGAGGGGGGAAGGAGGAAAACTAAGAGGGATAGTTTTTTTTACCACAGATATGACCCCAAAACTCAGTGCGCTAAGAATGTCTAAACCAGGGGTCAGCAAACTGTGGCCAACAGGTCAAATCTGGCCTGCTGTCTGTTTATGTAAATACAGTTTTATTGGATCACTGCTATGCACATTTACTTACACGTTGTCTATGGCTGTTTTTGAGACACGATCTCAGAGTTGAGTAGTTTTGACAGAGATCATATGGTCCACAGAGCCAAAAACATTTACAGGCATACCTCATTCTATTGCACTTTGCCATACTGTGTTTCGCAGATATCGCATTTTTTACAAATTGAAGGTTTATGGCAACCCTGCATTGAGCAAGTCTATTGGTGCCATTTTTCCAACAGCATTTGCTTACTTTGTATCTCTATGTCACATTTTGGTAATTCTCACAATATTTCAAACTTGGTTATTATAACTATAAATAACTTTGTTATTATAATATTAGTTATGGTGGTCTGTGATCAGTGATCTTTGAGGTTACTATTGTGATTGTTTTGGGGCACCACAAACTGCACCCATATAAGATGGTGAACTTAGATAAATGTTGCGTATGTTCTGACTGCCCTGCTGACCAGCCATTTCCCCATCTCTCTCTCTGTCTTCAGGCCTCCCTATTTCCTGAGACACAACAATATTGAAATTAGGCCAACTCATAACCTTACAATGACCTCTAAGTGTTCAAGTGAAAGGAAGAGTAGCATGCCTCTCACTTTAAATCAAAAGTTAGAAATGATTATGCTTAGTGAGGAAGATACGTTGACAGCTGAGATAGGCTGAAAGCTGGCTTCTTGCACTGAACAGTTAGCCAAGTTGTGAACGCAAAGGAAAAGTTCTTGAAGGAAATTAAAAGTGCTACTCCAGTGAACACACGAATGATGAGAAAGCAAAACAGCCTTATTGCTGATATGGAGAAAGTTTTAGTGGTCTGGATAGAAGACCAAACCAGCCACAACATTCCCTTAAGCCAAAGTCTAATCCAGAGCAAGGCCCTAACTCTCTTCAATTCAATGAAGGCTGAGAAAGGTGACGAAGCTGCAGAAGAAAAGTGTGAAGCTCGCAGAGGTTTGTTCATGAGGTTTAAGGAAAGAAGCTGTCTCCATAACAGAAAAGTGCAGGGTGAAGCAGCAAGTGCTGATATAGCAGCTGCAACAAGTTACAAGGAAGATCTAGCTAAGCTAATTAATGAAGATGGCTGCAGTAAACAGCGGATTTTCAATGTAGACAAATAGCCTTATATTGGGAGAAGATGCCATCTAGGACTTTCATAGCTAGAGAGGAGAAGTCAATGCCTGGCTTCAAAGCTTCAAAGGACAGGCTGACTCTCTTCTTAGGGGCTAATGCAGCTGGTGAGTTTAAGTTGTAGCCAATGCTCATAACCATTCTGAAAATCCTAGGGCTCTTAAGAATTATGCAAAATCTAGTCTGCCTGTGTTCTATAAATGGAACAACAAAGCCTGGATGACAGCACATTTGTGTACAAAATGATTTACTGAATATTTTAAGCCTGCTGTTGAGATCTACTGCTCAGAAAAAAAGATTCTTTTCAAAATATTACTGCTCACGGAGAATGTACCTGGTCAGCCAAGAGCTCTGAGGGAGATGTGCAATGAGATTAATATTGTTTTATGCCTGCTAATACAACATCCATTCTTCAGTCCATGGATCAAGGAGTAATTTCCACTTTCAAGTCTTATTATTTAAGAAATACATTTCCTAAGGCCATAGTTGTCATAGACAGTGGTTCCTCTGATGGATCTCGGCAAAGTAAATTGAAAAACTTCTGTAAAGGATTCACCATTCTAGATTCCATTAAGAGCATTTATGATTCATGGGAAGAAGTCAAAATATCAACATTAGTAGGAGTTTGGAAGAAGTTGATTTCAACCCTTGTGGATGACTTTGAGGGGTTCAAGACTTCAATGGAGAAAATAACTGCAGATATGTTAGAAATAGCAGGGGAACTAGAATTAGAAGTAAAGCCTGAGGATGTGAATGAATTGTCACAATCTCATGATAAACCTTTAACAGATGAGGAGTTGCTTCTTATGGATAAGCAAAGGAAGTGGTTTCTTGAAATGGAGTCTACTCCTGGTGAAGATGCTGTGAAGATTGTTGAAATGACAACAAAGGATTTAGAACATTACATAAATTGAGTTGATAAAGCAGTGGCAGGGTTTGAGAAGATTGACTCCAATTTTGAAAGAGGTTCTACTGTGGGTAAAATGCTATCAAACAGCATCACATGATACAGAGAAATCGTTTGTGAAAGGAAGAGCCAATCCATGAGGCAAACTTCATTGTTGTCTTATTTTAAGAAATGGCCGCAGCCTCCCCAGCCTTCAGCAGCCACCACTCTGATCAATCAGCGGCCGTCAACATCGAGGCAAGACTCAACACCAGCAAAAGATTACAATTCACCAAATGCTCAGGTGCCGGTTAGGATTTTTTAGCAATAAAGAGATTTCAAATTAAGGTATGTGCATTGTTTTTTTAGACCTAATGCTATTGCACAATTAAGAGACTACAGTACAGTGTACACATAACTTTTATATACACTGGGAAACCAAAAAATTTATGACTGAGTTTATTGAGAGATTCACTTTATTGCAGTGGTCTAGAACTGAACCTGCAATATCTCTGAGGTATGCTTAGGATATCTTGCCCTTTACCATAAATATTTACTGAACTGGACCTAAATCAGCTCATAATGTCTATCTTTCAGACTCATTCTATGTGGCTGCACTATGAGCTCTATTGGAGCAGTGGAGCTGGATTTGCTTTGAACCATCCATATTTTTAACATCATGGTCCTTGAAATTAAAATACCTCATTGGCCAAATGGTGTACAAGGGTGCAGCTAGTGGGGTAGAAAAATGCAAACCAGTCTCTGGACATCATTCTCCCTGCCTGCCTGCTTTAGTCCGGTGAACTAACCATTAGGGATCCAGCCACACTGTAGTAAAAATCACTGTCCCAATCACTGACTCCTTTTGTTCATCTTCACAATCAATAACTTCCATCTCAATTTCCTTCTGTAAAGATTGCATAAATTATCACATATATGCAAATATGATTATGACTTAATTACTAGGGCTGATTGGTGATTAATTTTTTGATTATGATCAATCACTGCTCACGAATCATAATAAAACATTCAGGGCAATCGGTAGGATGCTAAAAATGCAATTTTCTTTCAAAGCTTGTAATGACCCCCAAACCAGCTCTTTGTTGAAATCTTCATTTTGAAAAGGAATTATCTGAAAAAAGCAGTTCATAGGGGGGAAAAGTCAATAAAACTATGAAAAGTGTTTAATATTACTCATAAATAAAGAAATGCAGTATACAGGGAGGAATGATTTTTAACCCATCAAAGTGACATTTAAACATCAATAATAATGCCCAATACAGAAGAAGATTTTAAGGATTAGACCTACTAATAAACATTGATGCAATATTTTGGAAAAGAACTTATCAAATTTGCCCAAATTCAAAATGCACTTACTCTTTGACCCAACTCTACCACTTCTAGGAATTTCCCCTAGAGAATTTTCATAAAGTTTACTATCTATCTATCTATCTATCTATCTATCTATCTATTTATCTATCTAAACTCATAAACATAACACAAGGCTTTTTAGTTTAACTTTGCTTGTGATACTAAAGAAACTTGGAAACAGACATCAATGTGGAATTGTTTAATGAAGTGTGGTATATATATATATGACCAAGTCCTGGGTGGCAGTTTAAAGAATGCATCAGATATAGATACGTAATGACACGTAAAGTCATCTGAGGTCTACTAACTGATAGAAGTAGGCTACAGAATGGTATGTAGAGTCAAACTTCATGATGTATCAGAATCATCTGAAGATTCTGTTAAAGCACAGATTGCTGTGCTTTAATTCCAAAGCACTTTGGAATTTCCAATTCAATAAATCTGGAGCAAAACCCGAAATTTTGCGTTTCTAACAAGTTCCCAAATGATGTTGATGCTGCTGGTCCTGGGACTCCACTTTGCAGTCCATTGATGCAGGGTATGATGCCATTGTATGCACACTTATACGTGAGTAGACATACTCTGAGAGAAAATAATATGGTTGGTTTGCGGGTATAGGACTGGGGAATGGAGGTGAGTCTAAATTTTAGTTTATAATATTTGAATTTGTGCTATTAATACGTATGACTATAACCGTATTAATAATACGTTGTGTTTTAAAAATAACTCAGTCACTTGATACATCACCTCCCCTTTTATGTGTAATGTGTACTTATTGAATAGCTTATAAATTCCAAGTATTTTATCCTTGTCTGCAGGAGGAGAAACATTGTTGATGTGGATTGTATTAGTTATCTATTGCTATGTAGCAAACTACTCCTAACCTAGCAGTTTAAAATTTGCAACAAAGAATTATTATCTCACATAGTTTCTGAGGTTTAGAAATCCAGTAGCAGCTCAGCGGGGTGATTCTGGCTCTTATAAGGTCTCAGTGAAGCTGTTAGCTGGGGCTACTGTCTTCTCAGGCTTTGAACTGGGGCTGGAGATTCTACTTCCAAGTTTACTTATGTGGCTGTTGACAGGGGGCATCGGTTCCTCACCGAGTGAGTTAAGTAATTTTTAATCACGATGCAGGCTCCCAAACAGCTTGAGATTGGTAATGTGATGGCTTATCACTACGATAAAAGTGTTTCCTGTTCATATAACAGGTTGATTTTTTTCCTTGCAAATTAATAAACTATCAGTCTAGGAGCTAAGAAGAAAAGGAACAACTAGAGGATGGAAGAGAGGAAGAAAAAGAAGGGAGGAAGCGAAGGAAGGGAGAGAGAGCGGGAAGAAAAAAGAATAAAGCATGGGGGGCAAGGAATCTGGAGGGAGGCAGGGCCCGCATATTGGCTGGGATTGCTGCCACGCTTGAGACAATAGGATAATCAGGTGATGCGCTAACGATGAACTCAGGACTGGAATTCATTCCTTCATTCATGTTTTAAGCATTCATTGAGCAGCTGTGAAGTGCTAGGCCTTGGCTTGGGAGCTCGTGATGCAGAGCCATAAAAGACAAGGGTTCTACCCCTCAAAACTCACATGGAAGAGACCTACAGACACCAAAAAAGCAAACAAAAACTAAGTAGTGTTTATTTAGTACTAGTAAGCTATGCTACATCTTCTTCTTACATGATTTCATTTAATTCTTACAATAACTCTGGAAAGAGTACTTTTGTTCTCTCCATTTTATAGAGGAGAAAATTGAGGCACAGCTAGGTTAGCACTAGAGTTAAACCCAGGACTGTGAGGCCTCAGAGCCTGAGATCTTAATCACATTAGCCTGACCCTCACGCACTTACAATACAGCTTTGAGATAGGTCCTTAAGTAAGTCCTTTGAGATAAGTTCCTACCTTGACATGAGTAGGAGAAAAAAGGCATGGAAACACAGAGGAGACTGATTCTACCTCAGGGCATCAAGCAGGACACTCTGACACTGAGACTGGGTCTCTAAGGATGACTTGAAGCTTACCATGGAGAAAAGAAGGTGATGGATGTCTTGGCCAGAAGGAAAAATATTGCAGAGAGAACCACAGAAGGGCACTATCTGGTCGTGGAATTCTGATTGGTACATACTATACAGAGGAAAGCAATAGGGTGGGCTGGGGGGAGATTTGGGACAAGGTTTGAAGGGCTTTGTATACCAAGCAAAGGATTTGAGCTTAGTGTCATCGGAATTGGAAACCAGTAAGTTCTTTAAGCAGAATGAGTTATTAAGATTCACCTCTCAGAAGGATCCCTCTGGACCTTGTGGGGAATGATCACAGGAAGAGAAATTGCTGGGGTTGATGTCAGTCATGAAGGCAGAAGTGATGAAGGCAAAGTTGGACAGTCATTTTACGGCTAATAAGAAGAATGGGCTAGATAGGGAGACATTGGAATGGCAGCTGTGAGTTGGAGAGGAGAGAGAAGGGAGAGTAAGAATATGCCCCCATTATGGTTTGGCCAATTGGGATATGATGGTGTCTTTCACAGAAGTTAGGGACCAGAAGGAGAGCCAGGTGTGAGAAAGGGATTTATCATTCATAAAAATAATACTAGTAATAACAATAGCGAATATTTCTTGAGTGCTTACTATGCAGCACACACTGTGATAAATTCAGTACTTTACAAGCACTATCTCATATTTATTCTAAGAACAAGATAAGTACAAATTTTACCTGAATTTTGCAGAATGAGGAAACTGAGGCACAGATGTTCATTTACTTGCTCGTCTATGTACTTCTTACAAATACTAGAGCCAACATCCATCCCAGGCCTTCAAATCCAGAGCCTGTGTCTTAACCACCATGTTATATGGATGGATTATTTCATCTTGACTTGAACAAAGATCACCTTAGAGGAAAAGGATGGGGTGGGACTCTATTGGGATGGCAGACAATCTTAAACCTCATTCAAAGTTCCAAGGAGGTATCTAGTTCCACCACATATTTTCAGAATAAAAGATGATAATGCTGCTTAGAGGTGATAGATTCAGTAAGGACTGTTCTTAGTAGAGAGTTATCTCTCCCTCTCCCTCCCACACCAACAGGGAAGATGCATTTGCTCTGAACCATTAACCCTCTCTGGCTAGGTTGCCCTGGTGACCAATGGCATTTGCAAGGCAGCTGGCTAAGGTCATGGGTCAGGCTCTCGCTATAGAAAACACACCCTGGGCCTTTGTCTCTTCAATAACCAAGCTGGTCTCACCAACTGAGAGGGCTAATTGTCCAGTCCCTTTGAAATGAGGACCCAGCACAGCTGGGAGTTAATAAAATGTATCTAGAAGAGCACAGGCTCACATCAGAATCTCTAGGGTGGAGTTGGGGCACACAGATTCCTGCGTCCCAATTCAGGCCTCTTGAATTAGGATCTCTTTAAGGGGATTCCAGGAATCTGTATATTTTTCTTTCATTTCCCAGGTTATTTTTGTGCACAGCTAGGTTTGGAAACCACTGAAAATAGCCTCCCTTCTCATGTGCCTCCAAGGATAATCAGGTGGAATTGGGGCTCCAGGTGCTGAGCAGGGAAAAAATGGAAGGAGAATTGGTGTACAGCATATCTTAAGTTTATCACTCTGCGGTGCTTGTGACTGGTGGACCAGATGACAATAATAGGGGCAGGGGCACAGGCAGGAAGAGGAGACTTAGTCTTCCTGCCTTGATAGGAAGGAAGGAACTACTGCGTCTGGCTTCCCCCAAGAGCCAGTGGTAAGTGCCGAGAGTATAGCAATGTTTCTTTATGCTGAGGAGATTTCTAATGGAGGTGCAATGCCACCCCTCAGATTCCTGAGGAAGGATCCTGTTTGATTGAGGCAGTGGTAACCGTAGCTTTCTATGACTCCTTAGGAGCTCATGGTACAGCAAAAGAAGGACGGCAGTTCATGGCTTGACTCTGTTGGGCGGGAGTGCCATCCTTGACTCTGGATTACCCTATTTCCCAAACTGTAAGGGGACATCTCTGACAACTGGGAACAGAGACTGGCATCTGTTTAAGGTCTTTCCCCTGACTTCCTTTGGTGGGCAGCAAAGATGAAGCCCAGGTCTCAGGCTCTCCATCTCCCCAGACACATTGGTTTTCCTTAAATATTTATTTAAGGAAATTTAAGGAAAATATCTCCTTAAATGTTTATTGATATTGGAAACCATAATCCTGCGATTGTCACTATCTAAACTTAAGTTTATATAGGGACTGGCAGGCTAGCCCCATTCCCGCTACTCCTTCAGTCATGTGTATCAAGAGGCCATGTCTAGCATCTCTTCCAGGCCTTTCTGTGTGTTGCAGGTAACTTCTGTAGGCGTTGGACTGGGAGCCCAGCTGTTACTCCTAAGGTATGTTTCTTCCCCTGGAATCTGGGCAGACTTCATGGTGGCTGTGACCAATAAGATGTAGCAGGAGTGATACAGAACCAGGGTCCAGGCCCAGGCTGTAAGAAGCCAGCAGCTTCTACTTCTTGTCTCTGGAAATAGTCACTCTTGGATCGCTGAACAGTCATGAAAGAAGTCCGATATCCTGCTGGAGAGACGACTAGAGAGTCCCTGAGAAAACATGAAGAGGGAGGGGAGCCCAGGTGAGCCTGCGCAGCCTGCTAAGAGAACCTGTCCTCCTCCAGACGTGTGAGTGATACCATCTTGGATCTTCAGACCAAGCCATCCACCGGCTGAATACCACCTAGAGATCCCAGTCAACGGCACGAGGAAGAAAAGAATAAAATAGAAGGAATGGTTTGAATTCCTGACCCACAAAATCATGAGGCATAATCAAATGGTTTTTGTTCAAGGCCACTAAGTTTTGGGATAGCAGTAGACAACTGGAACAGAATCTCAAAGAGCCTGAGTGAAGCCCTTCTGAAATGGTGGGTGGTTAATACTCTAAGTAACATTTATTTCAAGAGCTAGAGTGTTGGCCATACTTCTTCAGACAACGAGAGTCAACACCTCCCAGGTGCAAAGAGTCCACTAGTTCCCATGTTATAAAAATGATAGTCTATACACACAAGAGACCAAATGGATCAACCTATTCCATAAGGCTGCCCCTTCAACACACACTCACCATCTCCTTCTTTCCCTTGCAAGGGACCAAACTTTAAGGAAATCTGTCAAACACTCCACTTAAAAGAATTATTCCTATTTCAAAGGTTTTTGTTGAAATGGAGTCAAAATAAAGGAAAGTCCCTGGGAGTCCAAGAGGGGTGCCTTGAAAAAGTATAACGCAGTGATTTCTGATATGACGACTCAGCTGACCTGATCCCGCCCTCAGGAGTAGACTGGTTCTGGGGAAAGAAATGAACCCCTGGAACCCACAGCTGCTGGTAGAGGTTTTCAATCAGAACCATTACTGGATCCAGCTTCTAGCACCAATGGCTCTCAGGAAAAAAGTGCTGGTGATTTTTCAGCTAAATCTCTCTCTCTCTCAATGTTCTATACCATTCTTGTTGGATGAAACCAGAAGCACCCAGATCCCCCAAAACTTCAGTCCCAAAAACACAAAGGCAACCCCCTAGTCGCTATGTCCAGGGAAAACTAGATCTGTACAGGCGAGGAGGAAGTTCCGAAGCCAGGGCCCTGCTAAGCTTACGGGCTGTTAATAAGGAAAGACAGAAGCCAGGAGGTTTGATGTACAACTCGACAAGCAGAGGTTAAGGGGAGAGCCGGGGCAGGCTCATTTGCAAACTTGGTCCTGTTTCATTAAGTGAGAGCAGAGACAGCCTGTCTCAGTCCAGCAGAGAAGGACCTCATTATCCACGTAGGGAGCAAGAGATAAGAATCTTTTAATAATTGCTGGGAATTTTTTTATTATGATGTGGAATGCCAATTTAGGCCTCTCCTCACAGGCTGGGTACAAACAGCCTCCTTGGGAGTTAAAGCTGCTCCCCCCCCGGTTGTGGTTATTAAGGACAAAGAGGAGAGAGACGGATGTTTGCTCAGGAGAAGGGCTGCTTCTCAGGGGGCCCCAGTTGCTGCCAGGAGCCGGGTCTCCACCGGGCGACTCCTAGACTGGCTGTCCTGTCTCC
Organism: Diceros bicornis minor; assembly: GCF_020826845.1. Lineage (NCBI taxonomy): Eukaryota > Metazoa > Chordata > Mammalia > Perissodactyla > Rhinocerotidae > Diceros > Diceros bicornis. Next base: position 20,528,578 of record NC_080758.1, read on the forward strand.
AGAACCTTCCCAGAGCTCTCAGAGGCCTGGCTGCCGAGGCTCGTCATCCTTGGCCCTACCTTCAGTTGGCCCTGAATCTCCTCAAGACTTTCAAGATCTGCTAAAGCTGCTATTTCCTTTCACTTTTAAAAACTTCAGGTACAAGGATTTAAACAGAAACTTTATATCATTATTTCAAAGAGGCAATGACTACTTCCTGTTCTAAGGAGGAGTTCAATGTGAAAGTACAATGGAAACTAGACAATTTTATTATGTTTTACCTGAACACCCTTGCCTACCAGAGATTCTGTTCTTTCTTTATGTAAAAGGCAGCTTAGGACAAGGTCGGGTGTTATAGACACTCTAGAACTAATCTGATGCATCGCCCTTGATGTAAACGGAGGAACTGAAACAGAATCAAAAAGGGAATGACTTTCTTTTCTTGATGTGATTTTACCTCTCGATTTGCGGAACAATCCGGATATACGACACTCCCGTTTGGTGGCCTCTTGTGGGAAGGCTATGCAGGCCTGAATGGGAGACCCGTGTCCCGAGGCAGCATTTCCTCAGGCAGTGGCTGCAGCTCATGCTCAAAGGCAGAGAAGAAGGGAGATCAAGGCCTAACAAGGCCTGCAAGGCGCTGATCCTCTGGCTCTGGGCTGTGCTGGGGGCTCCGCTTTGATCCCACACAGCTGGGCTTTTCACCCAACACTCCAAAGGATTCCCACAAGTGGGTCTTTAATCCTGTCCACCAGCCTCCTCCCCCGACTCCTGTCCTCCCTCCACAAGCCCCTTCCCTTTTCTCTCCCCCTCTCTCCCTGCATCACGCCCAGCAGGGTAGATGCTGAATGACAGCGACGGTGGGTTTTAAGTCCGAGGTGTCAGGAGCAATGAGGCGTCTTCGAGTCAGATGGGGCCTCGCTGTTTCCATCTCCACCAGCGAGGGCACCATGCCCGGGGCTGGAGGCTCCGGGAGCCGTCTGAGCGTCAGTCCAGCGCCTGCTCCTTGGCTGGATTTCAGAGAGGCCCGAGGAAGCGAGGGGTGTTGCTCGCTCCCGGGTGGAATGTGTGCTGACAGCTCGAAGGTTTCGGAGGGTCCCTGGTGCACGCGCAAACCGCGGCTCCACGGCAGATGCGGCCCAGGGAGCCGCCCGTGCACCGTGCTCGCCTCCTCGCTGCTGCACTTCTGACGCTGCCCCAGAGCAATAATTTCCTTATTCTTAACAATCATACTTATCTAACAATCACAGCTACTGGGTACTGGGGAGCAACGCAGTGTGTTGTTAAGAGCAGGAAGCTCCTGGGTTAGAGGAACGCAGTGTGACGTTGGAGGAGCTGTTTCATATGTCTGAGCCTCAGTTTGCTTATCTGTAAAAACCGGATAATTGTGGTACCCACCTGTGTTGAGATTTAAAGGGACAGAGATGCAAAGGTGGCTGTGACCTAAACACTTGCAGTAAGCTGAGGCAGGACACAGGGTAGGAGAGGAGCGAGCTGTGCTGTAACTGACAAAATGTGCGGGGCCTGAGTCCAAATTCTGCTTCCACGACCACTCAGTTAACCCGAGTCTCAGTCTCCTTATCCAGTAAATGGAAACAATTACACCTTCCAAGGTGGTGGAGAGAATTGAGATAATAGCTGAATCTCCCATGGGGAGAAGGGGGAACAAGTCCTGTTTATGCCAAAGAAAGAAGAGGGAGGACACAACAAAGTGCGGGATTCCAAGGCCGCTTATTGTTGGTCTCCCTCTAACACCATGTCCCTACCCCTGACTTCTCTCCAACCTGGCTAGTCTCCACGTGTGCATGAGCCAGTTTAAACACACTTCCCAAACGGACAAGCCTATTTCTTCTAGCTGTGCATCTTTCTCCTTTTCACTAACTGGCCTGTGTACATCCTAAAGTCACTTCCTCCAAGACGCTTCCCTGACTGCCTTTGAACCATTTAGCGCCACACAAAGACAAGAGACCAGCATTTTCATATGAAGTAGCTTGCTTCTCTTGTTAAGGTGTTAACAAGAGATGGCCCTGGCACTGGGGAGGCTGCTCTGGTCTCCCGTTCGTCAGAGGCCTGAATGAGAAACCCTGGTGACTGTAGATGGCTTCAGAGGTAGCATCCGTATCGTTTTGTTAATCTGGTGACTTTGAGCCAAGGAGATTTTCCAGTGGTGTGTTCTCAGCTCCAATGGTGTATCTCAGGGATAAAATAGAATGCTGTGATAGGAGACTTAGTTTATACAGTTAGAAATCAAGGAGAGGATAAAGGAAGCAATTTTCCTGGCTCACTCGGCGCATAAGCACCATGGTATTCAGAATTAAGTTTCAGTGACAACGTTGATGCCATCCCCATCTTGTGCACACTCACACATACATGCGATGGTCAACTGTGGCTGCCAAGCCATTCTTCTGACTCCCTGTGCCTGGAGGCCTCCTTTCCACCACCCTCAAATGCCTGGCTTCTTCTCTTACTTCTTGCTTCTACTTAAGTGATACCTCCTCCAGGAAGGCTCTCCTGACCACATTATCTAAAGTCATACAACCTTCATTATTTTATCTCCCTGCCTCCTATTAAGTTCTTTGATAATATTTATTGCAACGTAAAATTATTTTATTTTTATAGTTATTTACTTGCATATTTTTTGTCTTTTCCTGTAAAATATGAGCTTTGTGGTTTTAAGAGCCTTCTCCTTGTTTGCCACCACAGTCCAGCACCTAGAACAGGGACTGGTATATTAGGTGTTGAGTGTTTGTTGAATGAATACAGGAAGGTCCAAAGGGGCTCTAAGTGGACTGTGGAGTAGATTTTTGACTCACAGAGCTTCCCGAGGAAAAGCAGTCCATGAACTGCTCGGGGAGCCTTGGTGACATCATCCCCTTTGTCCCTTTGCCTTCAACCACCAATAATTGTCACCAAATCAAGGCCAGGACAAAATTAAGAATCTATAAGGATTGCCTGTTAGTTAAGATTCGATTCGTGTCTGAAAACTCTATGCAGGGAAAGAAAGGACCCGACTTGGATGGTGAGGGTGGTAAGTATGATTTGGAGTTCTAAACCGAGTACCGGGAGAAATCAGGTAAGTCCCCCTCTCTTTGTTTTTACATTAAGTGCTTTGAACTGTCGACATCCCAGAGAAGAAAGCCTGTACACCCTGTTGGAGGCAGACACTTTGCAGACTGTGCTGCAGTCATCTCTCTTATATGATCCCTCAATTCATTGCAAGTCCAGCCTCTGAGCTAGTCAAACACAGGCCAGCAGATCAACATCTCCCATGACAGGAGGGAGCATTTCTACAGCAGCTAAGAGCTCATGTGTTAAACCAGATGGAGTGGGCTTTAAATTCTGGCTTCCACACTACAAGTTCCTTGTCAGACCTTGGGCAATTCAATTAACCTCTCTAAGTAAGCCTCAGTTTGGCATCTTCAAAATAGGGAGGAAAATACCTCCCTCATTGGATTTATGTGAAGAGTAAATGAATCAATGATTGAGAAAAAACTTGCTAATATTATTGGAATGTGTTTTGGGATTTTCTCCACTGTAGTTGTGAATCAGTGTGTCATTACACCCTCCTCTCCTCTGATTTGCCTAAATCTACTTAGTAGGACACTCTACAACCAAGGATACCAAATGCCCAGTGCATGACGACATAAAACGGCCACTGCCCTCAGAGAGCTGATGCACCAGTGCAGGAGAATGCCTCGTGCACAGATAATTGGAAAACAATTTGGGAAATCTGAAATAAAGGTAGGAAAATGTCTGGGGTCCCCAAAGGAAGGAGCAATCTCATTTCCTGGGCTAGTCATGGAAAGCTTCATGGAAAAAGCAGCCTTTGAGCTGGATGCTGGGTCATGAAAGTGACAGGAGAGAGGGCATGGGTAAAGGCACAGAAGCGCATGAGGGGACAGCATCCTCCCAGGGAGCTGAGGATTCAGCCTGGACTGTAGAATGCCTCGGAGTGGGGTGATGGCAGGTGCAAGATGAGTCACACAGACTTGGTTGCACTTTCTTCTGAGTCTCTTGAAGAATCAAAGAAGTCAGGGGGTGGGGGTGGGGCACTTGCCCAGGTTTGCATTGGAAAGGGAGCAAGAATGATAGCAGGTGGAACATTTGAGAGGCTGGTGCATTAAGCCTTTATAAAGACAATAAGGACTCATCTTCGTGGGCTTTAGGGGTAGAAGGAGAAAGGCTAGAGGAATATTTGGAAGGCTGGATGGAAAGACTTATTAAAGGGGTTGCATAGCAGACATATGTGTGATGGAGGCTTCTTGGAGCAACAAGCAAACTTAGTGAAACTCATCAGAATGGACCTGTGCTCAAATCCCTGTCCACAGCTTGTGAGTCCCAGGAGGAGCAAAGGAAGCTAAGGCCTTCCCATTGCAGCAAACTTTGGAAGATGGGGCCAGCTTGTGACCTGAAGTATGAGTTCCAAGGAGGTTGGCAGCTCAGACTAAAGAATAGTCCACAGCCTACCAAACTATCTTCCCAAAGAATATTGTCTTGGAATACATGCATTCCCACCTTTTCCCTTTGGTTGTTAACTTGACCATGACACCTTCCTTAGGGTGGGGGCAATGAGGCCTCAGAACCCAGCAGGTATAGGAACTGATGACCATAGGAAATGACCTCTCACTGATGACTTCTCCTTGGAACTCTGGGCCACCTGTAGGTCAGCCCAGCCATCCAGAGGGTCAAGGGAGCAGCAAGGAGAATGAGCAGAAAGATGCTCCATAGATTTGGGCCCTAGCCTGCTAGGACATGCTGCCTTTTGGAATTTGTGTCTTCAGTTATTAGCACCAACACACAGGGACTGAAAATGTTCCCTAAAACTGGACTGGCTGTCTGATGATCCAGCAGCATTGGCTTTACAGGAGGAGAACAACAGAGCCCTCTCAGATATAAAGACTGAGAAGACTGGGGCAGGGGTCCTGCATATGCCACAGGGGCAAATGAGAGAGAAACAAGGGAGAGATAATAAGAATTAAGTAAAGATAGATAACATTTACCATGGTCTTGTCCCAGACAATGTACCAGTGACACCGTATGAGAAAGGAGTACCACCATCCTCATCATCTTTCCCCTGGATAACTGCAAGGAGCTCCTAAGAAGTGCCCGTTTTTACCTTCCATACAGCGGCCACAGCCACCCTCTCAAGACTGTAAATCATATCATGGAGCTGCCCTTTTCAGAATGCTCCGATGACTTCCTGTCTCCTTTGGTATAACATCCAAAGTCCTTACTGTGGCTGCCAAGGCCACCTGCTCTCGCTCATCTCTGCCCCTCTATTCCTTGCTCATTCTGCTCAGTCCCTCTAGCCATCCTGCTGCTCCTTACACTGAAAGCCTCAGGACCTTTGCATGTCTGTTTCCTCTGCTTGGAACCTTCTTCCTGTACAACACAACTTTGCATAGCCTGCTCTCTCACTTACTCACGTCTTTGCTCAAATGTCTCCTCCTCAGAAAGGACTTCCCTGGCTACTTCAGCTAAAAGAGCACTCCCCCTTACTCTCTATCGACTTACCCCATTTCGTTTTTCCCTCGTAACACTCACCACCTGACATATTACATCTTCTTTTGTCTGTTGTTGATTAGCTGCCTCCCCACCTAGAATGTAAGTTCCATGAAGCCTGGGGTTTGTTGTAGTCATTCTTCTCCACTGTATTCTCAGGGCTGAAAAAGTGTCTGACTCCTGGAGGGTGCCTGATAAATACTTGCTGAATATGAGAATGAGTGGAGAAATTATTATAGGCCCAGCTAAATGCCTGTAAGTTATTTAATCCTTTCATCAACTCGACGAAGCAGGTTCCATTGTTACTCCTATTTCACAAATGAGGAAATGGAAGTTTCCAGAGGTTGGATGACTTGCTCAGGGTGACGATGCTAGTGGGCAGCAGAGCACGGATTGTAACCCAGGTGTCCCGACTCTCTGGTCCACCAGGTGAGGTGATCTATGCAAAACACCTGGGAGAAATGAAGATAAAGGAAGACCTCCTACCCCTGAATGACCCAGGTAAAGAATAGTTTCATACCCAGGTGTTTGCGGTCTGGGCTGTGTACAGAGGGAATCTCTCGGGAAAATCATGAAAATGCTGCTGCCCCATAACCCAGGGGAGGAAGGTGCTGCAGAAACTACTCCTGGAGAACAGAGATTGCGGCTTCTTCATATAACCTCAGCCCTGCATCCCTGACTCACCTGTGAGCTCAGTCTACCTTAGCCTCCAAGCTCAAACCAGCATAAAGCAAATAGTTCCTTCATGACTTGGCAGTGGGCATTGGGTCTGTATTGTTTTTGGTGCCACTTAAGTCTTATGTCTGATGTTCCCATGTTGAGACCCTCACTTTGTGCATGTGCTCAGAATCCATGGCTTTCCAGAACAAGCCCAGCCCAGTTCATCCCCAAGAAGGCATTGCCAAGACACCTTTTCTGTATGATCTGGCATCTTCTACCTGTTTCCAGATTTCTCAATAGCAACTCGCTACCTGCTCTTTTTTCCAGGCTCTTGTACCTTCTGACATGTCCTGAGGTCCCATCCTTTATCTCATGCCCTGTGACTCCTACCGGCTTCTTCTTGTCTTTCTCGTTTCTGTCTCTGGATTCCAACCAACACACAGACCACAATGCTGCCTCAGGCCCAATTTAGATATCATAACAGAAATTCAAAAACCAATGTTTAGATACTGCAAATTTGGTGCCATTAACAGAAGTTGCAGAGCCCGGGAAATGGGGAGAGGGGCACTTAGGAGGGGCTAATTTAAAATTTAAATTATTTGCACACTTTGAGCTGGCATATATATCTTGGTATTGATCAAAGCTCTTTGGAAGCCATTTACGTTTTCAGCACACCTATAAGGCTGAGATTTATATTACATTTGGTGTTTAACTGGCCTCTTAATGCATCCTGTTGAACCATAGTATTGGTGGGCGTATTGTAAATTTCAGCCTTGGTGCTGAATTGATTTGCATAGTGGAGTTGAATTTAGGTCATTAAAATAAATAAATAAAATGAATAAGAGGGACTTCCTGGCCCTCATGTCATATTAAAATCAACCAAAAGCAGAAAGACACCGCCTCCAGAGTCATGACTGGGCCTGAAGGATTCCTTTTGGTATGGCCTCATGTAGTAAACACCAGCAGTGTGGAATTAAGGGAGAGACCATGGTGTAACACATGTACTTACTGATTTGGAGTTAAAAAGACCTGAATTCAAACCCTGACCTTATATATACACCCATAGCTGGATCTTGTTCCTGGTTTCTAGGTGAGTGGCCCAGCCCAGTGATTAGATAGAGTTCTAGCCTTCTTCTAGGAATCGCATCCCATTGTAGTTCACCTTCTTGTGGTCAGCTGGATTCTGAGATATGTCCAGCCCTTGGGCTGGAACTAGAGGACAAGAGCTCTCAGCCATCTAGAGCTGATGTTTGGCGGCATCTCTCGTTTTAGTGACTCCTCAGAATCATTGAGGCGTCTCAATTATGTGAACATTTTAGTGAATCTAATTGCTTCAGTGCATCTCAGGCTACCAGGATCCAAGGTAATTGGAACAGGCCAGATATTTTCCAAAAGATTCACTTCAGATAAAAGGCATATTTCATCTCCTAGAGAAAGGTAAAGAAAACATTTTTAAATCAGCAATTTGCAGCCAGCTGCTGTCCTGATTCTCTGAAATGGCAGCATTTTCTTTTATAGTTGGTGCAGAAATGCTGGTCATTTGGGCTGGATTTTTACTGGAACTCAAAGCATACTACTCACCAGCCATAGTCAAGAGCAGGCTGCCATGAAGATTTTCTCTGAAGGAGGTGCAGGTTCTTGGAGACTGGTTGTGACCAGAGTCCTTGTGGCTCCAGGAGCAGATCTTTGGGAATGGGAGTTCCAGCAACCCTCCCTCTCTCCCTAGCTGGGCCAGGCAAGGTCTACATCACTCTCTTTCAGCCTGGGTCTCTTGAGTAGCCATTTCAGAATTTCCCAAAGATGGAACAGTCCTCTCTTTCTAAGGTATGGGCCATTGTCTCTGAGAATGCTTGGCCCTGAAATGAGAGGTAAACTTGGCTTATCCGCCCTTTCAATGGCATTCACTCTAACCTTGACTAATGTACTCATGGATCCCAACAGAGAGGTTATATATCCTTGAAAATGTTGGAAATACAGGAAAGCAAAGGATAAAAAAGAGAGAACATAAGCAAATGTTTGTGTTTGTGTACCGCCTTCATAGTCCCTTTATTTTTTCAGTAGAGAAATATTTACTGGGCATCTCCTCAACAGGATAAGTAGGTTTTTGGCAGATAGGCATGTTCCATGGTGAAGATAAATGATACAGTATGTCCTGGTGATTCCCTTTAGCTGAAATGTAGGATGCTGGGGGTGCAGGAGGTGAGATAGATAGAAGCTGTTTGGGGGGAAACTTATGAATGCCAGGTTAAGGAGTTTGGACATTATTCTGTAGGATATTGGCTTATATTGAAGGAGTTTTGAGCAAGACCATGTATTATACAATTTGTGTATTAGAAAGATTTTGCTGGTGAAATCTTTGGGTAGATTAGACCTGAGTGAGGTTTGAGGCACAGGAATTAATTAAGGAACAGTTGCTCTGTCAGAGGTGATGAGGCCCTAAAATCATGAGTAAATTGTAATGCCATTCACAAGTGAGATGATCTAAGAGACCATTCCCTAAAGTTTATAATCACTCCATTTACTACACACACCCACACACACACTCACACACAGACATCCCTACCTCACACCGTGCCTCCACACCACAGTGACTGTGCTTATTCACTTCTGAAATATTTAAAAAATGCATTTCAAAAACGATAAAGGTCACCACGACTCTTCAATTTCTCTTAGAATGTAATCTCTTCAAACCCTGGACATGTGTGAGGAACTGGTGAAAGAATCAAAACTGCCGATTCCACAGAGTTTTTCATCCTCTCTCGTTTTAGTCTAGTGTGAGCATTCAGCTTCCTCTTTTCCCCAAGTACATCTGCAGAGCAGGGGAGAAGTTGCCACAAGCTGCTTCCGTGAAACTTGGGCCCTCTTCAAAGTACTGATACTATTTCAGTAAAAAGTCCATGCAAGAGCTCACCCCGTGGTACAAATCCATTTAAACAGGCTCTGGTTTGTTTACTGTAACCAGAGCACACTGGAAGTGGAGCTGGGATAATTAAGACCTAATTCATCAACACTCTGGGGAACAGCACATTTGAGACAGAGAGTTTCAAAATGGGGTGGATGGCTCAACTAGGGCAGCCTGGCCTTGGCTGAATTCTGAGAAAGGGCAAACATTTTCTTGAGTTGTATGCTGATTCTGAACTACACAGCCTGTGGAGTGATCCAGCTGGGGTCAGTAGAATAGTCTAGTCCTTTGGAGGTCTCTGTGTATCCCTCATAGGCTGATGTAGGAGAGAGCGGATGCCGGGAAAGCATTGAGCATCTTTTGTGTGCCTGGCACTGTGCTTCTTTTCAAAAATAAAATTAGATTCTAGGTTCCATGTCAAGTCCAATCGTCATAAGAGGGATTAAATGAGATTTGTTTCCAGCCTACTCTCCAAACACACATTTCCTACCAGTGCCTCTGATCCTATCTGCTGCTCCCTAGTTACTCAAAAATACCAGCAATTTTGGGGACAAACCAAGACTTTCTGGATGTTTTTTGCACATGCTCTTCCCTCAACTCTCCCCTGCATCATTCAACTAACTCTTACCCCTCCTTCAGATCTCTCTCGAGCATTTTCTTCTCTGTGAATTCTCCCAAAAACAATGATGTCTTTAACTCTCTGCTCACCTCAATTTTCATTCATTCTTTTATTGATTGATTCATTCATTCAACAAATATTTATTGAAGAGTTTAATTGTATTGCAGACATGGTCCTAGGTGCTGGAGTTACAGCAATGACAAAATAACATCTCTGCCTTCATGGAAAGTACATTCTAGAGAGGGAAAGGGAAAGGAAAAAAAGTATAATATTTCAGACTAGGAAGAAAACAAAGGATAATGAGAATAGAGCATGAGAGAGTGGGTGTTATTTTATATATCAGGGGATATGTCTATGACAAGGTGACATTTGAGCAGAGACCTGAATAAAGTTAGGAAATAAACTTTGCAGATCTTGGTAGGAAGAGTTTAAGGGAAGAGGGAACAGCAAGTGCAAAGGCCCTGAAGAAGAATCTCCCATGAATGGCATATTCCGGGAGGACTTCACTCTTATCTCTTATTTCTATCATATTATCATGTATATATTTTCACATATATATTTATATATATTCACACACATATATGTATGATGTATAACCTTGCTACTATAATTTCTCATCTGCCTTTCCCCTAGAATGTGGGCCCCTGGAGATCAGGGACTATGATTCATTCACAGATGTATCCAGCATTGCTCTTGGAATATAGTTGATGCTTAATAAATACTTGTTGAAAGAAAGAATAAGTAATCTCATTAATCTTCCTAACAATCATATGAAAGAATATACCATTACAGCTTGATAGAAGAGGAAACAGACACAGAGAGATTAAATAATGCTCATGTTTGCACAGCCGATAAATAAGCAGTGTGATCTGGATGCTGACCCATGTCTGGAAGGCCCAGAGCAAAAATGCTTTCACAATAGTCTTGCTTGTGGAGTCAGAGCAGATCCTCCTATAAGCCCAGGGTCAGGTGCCTACAGGGTGGAATTTGTGTGGTATCGACAGGCGTCCCTGAACGGAGCTGACTCTGCCCACATGCATGCCTACCTTTCTGGCTACTTTCCATCGTGTCCTTGGGAGTAATGAATGCTGCATTTGTGACGTTCCGTTTTCTCTGCAGACCATCAGAGTGTTGTGTAAGTAGAGCAGAACTTGGATGGAATGCAACTTGTGTTGGGTCCATCTCCAAGGCTAGGTGATAGAAGGAAGAAGGGAACACCAGGGGATACCAGTGGGAGCTGGAGCATGGTACAGGGTGCATAGAATAGAGCAAGACAAAGGGTGGTGGGAGGGAGATGGAGAGATTCTCTGCTACATGCCCAACTCCAACCACAGGGCTTCCCTGGGTCTCAGGTTGGGAGTGAGGAAGAGGGAACAGTGGCACCACTCCTGGGTTGGACTGGGCGGGTGACAGGGTAGCAGGGGCTTCTGGGAGCATAGGCAGCGTTCTACAGTGTCTGTGTCTACAGTGGGCAGGTGCAGGCACCAGCAGGCACAGGGTGCTCTGCAGTCTGGTGGGAGGCCCCAGGCTCGAGTGGATTTACCCTGGGCCTGGATGTTTGCCTTGGCAGCCCTGGAGAGTTAGCCTTGGCCTCAGTGTGATTCCCCAATGGCCAGACAGCCGGGCCAGCACACCTGAAAGTCATTAGCTTGAGGTCCCATTTTGTTCTCACATTTCCAAGCAATGACCTGCAGCCTGTGCCACGGGACAGGCACTTTATCAACCTGCTTTCCCTGCCCACCCCACCCATTTACCTTCCTCTCTCCATCAGTCCCTGCCCAAGACCTACCAATGTCCCACAACCCAGAGCTAACAAGGACCTTTTTCTTTCCTCTTAAATAAATGTGTGTAAGATTTGACTATTATTTTCACAACCTGTTTAAGTCAGTCTCCATCATTTTTCCATTAATGAGGACTCTGAGGTTCAGAGCAGTTAAGTGACTTGCCCAGAATCACACAGTTAATCAGGTGCAGAGTCTAGGCAGGAGCTGAGGCCTATCTGATATCACCAGGCTTCTGAAGCATGGATATCACACAACCATCCACACCAAGCAAGTCCATCATGCTGCTTCCCACCTTTGACATCTGAGCCTACCTTTTCACCTAATATTACCCCAATGCTCAATTTGTCCTACCATCAGTTACCTAAAAACCAATACTCTCTTCATTGTATTTGCAGCCACAGGAGCATCTTATTAATTTTACCTTCTTTTAAAAATATTTCCTCTAGAAATATATTTTTCTAGCTTGTGTTTGTATTTCTCTAAAGCAAGTGTTCTCCATCAGGGACATTTTTTCCCCCAGAGGAAATTTGACAATGTCAGGAGACATTTTTGGTTCTCACATCTGGGGCAGGAAGGTAGTCTCCCATGTCTAGTAAGTAGAGGTCAGGGATTCTATTAAACATTCTATAATGGATAAGACAGCACTCCACAATAAAAAATTATCCAGTGCAAAATGTCAACAGTGCCAAGGTTGAGAAACTACTCTAAAGTCATAAATAAATGGACATAATACCTCCTTCAGACTAGTATATTTCTGGAAATAGAAACTTACTATTGATAATATGGCACCATGAATCATTGATGTGGTGTGTTATAGGCAGCTTGTACCAGCTCATCAGAGCTTCCTGTATGCATCTCTTCCCAACTCCTCCTTCAATGACAATGTTGGTAGCTTGCAATTGACCACGGTGGGGATACTTACACCATGGAAATTGGCAAATGCTACCTCAGGGTTTTGTATTTTTTTTTCTGATGAGCCAGTTTATCAGCACACCATTAAGAACTTTCTATAACACAGGGATTGTACGCTGTCTTATTTAATCTTCACAGTACTGAGGTAACTAATACCATTATTCTAATTTAATATTAGGAGAGTGAGGCAAAAAGAAAGTTAAAGCAACTTGTCATACATAATATCATTAGTAAGTGATGGGACAGGATTTGAAACCAGGTGCTCACATCCCAGAGCCTGTTCTTGGAGCATTACACTGCCTGGCCAAACATTAATTAGAATCAACTGTAATGCTCTGTGGATTCCTGAGTGGGTCCACTTGAGACTGAAAAGTGGATATTTACATTAAGTGCATCATATTCCAATATCATTTTACAAACTTGATGTCTCGATAAATGATACAATTTGTATGAAGTACTCCCTTTTAGGTAAATGTATACATTTTAAAATGAATGAAGATTAAAAAAATTCCCTAAAGAGTTCTTAAAAATCCTAAAAGTAGCTCTCCTTTAAATTGTTGCTTAAATGTCACCTTTTCAGTGAGGTCTTCCCTAATCAATATTTTAAAATTTCAACCCCATTTCCTCCCCAGAGGCACACTCTATCCTCCTTCTTTCCTTACTTTCTCAGTAGCACAAACTCCTTAAGACTGTGTTTCTTTTCCATTCGACATCCCTGACACCTAGAACAGCATATGGCACTAATACACTCTCAAAAAAAGACTTGTTGAATGAACAAATAAATGACAAACAGAGAGGCTTTCCTCAGAATAGAAAATAATCCCATCACTCCTGAAAAGTTTCCATGTTTAATACCTATTTGTGAGAAATGCAAACTAAGGTGGGATATGCCTTTTGAGAAATGTGTTAAACGTCTTTCCACTAACCAAAAATGGAAAAGACAAACTGGCCACCTAAAACAATTGAGCTGGTGTAGCTTAATTGATGTTGCTCTTCTGAAATAGATGGAGTTTCTCCCCAAGTCATCCCAGAGCACTGAGCATTTGCCGCCAAGATCTTTGGGGTGGACTTGGGGCCCAGAGAGCAGCCAGCCATAGGTACTAAATAAATGCGTACCAAGTGGAATCTATCAACGCTAAGCCTTGCATGTTTATCAGTGATGGACCTCCTCATCATCAATGGCTCCATGAATGACTCACAGAAACAGAAGCTCAAAAATGTCCTCTTGGAAAGGAACATGATCTTGGTTGGTGCTTCAAACTGCTGGTGTTAGACAACTGTAGGGTGTAGGGTTCCAGGTGCAGCAATCAAAAATGCAGGTGGTCCAGTTAAAGTTTAATTTCAGAAAATATATGTGTAGTATACACATGTATATATATATACATATATATATACACTAAAAAAATATTTGTTGTTCATTGTTCATCTGAAATTCAAATTTAACTAGATATTCAACACTTTACCTGGCCGGCCTAACAGGGTGCTCAGGCCAGACTCTAGAGTTGCCTGGTTACTGTCAAGGACACTGCCACACAGAGTGCTGAGGAGGCCAAGGGTGGAAACCAGGGACAGGAAGCGATCCCAGGACACACTCAGTCAACAGTTCTGGGCACAGTCAGACCCTCCCTTCTGCTCCAAAGAATCACAATATTTGAGAATCAGACAGCCCCATTCCTGGCATTCACCTAAAACTCTTGTTTTTTATTTTGTTTTGTTTTCAGTTCCACCTGCACCCAGTGATTCCCCTCTTATTTCTTCTATTGTGGCAGCAGTGAAAGCTGTTCTAGAGTGTGGCTGACTCGCAGAATACAAGAGACGCTCTTAAAAATACAGGTTCCCCACATCTCACCTAACAAGTAGGTCTGAAATTGGACCTGGGAGTCTGTTCTTTAAAATCTCTTTGGCAGACTTTGACAGTTAGCATTTGGGGAAACCACCTGTTTGGGCCTGCACCTGAGTACCTCAGTTCCACCAGACACTCTTCACTGTTAGAGAATCTTGGAATTCTGTTTCATGGGACAGGGATCAAGGTGGGAATGAAATTTGGCCACCCATGGAATGGGACTAGTCTTGGGAAATAGGGATCAGGACACCATGGGAGGAAGAATCAAAAGCCTAGGACATAAATGGTTCATACAGCAGCAGGTTATGGTGAAAGCAGGCACACACAGTGCTGGGGACACACGGACCGTGGGAGTAGAATGTCAAAGATAAAATAGGGTGGCTGCTGCCATGAGGAATCTGGGTCACAATTCTAGACTCTATAGAAAAAAGTAGTTGGCATGAGGAAGGCAAGTGCCCTGGGCTGGTCGGCAGAACAAAATCAAGTAACCTGAAAAATTAATTCGTCTGTCTAAGCTTGAGTGTCTTTATACTTAAAATGAAGATTCATTAATTTTTTTCATTCATTTATTGAACATGAGTGCCCATGAGCCAATCATCCACTGGAGTATTAGAAACACAGCAATCAATAAAATATGTAAGATGCCTGCCTTGACAGAACTTACAGGCTATCAGGGATGGCAGACAATAAACAAGGAAAAGGGAACAAACAGTTATTACTATAACTAGTTATAGCTAGTTATTGCTAGTAATTCCAGCTAATGCTATAAAGGTAACAGATAGTTATAGCAGCCAATGTTTTTAATAAATTAAACATACACACACAGTCATAGAGGTGTGAGTGTAGAGGGCAAGGGGTGGAGAAGCATATCAGTCAAGGTGCAGCCAGGAAAGCAAATCCCATGCCAGGTACTTCAACAGAGAGAATTTAATGGAGGGAATTCATTTCAAGATATAAGAAGAGCTAAGACAGCAAAGAGAAGATGAGGCAACTGCAGAGATTAGCAACTGTAGAAAGTTACTGCTTGGGGCTGGCCCCATGGCTTAGTTGTTAAGTGTGCGCAATCCGCTGCTGGCGGCCCGGGGTTCTGATCCCGGGCGCACACCAATGCACCGCTTCTCCGGCCATGCTGAGGCCGCATCCCACATACAGCAACTAGAAGGATGTGCAACTATGACATACAACTATCTACTGGGGCTTTAAGGGAAAAAAGCAGGAGGCTTGGCAATAGATGTTAGCTCAGGGCTGATCTTCCTCAAAAAAAAAAAAAAAGGAAAGTTACTGCTTCCTCTAGGGCTGGAGGGACAAAGGAAGGAAGCAATTTTGCAGGAGCCCAGGAACCCTGTGGAAGCTGGGACTGTGGCAGGCCTGCTGGGACCGTTATGAGACAGGCTGTCCAGTGGGAGCTGGGGCCACAACAGAAGCACAATTGCTGCTGGGGTGTTGCCCCAGGTGGAGAGAGGGAGAATATTACTCTGGCTTTTTCCTATCCTTCTATCTCCTGCCAAGTCCTTCTCTTAGCCGTGCCTAGCCAGAAGCTAGCAGTGAAGGGAGCCTGGTCATGTAGTTCCCTGTGATACAGAGCAGGGGGAGAGAAGGGAAGGGAATGTATCTGAGTCCAAACAGATGAATGACCTACACAAGTGGTAGGTGACAGATTGGAGAAGTGGGGTAATGATGGTGCCTGTCTCACTGGATTGTTACCATGAGAGAAGAGATCACACATGTGAACTGCTTAGCACAGTGCCTGGTGCATGGGGCACACTCAATTCATATTAGTCTAATGACATATTGTTGACTCTGGGAAGTTCTGACAACTGAAGTCGTGCATGGGGCTGGGATACCATGCCAGGAAGGATGTCAGGCCAAAGAAAGATATGCATAAGAGCAAGACGAGGACCCAGACTTCAGAGAGAATTGTGGTGCCAGATGAACAGGACAGGGACTAGAAAAGGGCCTTCACATGTGCCTGGTTTCATTACAAGTCCCACAGGACAGACTGTATCTGACACTGGAGCTGAGGCCTGGCTCTCAGAGCTCAGTATGTGCCATGTTCAGCCAACCAGCCAAGGTGACTTGATAATACACCCACCTGAGTGGGTAAAGTTGCATGTGGGAGTTAAGGGAGCCCTATAATGGGAAAGGTAGTTGTCTTTATTCCCTCTTTCCTACTATGGCTGGTAACTGGGAGGTCCTGAATATGATAGGGTGAGCATAATGAAAATATCACATAGAAAGGTGCTCTCCCATACCAGGAATTAGGCCACTAGGTTTCCTAAAGACCAATGTAGGTGGAAAGATCACTGGATAGATGCACTTGGCATATTATATAGAGTGCTGGTAACATACAAGACACATTCAATAGGGGTTAGCTGGAGATAATTTAATGAAGGGACTATTTACAGGAGTGTGGACTGAGAGTTGGTGAGGCATGCAGGGAACGGCTACAGAGGAAGTCAACGGGAGGGAGCTGAGATTGTCCAGCGAGAGCCATGGGAGCCAGCTGCCTAAGAGGAGTCATAAGGCCACTGTCTGAACTGCAGTGAGGCAGGGAGAGAGGGGGTGTATATATACTATACATTTTCTCTCTTCTTCTGCTTTCATATCTCCTTCCAGTGCCCCCTTTTGGCTGAGCTCAGTCAGAAGAAAGAGGTCAAACGAGCCCGAACAATGCAGTCTTCAGGTGTCAGCCTCTACACACACAGGTGATCAAAGGGCAGACAGATGATCAGGGATGAGGATAGGGGCAAACGGAAGAACTCACATCCAAAGGGTCTTGGATTTTGATAACATCAAGAAGATAGTTGATTCATGCTCTAGCTGTCCAGCCAGAATCTTGACTACATTTCATTGACCAGTTTCACCTGAAGACCTTCCTTTTTTGGACTTAGGACAAAGATTGAGTAGAGTCTACAAAAGGAAGGACCTATTTAAGAGAGAGTCTCCAAAATGGTGTCAGCTTGGACCAGCTCAAGAGAGCTGATTGTTAAACTTTCAGGAATGTTTTGTGCCAGTTGTTAGAGCCATTATTAAAAATTAAATGAATAAACTCATAATTAAATAAGTTGCGTTAAAAACAAAAATAATAAATAGTCAAAATTCATTGCTTTCTAATTATTTACAACATTTACTATTATCTATGGTTGTGAGGTTATTTATATCCATTGTATTCATGTGGGGAAACATTATACAATGGTGTGCTATTATCCATCTGGTCCCATTGTCCACATTCAGTGACTTCACATTGATAGTTTGAAATTGGCCATACTGGGAATATTTCCACCAAGGGAATTTGCATATGCTACAAACCAAGGTTGGTTTGTTTGTTTTTTCCAAGAGAGCTGGTTGTTGAACTTTTACCAGCATAACACTGGAGCCTTCCCCTCCTTGTTGAATCTTGACAAGACATTGAATAATGAAGAAGAAAAAAAACTGATGTCATATATCCTTAAATGCCTCTCTCTCTTTGATGAGCAAAATCACACAAAATAAAGCAGGCACTGGTTTCAGAAACTTTGGCTTTTTTTCACTTGACTGAAGATTTAAATGAACAAAAAATTGCCCCTTTCCATGCTAAGACTTCAAGCAGTTAGAGCAGGCTTGAGTCTGACACACCCTGAACTAGGAGGGTAACTTGGAGAGGGACCAAGAGAGTGTGAGGTGATGGGAACTAGGATTGGGCAGTATTTGGGGCTTTGCTATACAACTTGTTGAAATATAGATATCATATATATATGTATATATATATCTATAGATGTATACATGTATATAGGCATAAGATCTTTAGGTATCAATATTTCCCCTCTATCAGAAGATTATACTGGAAGAGGGTGAGCTTAGAAGTTAGATAGACCTGGATTTGAATTTCCTAGCAATGCGCTATTGGGGAAAGTTTCTTTGTGTTTCCTTGTCTGTAAGTTGGAAATAATAATATATACATCATAAAGAGAGAGGAAAATATAGAGTGACAAAATATATTAAAGAAATCGGCACAATTCATTCACTTATTGACTCATTTACAAAATGTTATCTTACTATGTTGAAAGAACATACTAAAGAGAATGAATGCAGTCTGCCCTATGGAGAACATAGAGACATATATTAAACATTGTGCTTAAAATAATTTTGCCATTATGATGATAAACCTACTAAAGAAGTGTATTAAGAAAACTGAAGAATCAGGAAAATGTGAGTACTCAACAACATTCACGTTTTCTCTCTCCAGTCCGTCTTTCCCTCCCATAGCAGACAATATCAGTGCCTGCCCTCATTTCTTGGGCGATATCCCTCCAGTTCGCTCAGAACATGCCCCAGTATCTACAACTCTTTGCTTATAGCTTTTCTTCAAAACAGCTGAAGGCTGCTGTGCCCTCCTGCAGGCAGACAGGAAGTGCTAGAAATCACACCCCTGGGAGCGGTCTTCCCCCGCACATGGAAGAAATCTGTTGCATTCATTGTCTGCCCGTTTCCTCAGGAGAATTAAGCTCCAGGCGCCCGCAGGGCGGTTGGCTAGCACACATCTTTTGGCTGCTGTCCCTTTTGCTCATGCTCCTATTCCCCTACAGGTGTTTTCTGCATCTCCCAAATAAACTACCCAATTCCTTGACGAGATCTGCTCCTATGAGAACCTAAGCCAAGAGAACTCTTCTCTCAAACTTAAATATGTCCCTAAGCTCCCATATCTCCCCAAGATGGGCACAAAATTGGCCTAAAAAGCATGAACAGACTTCTAGGAATAGGTTGATCCTAGGATATATGAACTAAACTAGGACACTATGGAGAGTGAAGGGGGCACCATTAAGATTATGCCCAGAGGACACCAGGCATAAACCAGGACTGTGCTGGGCAAACCGTGATGCGTGGTCAACTGGTCGTGAAGAAGCTTTAACCCTTCCAATAAGATGTCCAGACCAGAGTTCTGGTGGCTGACCAATGGGCCCTGAGCGCTCCTCAGGAGAAGACAGCACAGATTCTTAGCCCATCTGTCAGAACCTGGGGCTTCTCATTCCCAGAGCCAGCAGAATAGCAGCACACTGTATGCACGGGAAGCACATTTCTACCTAAAGCACTCACAAACTCACAGTTTTTAGGAGAAAAACAACACAGATTTGTCAGTCTGTCATCTCCTTTGGGCAGCTGCAGCTTTTTAAGAGCCAAGGGTCCCCAGTGAATGTGGATCACACCAGTGCCTGAGAAATGATTGACTCAGAGAGCTTTGCTGAAATGACTGCTGATGTTGGAATCACGCTTAGCTGGATACATTTCCTGTGCACAGGGGCTGCTGTGGGTGTATGGGGGGCAAGGAGGAGGGCTTCCCAATGAAGGAAGTTTCTATGCAAACCCCGCAGCCCATACAGATCAGGTTTCAGCTTCGCTTTGCTAATTTCCGTTGTTTTTCTTTCCCCCCAAACATTTAAAATTAGATAGCTATATAAGTTCAAATGTTCTTTTATAGAGTGAAATAAACAGCTTTTATAGCCTGGAAACAGCAAGCTTAGAGATCAACCATTCACCACTGAAGCAGGAATGTTTAAGTTGAAGAAATAGATGGCATTCTCTTCCTTATTGTTAGCCATATTTTTCCCCCAAAACTAATAGGAGGTAGCGTGTAAATTAGCTGCCTTCTAAGTTGCCAGGGAAAGAAGTTAATGCAGCCTCTGGGCATTTTGCTACAAGGCTGCCCCCCTCTGGCTCCCACCACAATGTGATTTAGGGAGAAATCAAGTATGTTTAAGAAAGAGCAGTTCAGAGTTAAGGCAAGTCAAGGTCAGGGTCCCGGTTGCTGGTCACTCTTTCTCCACCTTCTAGTTACCATTGCTGGCTTCTCAACACATCCTACACTTTTCTCTCAATGCCAAAATGTGTAACTGAGTTTAGGGTGAACTTTGGCAACCCATGATTACAAACGACACATGATGAATGGGTTGAGTTGAAGGAGAGGAGCGTGGAGAAGACAGAAGCACAAGGGACTCACACACTCCTTTGCTAGTGCTGGCCTTTTCATTCCAGGAGTAATTATTGCATTCTGCCTTTAGGGCTCTTCCTTCATTTGGGGATTAGAAGCCAACTGGAACATTCACATAGGAGGCTACCTGGTGGTGACTGATGCTGGCTATACCAGGGGTCTCAAGTCTTGCTTATTTGCACGGAAGTAGCCAATTCTTGTCTATCCATTCAACAAACAGCTTTTGAACGTCTGTTCATACCAGGCACACTGTGGGCACACCACAGGGCAGCCCTCATGCTTTTCCAATGCCTCAATCTCTCTCTTTTCACCAGCTTTTATAATAAAACATTGCAACCTCAGAAAGCATCTCTTTACAATCTCCCTGGTCTTTCTCTATATCCACACCTCTTACCACTTTCTAGCACGCACTCCAGAAACAGGAGGCATCTTGCCGTTTTCCCGAAAGTTCATTTTCAAGCAACCGAGTCCCTATTCTGGCCCCTCGACCTGGAGGACCTTCCTTCTTTTAATCTTTAAAACCTATAAAATGATTATATTAGTTTTCTAGGGATGCAGAAGCGGGGGAAGACCATCCTCTACCCACTCTGGGTCCTTTCTGGCTGGGCTACAAATTAAATTGACATGAGACTGAATAGTAGAAGAAAATCAAACAAAGCTTTATAACATGTATACATGGGAGAAACCAGGGAAACTGAGTTTCTCAACAAATGGCAGAGGTTTTCACCTTAAATAGCATATTCAGGGAGACAAAGGACGACGTTGGGATGGGGGTGGGGTGTCAGCTATGAGAGATTACCAGAAACAAGAGTATGCAGATTTAAGTCCTTGCCTTTCACACTGATAAGAGTTTCTAGAGATAAGATCATCCCCCCTTCTTCCTCGTACAGAGAGGGAGATACCTTTACAAATGGAAATTTCCCTTATAAATGTAAATGTTTGGTCTTAGCAAGGACCTCCCAGTCTATCGATAAAATAACCAAGGTAAAAAGACATATTTTGAGGTGGCCAATTCTGATCTCCCACAATGCCATAACAAAATACCACAAATTGGGTGGCTTAAACAACAGAAATTTATTCTCTCTCAGTTCTGGAGGCTAGAAGTCCGAAATTGAGGTGTCGTGTCAACAAGGTGGGTTCCTTCTCAAAGTTAAGGAAGAATCTGATCCATGCCTCTCCCCTAGCGTCTGGTGCTTTGCTGGCGATCTTTGGTGTTCCTTGGCTTTTAGAAGCATCACCCCAGTCTCTGCCTTCATCTTCACATGGTGTTCTCCCTTGTGCATATCTGTTTCCAAATTTCTGCTTTATATAAGGACATCGGTCACATTGGATTAGGGCCCACCCTAACAACCTCGTATTAACTGATTATATCTGAAATGACCCCATTTCCAAATAGGTCACATTGTGAGGTACTGAATGTTATGAATTTTGGTAGGACACAATTCAACACCCTTAACAATGCCCATTCCATGAGTCAATACAACAGAGTTGAGAGATCCTCCCAGGGAACATACTTAGTTTTTTCAACGCCCTTAATATAGCAATGATTTCATTGAACTTCAACTGTTTGTTCAATTCTCTCCTGCACTGATCAGTAAGTTGCACGGGATCGTGACCCCATCTATTCCCTTCAGCCCGTGGATGCTCACAACGTTTCTTGAATAAATAACAACCCACTCAGAATTGCCTCCTTTTCACTGAGGGCTGGAGGGGAAGCATGAAGAGCAAAGTCATAAAGACACCACCTTTTATAAAAAGGTCATAAGGGAGAAAGGGTGTCCTCTGGGCTCCCAGATCACTTCTTCTGGCTTTTCCCTCCTGAAGTTACTATTCATGCTCCCATTTCTCCTGTTCTTCCTATTTTCCTTTGTCTTTATTTCCAATCCTCCTTACTCCTCGCTGCCACCAAAACACTTACCACATATGCCCTTGATGTGTGCTGAATCTCAACAGCTATTGTCATGAGGTTGAGGGAAGTGTGGAAGACCTGGAGTTTATCAAAGTATTCCTAATATAATTTATAGGCTGTCAGCAGTTGTTTATGCCTTCATATTAATCCCGGGATTTATATTTATTTCATTCTGATGATATAATATGATGTATAATTGCTTTTGAGAGGTTGGAATTGCTTTTGTAGAAATATGGGGCTTGAGTCTTGAATCCTAATGCCTTGCTGCCAACAGGCCTTTGTCATGCTGAAAAGGATGTTTCCTGTCTCTTCTCATTCAGAAGAGAACTCTTCACACTCCAGTGAGTTAATAAAAATGGAAAGACTATAGGATCTTGATCTTGCAGCTGGCTATCTGGGAAGCTCTTAATTGGAGGTACGTGTACTAGACAACTTTGATCCATACCCTGTCATTTGGAAATTCTTCTCCCAGTCCATCCTAAAGGAGTGGACCAGGACAGCCATGTCTGTACTGGGTGACTCTGCTGCTTGGTCCTACCTGAAAAGCTCCTGGGTGTGTACCTGACTCCAGTGGAACCAATCAGCTTCACTCTTGAGAATATGAACTAAGCCTCACAAAATGGGCTGTAAGATTGGGAATGACCCTGGATCAATAAGGTCATATAACAACACTAGAGCTAGTGTTGCCACCACAAACCACATGCCAACCAAAGTTACAGGGAAGTGGAAACTTACAGCCTTACAAGGGAAGTGGACTGCAGAGAGGAGAATGTAGTCTGTACGCAGGGAAAAGCAAAGACATGGAGCCACTTTGACAAACATCTAATGTCGGGTTGTCTGGTGACACATTTCCTTTCTAGGCCACGTGGGGAGGTCTTCTATTTATTGCAGCAACACTGTTGATGATGAAGATCCCTTTGTGTGGAAGCTCCATCCAAAAAGACATAGCATAGAACTATTCTGATTTAGAGTTGAAAGTAGGCATAACTTTGGTGGTCTGTGTATTAGCTACCTATGCTGCATAACAAATTATCCCCATCATAGCGTTTTCAAACAATAAGAATTTATTACCTCACACAGCTTCTGTGAGTCCAGAATCCAGGAGAAACTTAGCTGGGTTGTCTGAAATAACAATTAGGCTATTGGCCAGGTCTATCTTCATCTGAAGACTTGATTGGGCTAGAAAATCCACTTCCAAGGTGTCTCACTTACCAGCCTGGCAAGTTAGTGATGGGTGTTGGCAGGAGGCCTCAGTTCCTCTCCTCGTGTGCCTCTCCATAGAGCGGCTTGAGTGTCCTCATGGTCTGGCACTTGGCTTTCCCCACGGCTAGTGAGCCAAGAGACAGCAAAGTAGAAACAGTGTTTTATGACCTAGTCATGGAAGAGTGACCTTAATTTTGACAACATTCTATTGGTTACATAGGTCAGCCCTATTCAGTGGGAGAGGGGCCTACACAAGGAAGAAAATCAGGAGGAAAGGACCATTGAGGGTCATTTTGGAATCTGGACACCACAGTGTGTGACCAAGATACTAATCTAATTTGTAAGAGAGAACACATTGAAGTGGCTTCTTTCTTCAAGTCTGTTCTCAGACACTACCCAGGTGTACACAGCGGTCTATATGCCAGACACACCTCATCTCCATACATGTGTTCATATTGTTCCCGTGTTTTCAACGCCCTTCTTTCCCTCTCTTCCTTAAACTTTCTACCCATCCTCATCCTCCTAGGCCCTCTTCTCCCTATTCACATGTTGCTTCTTTTCTCTTTAGTTCTCCCTCATCTACCAGCACCTGGGGAAAATAGATCGTGCCCCTTGCAGTGTTTCATGTACTTCTTCCACTGCTCTCTGGTGGATTTATTCCATTCTGTGGTTGTAACTTGAAATAGAAACTATGCTAAGAATTGAAGACAAGAAATAAGGTAGGGATTGGTTGTATTGATGTTGGAAAAGCCGAGAAGCCAACAGGCGTGGTCTGAACCCTGGCTAAGGCCTAAACTGGGATGTGAATCCCCGGAACTGAGTCTCAGATTCTGGGTTAATCTCAAGACTTCCCCAGAACCGCCAACCTCAGCTCAGGACAGCACAATCGCTGAATGCTGAAATGAGCAATGGTCAGTAATTCTAAACCAGTGCTGGGAACATCTTGGAATACATGTTTTTTCTCCAGGCCTTCAAATTACTAAATTGTTCTCATCTGTCGCTTTGTGGTGAGTAAATCCAGAGTGATTCCCTGGAAAGACGGAATTGGAGCTTCTGCATTGTTGGGCCAATGACCACAGGTCTCCCCTTGCCTTCTCCACTCAGTGTTCTGGTAGGGAAAATGGATCAGGACGTTCTCCTCTGGGGAACAGGGGAAGAAATGCTCTGGGGAGGTGTGTGTGTGTGTGTCCCTTGTAATGGAGAAGTATCTACCAGGCCCTAGGGATGGATGGCACACTTCTGTTGGAGATGTGTTTAACAAAGTCTTAATGCAACCTTTTATTGGTCTCTCTCCATCCTTGAGAATTAATCGTATTGACTAACATTTATTGCTGCCTACTATGCACCAGGTACCATGCTAACCCCTTTATACACATTATTTCATTTCAAACTTATAACACCTGGCCTAGTAGGTATTATTATTTTTGTTCATTTTACATGGGCAAACTGAGGCTCAGAGAGGTGAAACAACCTTCTCAGAATAAACAGTGGTGGTGGGATTAGAATCAAGGAGTATCTAAGTCTAGGTCTACCCCCTAACCAGAATGCTCCATTGCTTCAGTACTGAGCCCCCAGAATATGCTCGACTTTTCAGTTCTATCATTTGCTCATCTCTTAAGGGATGACACGAGAGTGTACAATTTTTAACACCCATCACACATGAAGTCAGTCAACAACTGCCTCCTTAAGGGCAGGGAGGTATAGGCAAGGCCACCATTCACCTGATTTACCCAGTTAATGCCAGTTGGCTCAGTACTCCAGGGGGTTTAGAGTTTATTTCACTCCCTATTATTCTTAAAAGTCCCAGTTTAGAAGACACATCACATGGTCACTCAATATAGAGGCACTGTTTGCTGCAGTGCCTGCAACATAGCAGTATCTTGCAAAATATTGCTCTAATAGAAAGATATTTGATTTTCTGGGGAGCAGTATCATGACCAGGCTGAGGTGGTACCCCCTAACCATAGTCTGCACCTCTTAGAGGAGTGAGGGAGGCCCTCACAACTAGAAATGCCCCCCGACTCAGTGTCCCCTGCCCCAATATCCCAACACTTTTCCTTTCAGGAGCAACAGTGGGGCCAGAGGTTCAAGTGCCGATGGTTTGACCTGATGCCTCTGAGTCTAGGGCCCCACACCCTTGGCCCTGGGTCCCTAACACCATGATGTGGCCTGACCTCTTTTTCTCACTTTCCTTCTTGGCTCTCACTCTGCACACACGTCTTCTTCTCTCCCCTGAGTCTGGTCACTAACAACGCTCACTCCTGACGAAAAGCCCCAGCGTTGTGGGAACCACACAATAAAGGAATGTCAGCATCTGCCAGGCCTGGGTCATGCCAGTGTCACAGCCTCAGTCCTCTCTGTGGTCACTGCTGGCCCACGTTTAAAGGCATCAGTCAGTACCAGCCACAGCCCCATCCTTGGGGGCCCACAACTTTGATCCTTTGCAGGCCTCTCTCCATAACCACATCCTGGCTCTTGCGAGTTGTGAACTGCCCCATCTGCCGTCTTTCGAGGTCTATGGTGTTTTGTGTTTCTCTTTCTCCCTTTATACGTGTTGGCCCAGATGCCTGGACTCTTATTCCTCAAGACCTCTCCCTGGCCGGCCCTCTCTCACAATTTCTATCTCAGCTAAAAAGCCATCCACTCTGAGTGGCCTCCCATGACCTCTCTCTACTGAAACACCCCTAAGCACACAGTATATTACAATTGAAATTACTATGGTTCACTTTATTGTTTGGTTTCTCTGCTGGAAGATAAGCCCCACAAAGCCAGGTCCAAAGCCTGACTTTCCATCACCATCTCCCTGGTCTTGTATGGGCTGGACCACGCTTGGTAAGAAACGGATATATTTCCTCTGCACTGTGCTCTCTCTCCTGGGGCTGTGACTATTCATATTTCCTCTAAAAACAATCACTTGGTCTTTCACTTTTGCATTTAGCTGGGGAATGATTCAACTTTCTGTATTTTCCATCTGACACCTTCTTAAACTCCACGAATTCTCTAAAGTTGAGGATATAGCTCGTACTTGTAAGTGGTAATTTTATTATCCTAAGATACGCTGTTGATTGTTATGACTGAAGGGGACTGGGTAAAAGTAGGGTTATGGAAATTATTTTTTACTGAGGGCTACTCTGTGCCATAAACTGGGCAAGGAACTGCACATGCTTGAAAGCAGCTGTCTTAGAGTGTTCAGGCTGCTATAAAAAAAACACCATAAATTGGGTGGCTTTTAAACAATAGAAATTTATTTCTCAGAGTTCTGGAGGCTGGGAAGTCCAAGATCAAGGTGCTAGCAGATTTGGTGTCTGGTGAGAGCCTGCTTTTTGGTTCATAGATGGTATCTTCTCACTGTGTCCTCACATGGTAGAAGCTAGGGAGCTATGTGGGATCTCTTTTATAAGGACACTAATCTCGTTCATGAGGGCTCCACCCACATGATCTAATCACCTTCCAAAGGCCCCACCTCCTAATATCAGCACCTTGGGAGTTAGGTTTCAACATATGAATTTTGGGGGGGACACAAAACTTGAATCTTTGGAAACAACTAATAAAATACAGGAAATTGCTTTGCTAACAGTGATTTGGTATCTGGAAAGCAGTCTAGAAATGTTAGTTTCTATGGTTTAGTAATGGTTACGTCTAGTTCTTGCAACATTAGTTGACCATATCTTGCTTTCTGTGGTTACAATTAAGATAAAACTCAACTCAAATTTGCTTAAATGATAGAGAGAGTTCAATGGCTCATGAGCTAAACGGTTCAAAGGTATCCACTTCAGGTGCAGTATGATCCAGGATTTAAGTGTTATATTAGGGAATGGGTTTCTATCTAGTGGTTTCTTGGCTCTGCTTGTTCACCGTGGGCAATATTTTCTGAAAGGCTCTCGTCTGGGTCTGATGAGGACAACCAACATCTTCTGAGGTTTATATCCTTCCTCCTTCACATCCCGTGTGTGTGTGGGCAGGGTGGGAGTGGGGGCTTCTGATTTCATCCTCTGATTAAATAGGCCGTCCTCTTCTCGCAATCTCAAAAAATGTCCCCTCAGGCTGAGGATGCTGGTTGGGTTACATGCTGGGTCCTGAAGTCACCACCGTGGCCACGATGGAATGGGCTGGTTGTCTTAAGTAAATCAGAGACTCTGGACTGACGGTCAATTCCACCGTAAATGCATGGTGGAAGAATGGGAGAAGGGTGATTACCCTATTGGAAATTAGCACACTGTTGGAGAAGCCCATAATGAGTACTGAGAAGAGACCCAAGAAAAGTCCTTGCTCTAGCCTACCTATAGAGTCATGATGGTTCCTATAAAGGCCAGTCAATCATTAATTTGTTCATTGAAAGGACTTTATTCTGGCATCTGCCATATACCATAGGATCTAAGGATGCAGAGATGAATACTATAGACAACTGCTAATGAAGAGCTCACAGCTCAAAGAGTTGTTAACCATAGGATTAAAGGATGCACGCCAGTGGTGACACTTTCCCTGGATCTTAAATGATGTCTGGTTTTCCTGGCAGAAAGTGTTGGGTGAGGGTAGAGAGGGGAAGGAAGGCACTGCAGGCAGAGGGAATTGAAACTACAATGGCATGAAGGCCTGAACGAGCAGGGCAGGCCGCAGGAATGGTGGAAAGTTACATGAAGGTAGAGCCCAGGAGGAAGGGATGAGTGTGACAGGAGGGAAGAAGAAAGACAAGGTGGGCCACGCTGTGTTGGCCAGATGCACTACTGTTCAAAGAACTGGTGATGTTTTATATTGGTGGATCTTAACCACACATCAGAGAGAAATGGCTAAACAATTAGAAAAACATAAGTTTGCTTCCTATCTTTTGCCATAAAAGAATATAAATTACATATGGCTTAAAACGTTAAATTTAAAAAAAATGAAAACATTAAAAATACTCCTGGCCTACGAAAGATATTACTAAGTATATCACAAAAACTGGAAAACATAATAACTAAACCGGAGGCATAAATATTTGGAGTCTCTTAAAAT
Source organism: Diceros bicornis minor (assembly GCF_020826845.1). Lineage (NCBI taxonomy): Eukaryota > Metazoa > Chordata > Mammalia > Perissodactyla > Rhinocerotidae > Diceros > Diceros bicornis. The sequence goes on from NC_080758.1 coordinate 20,556,848, forward strand.
TAATAACTAAGCATCTAAAATTTTTATAAAAAGGTTAAGGCAGAAAATATTATCCACAAATGTGGAAGCAAATTAAAAGCAATTAGAAAAAAGTTATAAAATATGGTCAAAAACCTGAGAAATAATAAACAATAGTATTGTGAAAATATTTTTAATCTTATTGTTAATAAAATGAATGCAAGTTAAAGTAAATTGTTTCCTGTCAGAATGACAAAGAGTTTTTGTTATTTTTATTTTGTTTGTTTTACGTGATACTAATGAGTGCCAGCACGTGGTGGGAACCCTCATACTAGTACAGTCTTTCAAAGATCACTGTTGCAATAGCTATCACAAGTTTTCTAAACAGGACTGCAATTGGAATTTATCTGAAGAAGATGATTAAGAATATGAACAAAAATGTACCTACAAGGATGTTTATCTCAGCATTATTTATAATAGGAAAACATTTTTATAAAAAGAAATAACCTAAAGTTCAATAACACATAAAACCAAGGAAGGGATATCTATGCAGTAAGACATTGTTCAGCCAATTAAAATTGATGTTGTTGATAAATATTTATTGACATGGAAATATAAATATTATAAAGCTTAAAAGTATGTAGGCATGTTTTAAAATATTATGTACATTACAATACCAATTTTGTTAAAATTTAGAGAGAGATCACATAGTCTCAAGAAAGAAGAGCTGAGACTATCATGCAAATACCAGGATTTTTATAGGCTTTGTAGTTATCCCCGAGTGGTAAAATGATGAACTTTCTTTTTCATTATTTTGTATATTTGCATTTTTTCTTTCATTTATTCATTCATTTTTTTCTTTCATTCTTTCTCTTAAATATTAAACATATATTGTATAATGAAAACACCTAATTTTCATTTAAGTTATTAAGTCATTTAACTTAAATGCAATGAATATGATGGTCAGGTGAGGAATGTTTGGATGAGGAAGAGAAAGCAGAGATGGAGAGATGAGGAGAGGAATGAGAGCCCAGGAGGGTGGGGTCTGGCGATGGGGCCAGTGCTGAATGGTAGTTAGAAGACTCGGGCTCTGACTGGCTGTGCAAGAGCACAGGGTGGAGCACACGGAGGTGGAACTTAATTCAATCTGCGGAAGCATTGAATGAGTGGATGGATGGGTGTTTAGATGGATGGATGAGACAAAACCCAGGAATGTTATTTTCTTTTTTCTGCTAAATGGGGTTAATAGTCCTTCCTCTTTTTCAAGAGTTTTTGTAAGGATCCAAATGTATTCCGAATATAAGATGCTTGCACACTTTAATGGTATAATCAGATATGAGGACTCACGAGCATCCACTGGCCCTAAATATTGAAGACTCTCTTGGGAGTGATTAAGGGGTGGTGGTTCCAGGGTAGAAGCCTCTGTAGAGGCTATCTGGCAAAACAGAGGCTATCTCCCCACCCACCTTGTCCCAGGAGCTTACATGATAATCACTCACGCTTATGCAGGGCATGGCCCGGCATGGTCCTCAGCACTTCTACATGTATTAACTTACTTGTTCACACAAGGAAACTGAGGGACAGTGCAGTCATGTGACGAAGATCTCATGGCTATTGAGGAGCAGAACAGGGTTTTGAGTGTGGGCCTTTTGGCCTCTAAATTTGTGCTTTAGCCACTGTCATTCCATATTACATGTCTAGTCCCAAAGGAGATGGGACAGGTGGATGAAGGGAGAAAGACATGAGGATTAGGTAGGAGGAGAGAGGAGGATGATCGTGAAGCTTTGCACTGTGTGGGTAATAGGCAATAGTGAGGAAACATTTAAAAGGAGGAACAATCACTTCCTTTTAATTCACCATGCATTTGTCCCATCAAGGAACGGGACCATAGGGGGTTAAGCAGAGCAAGAAACTCTTGCCTCTGTTACCAAGGAGCTAATGTGGAGATGCAGTTTCCAGCAGCCAAATTTACTCCAATAATCAGGGAAGATTCTGTTTAAAGAATATTATCTCTGTCATAAATTCACAAATGATTCTGTCTGCCTGGCTCAGAAATGTGGGACTTGACCTTGCCACAAGGGAGAGGTGCACCCTCATGGCCTGAGGCATCCCTGAAGGCAGGGGCCTGGCCTGCCAGAACAAGCCTTCCTCAGTGGCAACTGTAGACGTGAAGCCTGGGGTCTGAGGGTCTCCTAGCCTAGACGTCTATTCTTGCACCACCTCTCTCTGCTGGTGCAATGCTCCCCTGGTTGCTTAAGAATTCCTGACTTGGTGATTTTACCCACAGTACAGACCATCCTGCCACGATGCTGCCGGAAGTCTGGCCTCCCATCTAGGACAAGAATGGTGGAACTTGCTTCAGGAGATGCCAAAAAAAATTAGTCAACTGTATGTGCTAAACCTTCCCTATGGCCAAGCAATTCCCCTCTTGTTAATACAGTCAAGAAAGATGGCGCTTTTGTTCACCAAAAGACATATATAAGAATGCTCAAAGAAGTTTAGTTCAAATAGCCAAAAACTGGAACCAACCCAAAGGTCCATCAACAGAATAGATTAAATTATTGTGGTATATCCATACCACGGAATGCTGATGCACACACCGACATAGAGGAGCTTCACAGATGTGCTGAGGGAAAGGAGCCAGACACAAAGACAGCACGCTGAATGAGTCCATTTAGATGAAGTTTAAGAACAGGCAAAGCTAATTACGGGGTTAGAGGTCAGCGAGTTCCCTATATGGGAGATATTGATTGGAAAGGAGTAGGTGGGAGCCTTGCAGGCTGCTAGAAATGATCTCTATTGTGGTCTGAGTGGTGGTTACACAGATGTCTGCATATGTAAACGTTTATCAGTCTGTACAGTTGATTTGTGAACGTCACTGTATGTCAATTATGTCTAAAAATTTACTAAGATACTTAGGTTTCTTCTCTCTTGTTTAGTGTGTTCCAGAAAATGTGTATGGAATTAAAATATTTAGAAGTTGAATAATTGTTATCTGCACTGTAAGAGTGATTCAATCCCCCCAAAACCAGTGCATATTATAAAACTCCAAATAATTTTAATATGTTTCCAATATTTTATGCACATTCACATTTGAACATAGTGTTAAGCCGAATGAGGAGCATCTGATTAAAGGTAATGACAATAGCTAATGTTTATATAATACTTACTGCACACTGGGAATGGTCTAAGCCCTTCAGGTATTTGATGTAATTACACAACAAATCTATGAGTTATCACCACCACCGTGATAATTTCCATGTTGTTTACTGGGAATGAGAGCACAGACAGTGTAAGCGGTTGCCCAAGGTCTTGTAGCTAGTGGTTAGGAGACTAGGATCCAAACTCAGCATTCTGTCTCTAAAAGACTGTGCTCAACCACAGTTCTTCTGTTTAAATAGTCACCTCTTTGCAAGCTTACAATTGTCATCTTCAACTCAATTATATGAAACATTTAGGAAATTCACATTTTCAGCACTAGCGTTAGCCATTGAATTTGTCTGTTTTCTATTTATTTTGAAATAATATTATGTGCAAACTGCTGTAGAAGACTATTTTCCAAATGTGTTTTAGTAGCAGAATTCAATCCTTCAAATAAAATTTTACCCTGAATCCCAAGATAGATAAAAAGTTGAACCCTTCCAATCGAAGGGGGAGGAGAAGGCAGGGGTCCTGGAAGAAGGACGAGTTGGGGGAAGGAGAGGATGCCAGGATCTTAGCAGTTGCTCCTTTCCCCTCAGCTACACCTACAATTTCTCCTAGGGGCACTCTGGGTCACAGAATTACAATAATAGTCTCCAAAGAAAAGGTAAACAAAAATGAAGACAGCATTTTTTGTGAACTATGGAAACCTACTGAAACAGAACTATTGACCAGCAGGCAGCGCCATATTATGCCAGTTTCAAATTGGCTTTCACCAGCTGATGAAAAGTGGCCTGAATTTGATTTAGAAATGGTGCTGTAGAGTATCAATCTAGAACATAAGAAAAAGTAAATTGATAAAACGCTGAGTGCAGTCAACCCAAGGACCGTGTGAACCTTAGGATATAAAGAACAATTTTACGGCAACATTACCCAAGCCTTAAGTCTTCAATCTCATCTAGTTCCTCAAAGGAATATTCCCTGGACTGGCATGCTGTTTGCTTTCCGAAGTGCGGGTGCTCCTTGACCTTCCTGTGATTCAGTTTCGAAAAATCTATGTTTTCATACTTTACATATTGAAAATCTTGAACCAAGTTTTCTGTGTCAATATTGTTTTTAGCTCTTACTTCTTTTAATTAAAAAAAATTAATGCAAGTACATGGGAAAGAAAGAAAGAAAAAAAAAAGAAAGAAAGAAAGAAAGGAAGGAAGGAAGGAAGGAAGGAAGGAAGGAAGGAAGGAAGGAAGGAAGGAAGGAAGAAAGAAGAAAGAAAGAAAGAAAGCAAGCAAAGAAAGAAAGAAAAGAAAGAAAGAAAGAGAAAAAAGAAAGAAGGAAAGAAAGAAAGAAAAAGACAGAAAGAAAGAAAGAAAGAAAGAAAAGAAAGACAAAGAAAGAAAGAAAGAAAAGAAAGACAAAGAAAGGAAGAAAGAAAAGAAATTAAACAGAAACTTCAAATGGCAAAAAGAGTATCATGAAAGTACATTTTCACCCCATACCAGAATGCCAAATGTAACCATGGTAATTGTTTCTGTTTTATCTTTCCCAAAATTTTCTCTGTGAGACTGACATGTATGTGTGTGTGCCTTATTTTACACACTCTTCTGAATCATGTCATTGTTGTTTTCATTTGTTTGTTCTTTAGTTTTTCTTTAATTGAAAATATGTCTTATGAAGTTTGTAAGTTACTGCATCCTCTATAAAGACTGGACACTTTCCCACACACTGATGAAACTAATTATTCAACTAATTTCCACTGATGGGTATTCAAATTGTTACTGATACTTGGTCATTGTACACAAAGCTACAATAAGCCTCTTCAGTTGTTTTGTGACACCCAAATTTAGGATAAATTCCTGAAAATCTAATTGCTAGAGCAAAGTTTATGTGCATTTAAAAAATTGATAGATGTTGGCAAACTGCCCTCCAATTCACACACCAAGTAGTTTAGGAGGAGCCCTTTCCCCTCCACCCTCCATAGCACTGCAAATCATCTATTCCAAAGGACTACGCTTCAGCTAAGGAAGGAGGACTTCAAGGTATGGAATGGGGGTGCTCTTTTCCAGCCCCGAGTTCAGTTTCTTAGAGGCACCATTTTCATCAGTAGAACAGTGATTATTCAGTAAACAATCTTAGTCGTAGACCGACTTGAGGAGCTCTCTGAGGTCCCTAAGATTGAGGAGGCCGAACTGAGGTCAACTGTGGCCTTAGTTTGGTTGGCCCATATATTTAGGGCCTATGTCTCTGGTCAATGCCATTAAAATATGGTGTGAGATCTTTTGAACACTAGAGGGAGAATCTGAATCAGCCACAAAGCTGATCTGCCTCTAAAGCAAGATTCTAAGTTGGGTAAGGCCAGTGAGTGGGAATCAACGTCCTCAAATCCAGACCCTGCACACAGTGCACAAGAGCCAAGGGGCCAAGCTGGAATGGCCTTAAGCACCTGGGGGCAGGCCTGCTGCTCAGGCACGTATGGAAGTCACACCTGCAAGACCAAAGCAGACCCACTGCCAAGCCTTAGGTTTATACGGCCACAGTCTTCATTTATAAAGTGCCTGCCTTAGAGATCATTTTAAAGAAAGACCTTAACACAAAACCTTTAGGTCAATGGGCCAAACTAAGTGTGTTGACGTTATCAAGGAGAGACCTTCTATCTGGTTCCTACCCCAAATTCTACATTCATGGCGATTGCATAAATGAGATTTTACTACGCAGAACTCTGAACTCACAGAATAGATTTATCAGTAGGGGTTTAGGGTGAGGGACAGAATTCACTTCATGGTTAATTTAAGAAGCTCTCTATGGGCTTACATTAAAAATAAGATTTAAATTGCTGGGGCAGATGTGGTACAGGGAACAAACGAGGACTCAATTTCTTGGCAAAGCTGCCATTTACAGGCTCTGAGACCTGGGAATAATAATACCTACCTCACAGGTGTTAACGTGAGCATGGAAACAGATGATGTATGTGGGGGCTTTGGGAAATGGGAGAGCTGTAACAAATGTGCAAACTCGGCTTTCCAGGCCATGGAAGCCCTGAGAGGAAAAGCAGGTCACACACACAGAATCCCTGTTCTGCCCCAGCCAGGAGTGTGGAGGGGCCAGCCCTGCTTATGGGTTTCCTCAGGTATTTTGGGGTGTCCCCACAGGGTGTCTTTGGATTCTTGCAAGCATGGACTTCTCTGTTACTCCATAGCATTCTTTAGGTTCTTTATTTCTGCCTCTGTTCTTGTTGCTGTAGCTCCTGGTGCCCTCAAGTCATGGGGAAAGTGGGTGCATCTCCTGCTCATACTGAAGCTGCCAGGGCTGCCTCCTCCTCAAGCCCTTGGAAAGTGATTTCTTCTCTGTCTGGTCAAGGGGCTTGCCTGTCCATGCAGCTGTGTCTCTCCCCATGCCAATCTTATCCCTTAAAAAGAAAATACCCTCATTGTGGTTATCTATGGCTGCTTAAAAAATCACCCCACCAACCTAGTTACTTAAGCAATGGCAACAGTTTTTGCTCATGAATCCAGTTTCAGTAGGGATCAGTGGACAGATCATCTTGGTTCCCCTCAGCATCAAAGACAGAGGACTGGAATCATCTGGAAGCTTGTTCATGCCCATCTCTGACAATTAATGCTGATGGTTAGATGGAACCTTAGCTGGAACCGGAGCTGGGGCTGGACACCTTTATGAGGCCTTTACGTGTAGCTAGTTGTTTTCCTCATGGTGTGGTGTCTGGGCTCCACACAATGTCAGCACAACATATAATATTTACTAGAAGTAAGTCACTCCTAACTTCTAAGACTGGTGCATAATCAAGGGGAAGAGAATTAGACTCCACCTTTTGGTGGTAAGAGTGTCAAGAATTTCCAGACATGTTTTGAAACCACTTCACCCCTACACTCAATCCTTAAGTATTACATTCTGCAACATGGACCAGAAACCTGCTGTGCCTGGCATTGGCAGAGTCTGAATCTTTATTACGATTTATTAATGAAACACCTCTTGTCATTTTATTGGCGGTGGTGTTTGTGGTTCCCTTGCCTTGGGACTCAGACATAAGTCGCTTGGTGCTAGACTGGGAAGATGACACTCTTCTGCATTCCGAATCACCCTTTCATTTTGCAACCAAGGTTTTTGTTTGTGGACAGTATTGTTAACTACTGATATGTGAAAAACCATCCCAAGACTCACAAGTCTCAGAATGGCTGTAGTTTAGCTGATCCAGGTTAGATTTGGTTAGAGATGCTTGTCTGGGGAAACTCAACTCTGTCTCTCAACCTCCTCCTGGAACCAGGGGGCTATCCAGGGCATGTCTAACTCATGGTGTTGGCACAGACATAATAAGGTGAGTAGAAACAGGTGAGGCCTCTTAAATCCTAGTCTCTGAATCAGCCCACTATCCTTTCCACCCACATGCCATTGGTTAAAGCAAATCACGTTGTCAAGTCCAAAGTCAAGGACCAGGAAGGGTACTCCACCTGTGATGAGGCCAGGGCATGTGTGTGGATGCAGGCAAGGGTGATGAATAAGAGCTAAAATGCCATCTAACCCATGAATCAACCTTGTGTATGTTGACTTTCTCTTGTCCTCAAGGCAGAGATTATAATTACAGAGATTTTATTAAATTAAAGAGATTAATTATTAAATTAAACTAGATTAGTTATTAATTTATTAGTTATTTATAGTTTATATAGTTATATTAATTTATTAGTTATTAGATTAATCATTAAATTAAAGATGAATTATTAAATTACAGATATTACCACCATTCCCACCTCCTACCTCCATGACAATTACGATGGATAGAGTCCAGCCTGCTTTATGATGATCTGCAACACACTTCAGAACTTTTCTCAAGACAGTGCTCCACAGTAAATTGATTGAGTCTAGGAAATGAAATAAACCACATTTAGAGTAAATTCTATCCCAAGGGGCTCCTATGTCCACAGTTCAAAGTCCTGATGCAAAGCTCTCCAGGCTTGCATAGACATGTCAAGGTTCTAAGATGAGAACAACTGAGGCTGCTTGTACAAAGGTGTGTGGGGTTACCATTTGAATTATACACATCATCTTTTTTGCTGTTTGTTTCCTCTAGAGTAAGGAAGGTTAAACTGGTGTAATCCTGCACACAAACCATGAACTAAGGAAACCTTATCCTGAGCTTTATGATAAATCTATTCTCAAAGAGGAGCTCTTTTAAAATCACCTTTCTTTATGTATGGGAGAGGCCAGACTCTGCTTAGGATGGGAAGGCTGACATACCAGGTCCTATGTCTGACATGCACACACACGCAGTGTACATACATGTGCACACACAAAGAAACATCTAGAATCAGGCACTCAGAGGTGATTACTGTTACAGGAATCATACATTCCTATAAAAGAAGTGAGCGGTAAGGACGCTAAGACACAATCCCTGTTCCTTTTTTCCAATTTGTATTGCCACTTACAGGGTGTTATATACTAAAAAAATATAACAGGCTTGTTATCTTATTTAAATAAATGAGAATGTGTTTCCTGACTATTTGTTGTTAATGTTAGGAAGTAAACAATTCCCTCAGATGCGTAAATAGCATCTTACAATATAACAGAACAAATGAATTAAGCAGAAGATGCCTCTGTGGGGAGTCCCTCTCCTCCTCTCTGGTCCCCAGCCGTCCCTCTGCTCCTCAGTCACAAGGCCAGCAGAAGTCAACAGGGCAGGATTGGTGTAGGGAACCAACACCATGGAGTCGAGAGGCAGAGGTTACCAAGGTGGAGACTTGGAAGGTTAGCTGCCTGCAACCTGCAGAAGGTGAGGGCAGGGATGCTTCAGAAGAAAGGAAAATACACTCAGTTCTGGAATCTGTATCAGAAGCGACAGTGACCCATATGAATTAACATGTTGGCCAGGGAGATATTTACCTTTCAGGCTTCCAGGAAAGCTTTCTTTGTTTTGTTCTCCACCATCGAGGGGCTAGCCTAGTCCACCTGCCCCAGAACATGACAGTTATCTGTCAGGAGAGAGTCGTCACCTTCTAAAGGAAGGTTAACATCCTAGGATTGAAACCTCCCTTGGAAAATTAACAATGTCCCCAAGGCTAAAGCACCCCCTTTTCCAGGGCAGATTGGATAACCCATCTAGATGGTGGGGGAAGGGGGAACTGGGTTGGATCTTATTGCAAAACACTCAACAAAGAAGTCTCTAAGACACGTCAGCCAATCCAACTCAAGTGCTAATTGGTTTGCAATTCCCCTAATTAGTTTGTCATCTACCTGGTCAGCTTAGTGGCTGGCTGGAATCCCAGACCCTGCCCAGCCAAATTCACAGCTCCCAGAATTTGGAAGTGTAGCAGAAGTGACAATTCCGCACCTCGTCCATACGTGGGCATGCCCACCCACACATACACACCTTCTTGCTAAGATGTAACAATGATAACATGTTCTCACAATGCTGCCAACAATCTCATTAGGCTGCTTGGTGTGAGGAGGAAGCGAGAGCCCTTCTAACTTTGCACTAACACTTTGTGAACAAACTGCAGAGCTGCTCAGACCTGTTTCATGATTAAGCGAAGGCTGCAGCTATGGTGGAAGGGTGTCTAGGAGGCTCAGAGCCCCATAAACTTTCTTCCATCATAGATAGGAGACAGCCTGCCACAAGCCTGTTTGTGTTAGCCTGTTTGTGTTAAAATCACCTTCTCTCTCCTTCCCAAATATTCTCCATATAGATGGGACACTGCTTCGAGTCCAAGGGTTTTAAACTTGGGTGACATAATGGCTCTTTCTGAAGGAAAAAAAATTACATGTACGTCCAGTGTTGGTATAATTTCTATCATAACTTCAATGTATACGAAGATAAAGCTCTGTGTTAACCTTTCATTCTCATGGCTCATATATAACTATAATACAAAACACATTCCCAACTTGAAAAGAAACAAAACGATAACCACGACATTTGGACTAAAATATTAAGCTAACGTGGCATCTTGTATTGTTTTCCTGAAACTAAATTGCCATTTGAAATCTGAACATGATGCTGATGGCTATGTTTCTACAGTATCTTTTCTGTCCAGCAAGCTGATACTCCAAGGCACCGTGTGATGACTCAATACCCATCCCCACATTATCTGCCTCTTTGAGCTGTTACTAAAGCTTTGTTCAGACAAATGGATTGGGAATGTTCATTGACTTTCACTTGGAATGGACACCTCACATATGCAGTAAGACTTCCTCTCATTTCTTTCTTTTTTTTTTTTTTTCATAAAAACACCATGGGAGCATAGGGAAGTAAAGCTATCTAGCAGTTTCTAGTTATAGAGTAGTCATCTCTACGACCCAGAATATATTTGCATTGCTGCTTTTTTCTATTATTATCAAAACAATAAAGACACCATTGGTCAAATAATTAACACTTACTTAGTGTGGAAAATTGCATACCTGCCTTCTCTTTTTCCCAGGAAGCTCCTTTGCTCTGCATGTGAACTGGCCCCCAGTAGTCTTCTGGATACCCCTAAATATTCGGATGAGTGCATCTCAGACTAAAGTTACATTCCTGCTACACTAGTGCAATGATGCTCTTGCAAGATTTTTTTTCAAACCAAAGTTTTACTAAGGCCTGTGTTTTTCTAATATAGCCTAGGGTAGGCTAAAGTTACCAAGAAAATTAGACACTGAGGTTTTTGAAATGTCAAAATCTGCCAATACATGCCTGGACAGTAACACAGCCAATATCAGGATTTTCTTCAATGTACAGAAAAATCTAGAGACTTTTCTCTAGAAGCTGGATGTCAGCCCTGTGCTAGGGCCAGCCCTAGGGTGAAGCAAGTGAGGCAGTCACCTCAGGTGTAAAATTTAAGAGCGTGCCAAGAAATTCAGTAATCAAGATAAATAATAATTTAATGCAAGATCTTTTTTAGAAAGCAAAATTAATTCAAAAAAAATCAATGATACACAAAATATCAAAATTTTAAGTAAAGACCATTGCTCTGTTAAGCCATATTGAACCTGAGGCGAAAGGAAAAATATGTGCCCCTAGACACATGTTTTTATGCATTTTATTAGTGGTTAATTTTTTTGGCAGAACTTAAAGTAGTTGGGAAATATCGAAAATTGAAATGTAAGTGTATTAAAACTGACATTATTTTCAGTTTAACCATTTTATTTATACCAAAATATAATTTATGATCATTTGACTTCAGTTTAAGTTAATTAAAAATTGTTTAAGATTTTCACTTGGTGAAGAGAAATTGTCAACATGACACTGTCTCAATTGAAAATGAGATAAGCAATGAAGCAAATTTTGAAAATCTTGTTGATGTGTTTGCTTCCACTAAATCCAGGGCACACGTGTTTCCTTCCTTCTTGGGTTCCAATATAATGTGGTATGGCAGTCCCCTGGGCAAGGCAGAGGGTAGTTCTGAAGAATAATTAATTCCTGGAGCAGAATAAATATTTATTGAATATTAGTTGTTATCATTGTTATCACAATCCCTTCTCGTGCGCTCCAAAGCAGAACCAGGACTTCTCACTGCCTGTGCCAAATACAGTTCTAGGAATTGAGAGGAAGATGGGGAAAGCAAGCTGGACAATAATCCAAGTTTTTCAGAAGTCTCCATGTGCTGCTCTCAACTCATGATGTTCACTTCCACTTTATGCTGTCTCCGTGGCAACCTCAGAAATAACATTCCTCTCTCCTCCCCTTCCCCCAGGTTCTTCTGCCCCACTTGACCATGTGGGCAAAGGAAAATTAAAATCCTCTATGGGAGAGGAGAAGATGGAGATAACATGGTGTTGCAGAAGGATTTGGGTTAGAGACCAGACAGTTTCCAAACTTCTATAACCCTATGCTCATCCTTGTGAAAACAGAGATATTAAAACTTACTTCTTGCAATGTTTTGTGAATTAAATGCCTTGATTTTATAGGGTGTCTGAAGCAACACCCAGTACACACTGTGCCAAGAATAAATGTTTATTTATACAAGAAGAAGGAAGGAAGGAATGTGTATTAGTTTTCTATTGGTGCATAACAAATTACCACAAACTTTCCTGCTTAAAACAAGACTCATTTCACCCCAGTCTTCTGTAAGTTCAGAAGCTCAGGTGGGCTCAACTGGTTTCTCTGCTGAGCATCTCACAAGTCAATGTACTGGCTGGGCTGGGCTATTATCTGGAGTCTCTGGGAATGAAACTACTTCCAAGTTATTTCAGGCTGGTTCTATACAAGGTCCTTTGTTTTTCACCTAATCTTCATAACAACACTATATGATAAGTCATGCTCCCATTTTATAGAGGAAGAAACTCGTCAGCCATTGAACAACTTTCCCAAGGTCTCAGTGTTAGTAACTCTAACTGATGACTCCACATTTTTGTTTGAAAATAAGAGAAAATGTGCGTTGTATGTGGAAATCTGACAGGAATTAAAGGCTTGATTTCTTACATGGAAAATGATGTGGTCATTGGTAAGCTTATCAGAGATAGCTGTCTACCATATTACCCTGCTTCCATATTTCCCCATATTTCTTCTCTCAACTCTTTGCTGATCTCAGGTCTTAGGATTTTATGCACAGTGAGCTATAACATACCCTGAGTCCTTCCAGCCCTGTAGAAAAAAGCATCCTGGGTAGACAGCAGGCTGTATGGATACTGGGTTGCTATGACAAGCATTAAGTTTCTAATGCAAATTGGAAGTTGCCCATTTGCATATAGCTGTATTTTCTAGTCCTCCAATTTCGAAGCTATAGTTCTGGTGCCTAAATATTGGAAATTTGGTGATATACCCAAGGACTGGGGAGGATGTTCTGAGAAAATTCAAGTGCATGTTTACTGGGTCACCTCTTTCTAGACTTTGTATGAGTCTCAGGTGATTTGTATGTGACCACCATAGGCATATCCTTGTCCTCCATTGAGTGGGGCATCCTGTGAGATTGTAGAACTATATTTTGGTCCCTTTCCTACAAGGTGGGACCAGAAAACACTCAATAATTCAAAAAGAGGTCCCCCATGAAGGGCTTTCCCTAAAAGATAAAAACGATAGATGGTTTAGTCCTCAGTACTGTGGGTCCCTATATTTTACCTTGGAACACTTAATATAACCTGTGCTCAAAATTAAATTTGGTATGATACTTGGGGTCTCTTTAAACTATTTACTTATTTAACCTTTTGGTCTCTGTTTTATTCTTGTTTCTCAGTGGAAATTCTTTTTGAGAAATTCTAACCTCTTTTGAAGAACCAAAAGGGAAATGGATTTTTTTCCCCTATTAAGTCAAGATAGGCAGGGAAGCAATGTGACCCTAGATTATTAACTCAGGAGTTCTGGCTGTCCTTGGGAGAGGGCCAGTGGCCCAGAAGAGAAGCCAGATGGGGTCAGAGACCTCAAACTGACAGATGTGGCAGTGGAGGATTCCAGGAAGAAAGATCAGAGGCTGGCCAGGAACGAGAATCACTTGCCCAGATGCAAATCCCCAGAGGGGTGAAGGTAGAGGCTTGGGCAGTGTTTTGGCTGAGTCATGGGAGAAAATGGTCAGCAGCTAGGGTCAAGTTCAGGACAATGAAACACTGCCCAAGGAACTTGAGAAAAGAGAGGAAGGGCAGTGAAGAAGGTGTTTGTAGGACACTGAGGCCTTAGTCAGGCTATATAATAACTTTATTTAACCCCTCTTGTGGCCCCACCATGTATGGCTAAGGATGTCAAAGGATAATAGAAGCAGCATATAGATCAACTCCATTGCATATGGATCAGGGAGAAACAAAAATGCAGGAAGTTAAAGAGCAGAGAGAGTAAGTAGGAACTGATATGAAGATTGTCCGCTCTTCCTCAACTGTGTCATCACATCATCAAGTTTCATCTGGATAATTTGCTGACCCACAAGCAAAAGACGGTACCTGGTGTGACTCAGTCCTCTACTTCTGAGAAAGCCAACATCCTTCCACTTGAGAGAGGAGAGGATAGAAGACTTCATCCACAAGCCGTGACTCAGCTCATGAAAGCAGTCTTGGACCAGTTTAATTATTCTGATAAATTTTGCAAAATGCCTTTGTCTATACTAATTTTTTAAAGACCCACTTAAGTTGCAATCTATTTCAAGTTTATTGAACAGCACATTCTATTATGTTGGCAGAATTTCTTCTTTAAAACAATGTTCTTACTTCAAATGTTTTAATGATAACACCAAGTAAGCAACTAACTAAAACAACTCACACAAAATAATGGCTTCTTTGGACAAGACTGAACTAGGCAAAGAGGACACGAATGGAAAAGACATGCCATAATTCCAAATAATAAATATAAAAGGAAAGATGGAATTAAAAAATCACCTCTTGGCAACTACCACAGTAATAATTGTTTCAGGCAAGAATCATTAATGGATGCTAAAATTAGTGGGTAAAAGTACTATGAGAAACAAGATGATTTATAGAGTTCCAAAGTGTCTCCCCACAAGACACTAATTAATTACAAAAAGAATACTAGTGACTTTACAGTGGAAAAGCCTGGCAGACACCACTTGAATGAAGCAATTAAGGAAAACATCACAAGAAAAAAATGAGACAAATCAACATCGTGTGCCTCATGATATGATGCACTAGAAGAACACAACGTCACTTCTGAGGTTTTCTTGCCAAAATTGCATAGCCTGAATCTAATTATGAGGAAACCTCAGACAAACCAAAATTAAGAGACATTCTACTAAACAGCTAATCTGTACTATTCCAATGTGTCGATATTATGAAAAACAAAGAAAAGCAAAGGAACTGTTCCAAATTAAAGGAGAACAAAGGGACACGACAGATTAAAGGGATGTGACAGCTAAATGCAACAAGGTGATCCCAGATTAGATCCTGGACCAGTCCCTGCATTTAGTGAGACAGCTAGTGAACTTTGAATAAGGCCTGCAGATTAGATGATAGTGTTGAACCAATGATATTTTCATGATTTTGATAAGAAACTATGCAAGAAAATGCCCTTGATTTTAGGAAATTCACAGAAGTATTTAGAGGTGAAGTGATATCATGTGTACAGCCTTCATGCTAACATTTCAGTATCAAGTGTGTGTGTGTAGGTAGATGATAGATAGATGATAGATAGAAGATAGGTAGGTAGGTAGATAGATAGATAGATAGATAGACAGATAGATAGATAGACAGGTAGATAGATAGGTAGATAGATAGATAAATGATAGAATTATAAAAGCAAATGTGGTATATTTTTAACATTTGCAGAGAATCTAGGTGAAGGTCATAGAGAAACTGTACACTTTTTGAAATTTTATGTAAGCCTGAAATTATTTCAAAATAAAAAGTGAAAATAATAAAAATAGAAAGTTTAAAAAAGAAGACACAGTCTCTGCCGTCAAGGACCTCTCAGCCTCATGAGGAGAGATGAGAAAGTCACTATAAAGAGATAAACGTAGTTTGGCAAACTACAGGGTATTAGAAGGGCACAGGATATGGGATACAGTTTCTGGAAGTAAAAGAGAATAGACATTTTCTAGAAAAGACATTAAGTTTGAGTTATGCAAACCCACTGTCTTCCTAGACTTTAAGGAAAATATTTAGGCTCATCATTCTGAAAAGTTAAGTCAGTTGTTCTGTGTTGATTTAAAAAAGGCTTTAGCTCATAGATCACTCTATCCAACAGTCCATCCATTCATCCATCCAGTAACATAGTTGTTTATCCATCCTTGCCTCCTCCAGACTGTGAACGCCAATTAAGCCATTTTACTATTTATACCAAAGTTACAGCAACACTGAGCATCTCTTTCTTTTCTTTGCTAAGATTGAGGTAATTTTAAGAATTCCCCTCTCTTAATAGTTTTCAGGTATACCATAGAATCAGATTTCATTTATCTCTGTCCTAACAAATCCAGAAATATGCCCCTTGTTCTCTAGGAAGAGAGAAGTAGGTATCTGCTAAGTATTGAAGCAGGTGCTTGTGTAAATAAAAGAAAGTGTTTCCAAGTGCCTCCACTGAGTGCACTGAGTTAAGGGAATATTGGTACCGCTGACTACCAGGATGAGCAATGGATGTTCAGAAGCCAAAGAAGGAGAGATATTTTAGGAAGTGACAAAGAAGGCTTTCGGCATCCCAAGATGATGGTACCTGGGCAGGAATAGGAAGCCCCTGTCAAGCTTGAGCCACTAAGTGCAACAGAATTTATGATGTATCTTCTTCTCTGCAAGCCAATAATGCTGTTTTACTTTTTCCAGAATCATTGACTGAGTTAGAAAATTAATTGACTTCTGAATTCACAACCTAGATGACCCGGCAAACATGATTTGGAATCAAAACAGAATCAGGTGATTCTTGATTCTCACTGACCTACTTTTAGACAGTTCCAGGATGAGACCCTCTTTTTCATCACTGAGAATTTCCACAAACATTCATATATGACCAAGGGCTGATGGTCGTGAGTGCTGCCATGTGACATGGCATGAATGTTTTACTTAAAATGAAATTCCTGAGGAAATATTCTTGTTTAATCATTCACTCAATACAAATTCATTGAATGTCTATTATGACCCAGGGGCCACGCTCTTCAATAAAAAGGGGTCAATGACAAACTTGTTGACACATCACCTAATCATGTCAGAAAGAAGGGAAGATCTCAGATGAGAGAGTGGCTGTCTCTGCAGATGCCTGGGCAGGACGGATAAAGATAGAAGTGAGGACTGGACATGAAACACAGACAAGAGTTTGCTTGCAATGGATGCAATTAGCTTTTACAATTTTTGCAAGGAAAACTTTACCCCTTATTTATAAAATAAATGGAATTTTTTGTTGACTTGGGAAAAAGACTGAGGGATAACTTGTAAAGTATTTCCCAGGCCTAAGATACTGTGATATAACTCACCAAGCAACCACGATGTTAATATCAGATTCACTGTTCCAGAAGGAGAAGTGTTTTCCTTAAAGACACTTAGGATGTTTACACAGTTGATCAGTCTCCTTTTACAAATGGGACAAGATTTTGAGTTATTGCTTCACGAAAGAACTGGAAAACACCCCGAGATGCTGTTTATTTCTTAACTATTTAGCTGTAAGCTGCTGTTTTAAATTCTAAACAGCTTAATAAAACTTTCCAACAATTTCAGCATTTTCTAAATTTGAGAGGCCATCTTTATGGCTTTTGGAAGAAAGTCCAGGCATATTGTCACTAAGCAATTTCAGACAAAAATCTAATTTTAACAGATGAAATAATAACAATTAGAGTGATGTAGTTTAAAATCCCCTAACTACTCAGTGTGCTTGTGACTAACACCCCATTACTTCAGCCAGCTGATTCAGAAAGATGAGTGTGTGTGACAGAGGAGGGTTCATCTAAATGTTTACCCCAGCAGCTTTGCCTTTGGTCAATAGAGAAACTTACTAAATCAGCTAATGCATTGGACCCAAGACTTCGGATGTTTAGGGACCTATCTAGTTTTGAATCCAGGAGAGTGGAGGGAATGACAAAGGGCCTGGAGGTAAGCTCCCATATATACCCTTTCATTCCTTAAAACTAGGTGTTTGCCAAATAGACCTGGAGTCAAGCAAAGGGTTTCCCAACACCTATGGCAAAACCACTTCATCCTCATAGCCATCGAAGGTAGACATCATGATTTCCATTTTTCAAAAGAAACTGAGGTAGAAGGGTGAAGTGACTTATCTTAAGGCTTACAATTTGCAGAGCTGGGATTTGAACCCAGGTCAGATTCCAAGGTTCTTTTAGAAACTCATGCTGCTGCCCCTTGGAGAGTGGCAGCTCTCTGCCGGGGCTCACACTGAGACCTTGCCTCCATCAAACAGGACTTCTGCACCTCAACTCTCCTCTAGTCATTCTTGCTCCTTTCCTTGGCTTTTGGCAATCATCCCGTCTCCTTCCTCTTCAGGCTGCAATTTCTGCACCTATTCACTCTTTCTTGGCCCTGTGATATGTCATGTGCGGAAAGCAGAAATGCAACTAAGCTTTAAATGGCTGATCTTGGCAACAGACCCATCACTGAGTCAATCCAGAAGCTGTTCCCGTGCAAATTAACAGCTGAAGCAGACGGCCCAGCAAGGACTGACCAGTGTGCTCACTGAGATGATCTTGCCTTTCAGGGATTTCTCCTTCCTGTTTCAAATATCTGTACTGGCAAAGAAGAAAATGGGGGCATAAAGGTTTGCATCGTGATTAGGACTTGGCAGTGCTTAAATTCCTTGAGTTAAATATTCAGAGGTCCCAAACTTCCCCTCCCATTTCAGAGCTGATGACTATTTTCCTCTGGATTAAAGGCCATATCAAGCACCTGGCAATAATGTATACCATTATAGGGAGATAGGTCTTACCCCTTTTCTTGTTCATAAGAGACAGTGCAGGTGTATCATGAAAATTCTATTGAATCATCAGTCACCCTGATCCATTGCCTTCACCCTGATCCATTCACCACCCCGTGGCCAGAGCGAGCTTCTCAAAATGCACACTTCTCACTCTGCCCTCTTAATTTTGATATTTTAATTATTTCACACAGATCACAAGATGAAAGTGTAAACTGGGTAACATGGTCTGCCTGGATCCATACTGCACAGCCCCTGCCTGCCCTTCTGACTCCATTGTGTGCTGCGCTCACTCATCTGCACTCCCTTAGCACACCAGACTCTCTCCTGACCCCAGGCCTTTACACAGGTTCTTCGCTCTGCCTGGAGTAACTACTGCTCACTGTGGTGAGTCCTCAGCTCACATGCCCCTTCCTCAGAGAAGCTCTCCCCAGTCCCCTAGACGAGGCCACGTTCCTAATTCTGTTGACTCATTGTGCTCTGGGTCTCTCTGTCACTGCAGCTACGACAGTTACAGTTTTTGTTCTTTAGTTCTATAGTGATTATTTCTTTGGCTTTTGTCTCCCTTGTCAGACAGTGACCTCCCAAGGTTAGGAACCATGTCTGATCTCTTCTAACCATTGAACTCCTAGTGCTGTGGAAGATTGTGAACTGTCTTACAAAATTCATGTCTTTGAGGTAGGTTTGCATTTTTGCTTGTATAAATTGACGTGAAGAGGAAGATCTTTGAAAATGTTACTAGCTCAATATCACTGTTATTTCCGAACTTAGTGAAGTCCTAGTCAACGGGTTAATAAAGACAAGATAGGTGAACACACCACAACTCTTATGACAAACAATATTTAAATTATACGTGAATAAATGTAATTCTCTACAACAAACACTCCAACAAATATAATTTTCAATAACCAACAAAAATCTGAGGATTACAAGTCAATATTCTTTGCAGATACATTTAAAACAAATCCCTTAATGTTTTAGGAAAGCTCTTTGTACTTTTTAGTAGATTTATTTAGACAAAAAACATTATAGTGACAAAATATAGAATAAGTATGGATTTATCTTAAAATACAAATTTGGTAACTGATACGTGAAAATTCTTTAATCTTCTTCGTTATCTTTCTTAAAACATTTAAAGGCTAACCCAAGGTATTAAATTTTCAAAAATATTTGGGTGTGAACCACCTCTTCACTGAAAGTTCCTCTATTACACATCGCTTAAAAGTGTGGCTTATGGGTTTCAACTATACTTTTGACAAATATTGCATCAAATCATTTGATGTTTTAATAATGTATGTCCACAGAACCTAACATGGTCTTGGCCACTTAGTTGGTGCTTAATAAATATATATTGAATGAATAAATGGCCAACTGAGCTGTAAAATGGCCTTAGTGGGACAGGACGAGGCAGATGATAACATAGATAGCCATGTCTTTCCTCTATGGCAGAGTTTCTCAAACTCTGTGCTACTGACATTGGGTGCTAGCTGAGTCTCTTTCGTGTGGGGGCTGTCCTATGCATCATAGGATGTTTAGCAGCTCCCCGGCCTCCACTCACTCAATGCCAGTAGCACCCCACAGCCCAGTGGTGCCAATCAAAAATGTCTCCAGACTTTGCCAAATGTCCCCTGAAGGAAGGGGACAAAATTGTCTCAAATGGAAATTGTCCCCAGCCAAACATGATTTATAGGAATTATGGGAACAATACTCACAAAATTCTCAACCTTGTGAAGAATAAGAGAACAGAATGTGCTCATGACTTGGCCTCTGGGCGCAGTGGAAAATTCAGAGGCTTCAAAATTAGACAGGGTTGTGTTTGCATCCTGGATCTACCTATGTACTGGCTGTGTGATACTGAGTAACTTAACCACCCAGAGCCGCAGCGCCCTTGTCTATCAAATGGAGAGAACAACAGCAGGGTGGTTCCAAGGAGTACAGAAACGCGTATGTCTGAAGCACTGATAGTGTCTGAAGCAAAGTATGGACTTAACAGACCAATGGTTGCTGTCAATGCTATTGTTGATATCACTGCCTGCCACCTGCTCCTTCCCTTCCTTCCTCCAGCACTGTTCCACCCCTCTCAAGACTCACCTCACTGCCTCACGGGAATATGTGCTGCTCCACCCCTTCCCGATCTCTGACTCTGACTCTTAGAGCCATAATGTTTATGCTTTCTGGAACAATTCACGTTACTTTCCTGAGCATTTAAAGATAAGGCTATGCAATAACACCCCATCTTTGGGGCCCTGGAACACTCCCCTCTACCACACTATTGTCTTGTCTCTGGTAATGGTTTCTGGCAAAGAGAGCTGTGTCTTTGGTCTTCTCTTGTGAAGAGGTCTTACTGTAACAGGTATCCTCAGTCTTGGCCCATGGTGCTACAGTTTAGCAGTTGGCAGCAGACTGTGGATGTCATTGAGCCAAACGTTTACCTCCCCAAACACTGCACAGCCAGGCTTCTTGGTCACTGTTGCTTGCATAGAGGTGTAGGCGTGAACAGAACCCACAGAATCAGCTCAGGATTTCACAGGATGGGCAAAGAGAGTGTCCTTTGACAGAGGTTCTCAATGGACTGGGGAGATGGGGAGCACAGAGGCAGGCTACTTAATCAAGCCTGGCCCAAGGAATCGTGTCACTTGGAGCACAGTCTTGGAGCACAGGAGCACAGTCTCTGTGCTCCTGCAGCTGTGAGTGGAGATAGGTCCGCCCGCCCCTCTCCAGTGAACCATCTCATGGGAGTGAAGGAAGCATCTATGATGGAAAAACCATAATACCCGGATGTACTTACAGGTGCCAGAATGGTAATGGCCCCATTTCCATCAAAATCTGAGACCTCTCTGAGTGACATGTTAAATCTCCTTAGATTGTTTAGTCTCTGATTGTCCACTTTGTCTGTTTAGAAAGTGGGGCTGCCATGTTAATCGTTGGTTTTCTAAATCAAACTTAATCTTACCGATGAGTCGCATCAATTTCTTTTGTCTCATGTGCTCTATGTGGCGAGCCTGCTTCTGTTTAGAATCTACTAATTCACAATTTGCCAGTGGGTAGCAGGGGCAGGGCTTAGATTTACCTCGAGGCTACGTGAGAAAAGCTTTTGGAGAAATTGATATTTTAGTAGGCATATTTAAATAAATAATGGATAAACTGTTCTCATGCTGCTTAAGATGCTATTTATATATAATAAATAGGAAATTATCCTTATTTATTTATGAAAGAAAGCTGTAGAGAAGCACTGTCCAGTAGAAATATAATGTAATATGTAATTTTAAATGACATATGTATGTCATTTCAATGTTATAGTAGCTACATTTAAAAAGCAAAACATAGTAAGTGAAATTAATGTTAATAATATAGTTTATTTAACCCAATATATGCAAAAAATAACCATGTCAATACAAAATCAATATAAAAATTATTGATATATTTGACAGTCTTCTTCTCATAGTAAGTCTTTGAAATCGGGTATATGTTTTACACTTGCAGCACTTTCAATTCAGACTAGTGACATTTCAAGTGCTTACTAGCCACATGTGACTAGTGGCTATCATATTGGACAGCACGGCTCTCTAGAAGGATCTATCCCTTTTCCCGTCTTCTTTCTTCTGTTCTTCCTCCTCTTTATTGTCTCATGAGTCATCAGTGTTATAGACCTTTTGGTTGCTATTGTTCGTCTGTTTACAAAGACAACATATATTCACTTTGGTACATGCATTCTCTTCTTTCTCTAGAATCCTCCGTGGGAGTTAGCCATAAGGCATACTAAGGCCATATTTTCCAATTGCAAAATGAGAGGTCAGGGTCTGTCAAGTTCAAATAAAACAAAGGGAAAATAAGACTGAATTTTTGAACTTAAGCAAATTTTGAAAACCCTGGAACACACAGTCAATGGTTACAGGACCTTTGGGGTTTACAGAACAAAAGTGTAAGCCCTGCCACACTGAGTCCTCACAAAGCTTTGAATATGGACAGCCTGAAATTTTAGCCTAGTTGGGCTTGCCCTTCAGAGGCTACATTCAGAAAGGTCATTCCCAAGCCCAGCAGAGCTGACCACACTGGCCCAGCAAACCAAAGCACTAATCCATTGAGAAGGAGCAGATTCCTGGGCACAAAGAAACTGAGCAACACAAAACAGCTAAATTTTCTCCCTTTAGTGAAGCTGACAAACACATTTAATTCAAAAACGAGATTTCTTTGAGGCTGATTTCATTGGCGACTTTCTCGTGACCACTGGACAAATGTAATTAAGCCACAGAGAATAAAAATTGCCAGGTGAAAGGTCAGATTACTAAGATAAGACTAGTGCGCAATTGTTAGCAATGCGAGGAAGAGCTGTGTACACTAATAGGTTAAGATGTTCATGATGGTACCAAACAAGCAATTATAGGTCATTCTGTGTTGCATAATCTTTGGCAAAATGTACATTTGAAAATGTAGATGAGATATATAAACATAGATATAGATGAAGACATGGGTATGTCTGTAAAGTCTAGAAGACGAGGCACAACAATAGTTCAGAATAGAACTATGGAGGGGTGAAATTGGGTGAGCAGGTGGACACATTTACTTCTAACTTTGCATAAATTTTAATAGCTCAACCAGTTGGTTAGTTCTTTTTTGTGTGATTTTTAGAATTAGTAAAATTATCAATCACCATTAGTAGTAATGGTAGTACAGTAATAGCACTATGAGAGCAGTCAATTGTGTTCAAAAAAGCTCAAGTGACAGGATCTCTGGTATTGAAAGCATCTACCCATTTGCCCTGACCTTGCCTTGACCTTGACCCATCCTATGCTGACCTCAATTTCCAGCTAACTTAGCTACTATAAACTGGAGATAATTAACATTTACTGATCATGCAGTAAGAGTTTCACTTGCCTTCATTAACCTCCTTAACAATCTCATGGGGTAGGTATTACAATTCCATTTTACGGATGAATAAACCAAAATAGAGAAAGATTGAGTCATGTAACCAAGGTCACACAGCTAACCACAGTTAGAACCACAGTGCGGTTTGGTGCTTCTGTGATGGCAATCCTCCTGACTCTGGTGTTTTCACACTCCCCAAGGGCCTGTGGGCAGCAGGCCTCCCTGGACGTTGGATCTTTTGCACATAAGTCGCTTAAAATAGGTGAGATGTGTTTCATTTGGGGGAAGAAAATCTCTGAGCCCACCTGAGGAGGAGTGGTCGCCTGAGTCAACAGTCTACTAAAATTGCCCATGAAACCAGGATGTCAACTTGCTGAAGCTCAAGCCAGAAAGAACGGGGCGCCAAGGGAGAGTGCATGTGGGTGTTTCAGCACATTGTCACCGTTCTAATGACTGCGAGTTTTGTTTTAAAGAGAATTTGAGCAGCAAAATGTGTCACCGCCAACAGGCTGCAGTTTTAATGATCTAGCTTTAATTGTGAAAGGGAATCTCATGCTTGCTAGAAGTGTGGATTCCATGGACAGATTGAGTGCATTATCTTGAGTGTTACGTGCCTAATGATTGGGGTTGCTTTGTTTATGAACTGCTTGTTTAGCATTGACTTTGGGTGAATTTTTAAAATTATGATCATTATTACCCTCAAAGGGCTTCAAGTCACACACAACCACAAACATGACCAAAGACAACAACTGATGATGACAAATTGTTAATGTTTCCTTCTGTTCTTTTCTCATTTACTAATCTGTTACTCTACTAATTTCATAACTTTATCTTCACAATCATCACCAGCCATCATGTATCTGCCTTGAATAAGCTTTGGTATAATATGTTTTGCCCAGGCTCTGACTCAGATATATTTTGAAAAACTTAAAATAAAAACCTATGCAGTAGTGGGGAGAGAGAGATGAAGAGGCAGAGCACAGAGTATTTTTAGGTCAGTGAAAATACTCTGTATGATATTATAATGATGACTATAAGTCACTATACATTTGTCCAAACCCATGGAACATACAACACTAAGAGTGAACCCCAAGGTAAACTATGGACTTTGGGTGATTATGATGTGTCAATGTAGGTTCATCCTTGGTAAAAAAATGTACCATTCTGGTAAGTGATGTTGATGATGGGGGAGGCTATGCATGTGCGGGAGCAGGGGGCATATGAGAAATCTCTGTACCTTCCTCTCAATTTTGTTGTAGACCTAAAACTTCTCTAAAAAATAGTCTTAAAAAAAAAAACTATGCAGCTAACAATTTTTAAAAATTACCCCTAAACATTTTTTTCTTAAACTCTAAGATTCAGATACTTAGAGTAAAGCCAAGCTGGCCATTTTGACACTGTTACCTCCCCCCATCACAGCACTCTTCCCTGTTCCACATTGATTATGGGCCAAACCTAGCCCTCAGGATTGGAAAATTCTCCGCTGAGGCAGTTTTTCAGTGATAGTGGATGGCTTGTAAGTTTCGTGTACAAATCATTTGATTTTTAAGCACCGTGATCTACCTGCAAGAACTCTACAACCCCCTAATTGCTTCTTGATTAGCCCAAGATATTTTTATTTGACTGTAAGTATGTGGCTTCTTTGGTGTATTTGAACAGAACATCTGGATGCATCTGAAATGTACCAGTTCTGTGATTTTGGTTAAACGTGTCACTTTCCTCTCCACGCTTTTCTTTTTTCATCTGTGAAATGGGGATAATAAACCATATTCTGCAGAATTGTTAGTACAATTACAATATTAATTATGTTGTATAAAATTATGTTGTATAAAATTTAAATGTATAAAATTAATACAATTTTAACACATGTAAAAAACTTTAAGGATGAGTACTCAAATAATAGGCAATATAGGGGCTGGCCCAGTTGTGTAGTGGTTAAGTTCACGTGCTCCACTTTGGTGGCCCAGGGTTCTCGGGTTCGGAGCCTGGTCATGGACCTATACACCACTGCACATCAAGCCATGCTGTGGCGGCATCCCATATACAAAATAGAGGAACATGGCCAGATGTTAGCTCAGCGTTAATCTTCCTCAGCAAAAAATAAAAAATAAAATAATAGGCAATATATAACTTTCAACTAAGTAGGAAAAAAAAACCCAAAACATAAAACTAGCTAGAACATCCCAAGAGAAGACAGGAAATGGGATGGGGGCAGACACAAGGAAAATGCATTGTAAATAGAAAATACAGTACAAGCAGGTTCAAATCCATCATACTGATATAAATTTAAAACTCATACACTACACACAAATAGACAATGTATGTAGTAAATCTTAGAAATACTATTAAATCGTCAGGAAGGATAAACAATTGTGGAATACTAGTTGCCTTGGGTGCTGAGAGGGGATTGATCAAAGAGAACAAAAGCTTAGAGGAATAAAACAGCTAGAAAGAATTCTATCAGCTGGATACATTAGCATGTGGAACTAGAGGACACCCACCATCTCTTCATTGATACTTTCAAGTTCATGAATATGTGACCCAGCATTCCCATGGGACAGAATTTCAGCCCTGCCTATGAATAAAGTTCAGACCCATGCAGACATGTCTGATGAATTGCTTGAACTGACTTTTCACTGTCTATAAACATTCTACTTGAAGGTAATAATTGCAAACAGAGAAAACACTTTAAAGACAATTGACACTTTTCCTAAGGGCCTCCAAAGGACCAAAAGCCTTCAAATATCCCAGGGATCAAGTCCAAAGACTTCATACTCTGTATGAAGAATATGAGGCTTCATACTCTGCTGTTCTGGAATTCATGGCCCTATCCAACTGATTGGGCCCAGAAGGTTAGATTCTTCTCTCTCGTATGCGGGAAACATTTGTTTTCATTTTGCCTCCTCCATGGCTTCCTGAAATCTATTTCCCAATACTTTACCTGCCATTCCTATCTCATGACTTTTGACTCTCTCTTGAGGACCATGTCTCATCTCTGATAGCTGCCAATTATACGTGTGTTTGCTTTGGTCAATGCTCCCTCTTCCCTCTGTGATGTCCCACAAAATTCTTCTATCTGATTGGAGGAATCAGTTACAAATTCAAGCGACTTCAGGGGCCAGGAAGACAAAATAACTGGATATGACAGCTTGAGTGGGAAGGGGGTGGGAGGTGGGCATCCGGTAGTTCAACTTAGGCAGATGTTTATCGTTAGGGAATATGGCATAAAATAAACTGAGGTAGGGCAGGGAGTTATAAGGGACACTGATTATCAAGATGGTTGAGACTTCCCAAGAGACTGCAGATAACCAACCCCTTTCAGTTTTCTTGGGTATATTCCTAAGAGTAGAATTGCTGAGTCACGTGGTCAATCCATGAGGAACAACCAGACTATTTTCCAAAGCAGCTGCAACACTTTACATTCCCACCAGCAGTGTATAAGGGTTCCAATTCTTTTACATTCTTACTAACACTTGTTATCTGTCTCTTTGTTTATAGCCAACCCAATATGTGAGGGAGTATCTCACTGTGGTTTTGATTTGCATTTCCCTGATGACTAATGATGCTGAGCATTTTTCATGTGCTTAATGGCTAATGTAAGTTTCTAATATTGGGTATAGATGGTTTCCACCAAAAGGGACAGTACTCTCCAGGGGGCCCCACGTGTCTGCCCAGGGCGATATACTCATCCAGGCTTTGAAACTCACTAGTTACCCATTTCCACATTTCCAGGCTGGTGAGAACAGATTCCCAAGAAAGAGGCAGAAGGCCAGAGATTTATGCCTCTGTCTCTTTTTTCTCCCTTTCCTGTCAGATTCAGCTGAGTCTCTCCTGGAAGAAATTCCCTCCAACAAATTCTCCACCAAACCATGAACTCAGGAGGACAAATGAGGAGCTTGCTTTTAAGAGTTTGGGCCAATCCTCCCAGAGCTTCCTGTGCCAGGTGAGCGAGAATAGGGGCTGAAGTCACCCATTACTAACCCCTTACCCCTGACTGCCTGAGAGGTATTTCTCAGGCTTTAACCATGAAACCTGCTTCCTCTCTCCCCTCCAAAGCCCAGCTGAGAGTGGCTTGATAAAATCACTCAGCAAATGGAAAATATTTATTTTGTGCTTATTCTAAGAAATGTGATCCATCAAAAATGAGCTGACAAGTCCTTTCATTTCCAAGGACGGTGTCCACACATTCCAGGCTGCCTCCGGACCCAGAATCAGACAAATCCAAGCCAGAGGCCAGTGAGGGTCATACAGATGTCTTCATGGGTGATAGTGTAGCACGGACTTCAGGCACCGTCTGCAGAATCAGACTGCCTGGGTTTCAGCCCGGCTCCCTCATTCACTAGCTGTGAAAATTGGGCTAGTTGCTTAACCATTCCTTAATGCCATTTTCTCCACTATAAAACAGCAGTGATAATATCCCCTTTTTCATACAGCTGTTTTGAGAATTAAATAAGACAATTAAATAAGGTTTAGTTCTTAGGAAAGGGCCTGGAACATACCAATCAATAAAGAAAAATTAGATATTAATACAATTTGGCTGTCAACTCTGAGAGGGAAGGCCCTTCCATTTCTCAAATCTGATAAGTTTTATCAAACTCTTGATTTCTCATTCAAGCCGCAACACAGACTATTAAATATAGTTTTGTTGTTAGTGCCATCATGTTGGTTCTGACTCCTAGTGACTCTGTGTACAGCAGAGCAGAACCCTGCCTGGTCTTTTTGTGTCATCCTCTCACCTTCCAGAACCAAATCAGACAACGCTCTGCTGCTATTCATAGGGTTACCATGGCTAATTTTTTCGGAAGTGGGTGCTCAGGTCTTTCTTCCTAGTCTGTCTTAGTCTGGAAGCTCTGCTGAAATCTGTCCACCACGGGTGACCCTGCTGGTATTTGAAATACTGGTGGCATAGCTTTCAGCATCACAGCAATACACAGCCACCACAGTGTGACAACCAATAGATGAGTGATGTGGTTCCTTGATCAGGAATGAACCCAGGCCATGGCAGTGAGAGCACCAAATCTTAACCCTAGACCACCAGGGCTGGCCATAATTGTAGTTAGTTTTGACCAAATTACACAACTAATGAGTTAATAAATTCATACCTGGTAAACTGAAGGAATTGGTACAATTTACATTTAATTGCAAAAAATCAACTGAACAACTATGGGAGGGGGGAGATGGACCTAAATGGCACCAATGGCACCAACCATGAGTTGGCACCAACCAGAAGACTTAAGAGTCTGTGTAGGCCCCGAATGTGATGACCTGCTTAGAGATCCCTCTGCTGCTCTGGTCTGTGATGACTCTCTCCAGGAAGGGCTTGTTTTGCTTTACATTTCCTTTGTTAAGTCACAACCAGAATAAAAATGAAGCCAAAGTTCTAGGAGTCCTATTTATTGCAAACTGAATAGTTAAATCAAGTTTTTAAAGTATCAGGAAACATGCTAAAAATGAAGCCAGGTGTAGCAAAAAGCAATTAGTTTGGAAACAGAAAAAGCAAAGAAATATGATAACTCCTCTCACTCTATTAGTTTCCTATTTCTGCTGTGACAAATTACCACAAATTTAGTGGCTTAAAACAACACAAATTTATATCTCAGAAAGCTGGAGGTTAGAAGTCTGAAATAGGTCTTCCAGGGCTAAAATCAAAGTGTTGGCAGGGATGTACTCCTTCTGGAGGCTCTAGGGGAGAAACTGTCCCTTGTCTTTTCCACAGGCTGCCTGGGTTCCTTGGTTTAAGGCCTCCTGCCAGCAATTGCATCACTACAACCTCTCGTTCTGCCATCACATTTCCTTCTCTGACTCTGATCCTCCTGCCTGCCTCTCATAAGAACACTTGTGATTGCGTTGGGCACACTTAGATAATCCAGGAGAATCTTCCGACTCAAGATCTTTAACATAATCACATCTGTAAAATCCTTTTTGTCATATAAAGCAACAAATTCACAGGTTCTGGGTATTAGGATGAGGACATATTTGCAGGACCATTATTCTACCTGCTCTCCCCCCCATCTGAAGGAGTATCATGTGAAAGAAGGACAAGGGCAGAACTAATACAAACGGGTGGAAGTGGAAAGGAGACAGAATTTGGCTTCAAACAGAAGAATCTCTGTAATGATAAGAGGTGAGTTAACATGGTAGGAGCTTTTGTGGGGGATGTGGGCTCTTGTTTGCTGGGATTGGGACTCCCTGTTCTAGACGTCCACCCATTCAATCCGTGTCAGGGGGTTGGATTACATGGCCTCTGAGAGTCTTTCCAATTCCACATGTCTAGATCTTTGTGAGTGCCTCAACACAAGTGTTGAGGATTTGGAAGGTGTATCAGTCAGGATAGGTTAGGCTATGCTGGGGTAACAAACAACCCCCCAAATCTCAGTGGCTTCAATCAACATAGCCATTGTGGGACTTTGGGGGGCTCTAATCATTGTAGACCCCAGGGACTAATGGAGCAACCACCATCTCAAATGTAGCCTAGCCACTGTAGCCAGTGGGAAAGAGAGCTGTAGAGGGTCTAGAAAGAGCAATTAATACTCTGGCCCAAAGGTGGCACACATCTCTTACAGCAACACCTCCTCAACCAGAACTAGTCACAGGACTCCAACTAACCAAAAGGAAGCCAAGGACACACAATTTGGAAGGCAAAGGGCCAGAAATAGTTGGGGATCAGGAACAAAGACAACAGGAGTAAACAAGCCCTTTTTCTCTCCCTGTCAATTCATGGCTTTCAGCCATAAATTGGATTTCTTTTGACCTCTAAAGGTTCCTCTAAAGAGGGTTACTGTCTGTCCATTTATTCTGGGCTCACTGATGAGACAGGGTTGTCTTAAGCATGCTCGTATTTATTGATTTTAGCTCCATGGTTAGGATTTCACTTCAAGAGATTAACAATAAAATGATGATGATAATGATGATGATGATGATGACGATGATGAAAACGAATACTTTTTGAAAATTCACAATGTGCTGTACATTGTGCTAGCACTTTCCACATTTATTTTCCTGGATCTTAGGCATAGGGGCATGAGCAAATCATGTTTCCCTTTTCACAGCATACTTGTATCATTAGACTCATGCAAAGATCATCTCCTGGTGCCTTTTATTCATGTGGTCCCACTCTTCGTTTTAGCAATCACAATGCCTTTGATGTGATACCTTGATCTTGTATGTATCTTTGCAAAATATATAGTCTTGTTTTTATGTAGGTATTTCTAATTTCATAAAGTTATAGTAATGTAAACGTGGTCTGTTTTTTCCTTTCTTATGTTCAGCATCATTTATAAGATCTTTCCATGTTTGTAAGTATACATCTCACACAATTCATGGCTTCTGAGAGCCACATCATATTCCATTGTACATGTCCCATGTATTTTCCTTAACTTTTCCCTCAGTAATGGGACTCCTACGTTGCCTATAGTAGTTCTCTGATGCTTTAAACTGGGAGTTGGCAAACATCCTATAAAGACTCAGGTAGTAAATATTTTTGTCTTTGTGGGCCCTAAGGTCTTAGTTGCAAGTACTCAACTCTGCTGTCGTAATATATAAGCAGCCATAGACAGTACACAGATAGATGAGTGAGGCTAGATTTGGCCCCCGGGCCGTAGTTTAACAAGTCCTGCTTCAAAGAAGGCAATGATGAACACCTGTATGGACTTGTGCCACATTTCTTTCAAATATGCAGTATAAACAAGAATGAGATTGCAGCATCATGGGGTATATTCAAACATCATCAGACTAAGAATTTCTGGGGTTTTATTCTGAACGGCTGCATCAGTCTATTCTCTTAACAATGGTTCATAGAAACAAAAGGTGTTTACCTATATCCCTCTCACGTTACCCAACTATCTTCATTTTTGTCAATAGGATGTGGCAAAGTAATATCTTATTGCTTTTTTTTCATTCATCTTTCTCTGTTTACTAATGAGTTTTGGTATCCCTTTATGTATTTTTGGTCATTAGCACTGTCTCTTCTGTGTATTGGCTGTTCATGCCTTTTGCCTTTATTCTCTATTTCTTGATGACTTGTGGGAGTTTCTTATATGTTCTAGATATTAGTCCTTCTTCAGTTTTAAAACTTGCAAGTAATTTTTGAGTCATTTTTCCCAATCTGTTAACTTTTAACCATGGCTGTGGTGTTTTGTAATCAGGAATTCTTAGTTTTGACGGCATATGCTTTGTGCGTTTTGAGACTTGTTTAAGAAATCTGTCCACACTCCTGGGTCACAGTAATAGTATTTTCTTTGATTCATCTTAGAGTTTGACTTTTTATAGTTTGGCCTTTACTCCATCTGGAGACTCTTTTATTTGTAGTGAAGGGTTTTCCATTGTAATCCATATACTGAGTCAGGTTTTCCAGCATTATCAGTCAAAACTGATGGATAAAACTGTATCCACTGATTCCTCTTGTCATCTTTATTGTATCAGCTGCTCAGATATGCATATATCTGCCTGAGAGCTTCCTCTTCTGTTCTACCAATGTATGTATCCATTCTGGGGGCCACTACCATATTGTTTTTATTTCTATGCCTTATAATATATTTTAATATTTGGTGTGACGTATCTCTCCTCTTTGTTCTTCTTTTCCAAAATTTACTTAGCTATATCTGGACCTTTATACATTTTTATGCATTTGTCTTGTTTCTAGATCCTTAAAAATATCCAGCTGGAATTATCATTGTGACTGCACTGAATTCATAGTTTAATTTGATAATTGATAGCTTTACAATACTAAGACATCTTATTCATAAGCATGGAATATCTCTCATATCATCGGATCATCTTTTATATCCTTTAATAGAGTTTAACATTTTCTCCATAGGTTTTGTGTATTCTCTGTTAAGCTAATTCCTAGACACTTCAGAATTCTTGTGGCTATTCTTTGGAATAGACTCTCCTTTTCTCTCTTTGTTTTTTGTCTAGTTAGTTTTTGCTGGTATAGAGAGACACTATCGGTTTTGTGGGTTGATTCTGCTTTCTGCGTTGTAATCCTCACAAGCAAGCCTATGAGAGTGGTACTCTTATCCCATTTTATAGGTGAAGAAGGTAAGTAACTGACCTAAGGTCATTCAGCTAGTAAGGGGTAAAGCTAGTGTACGAGGCTAAGCAGTACTTCTCATCACAGGGAGTTTGGGTTGTGGGGAAGGGTAAATAGTGACAGTACATTTAAAACTCCCTGGCACATGAAGAAGTGCTAGATTTACAAAATGGAAACTCCCTGTGCAAATATTATTCTTTGGCTATTCGTCTACTGACGCCTGCTGACTCCTGGGAACATGGCTAATGCAAGGCCTGCGGTCCATGGCCCAGCTAATAATAGTGAGACGACAAAAAGGCAGCTTTCTTTCCCAATGGGCCATTCTAACACATTCTTCCACCAAGTTAAAATCAGCCCTGTCAAGGCGGAGAGATACTCTGAATAGGGCTTCCCCAGACTCCCTGGTCAGACTGGCACCTCCTGTCATGTCCCTTGTCATTTTTGCTGAAACTTAGCCCCAGCCCCCACATTAGCTCTCGCTTGGAAGTCTCCTGTCTGGAGCCAGTGAAGTTTGTCTGCTTTCTTGGGTTTGGCTAATAAATTGGGATCGTGGGGTCAGGCAGCAGGGGATCTGGCACCCAGGGAGCCCCTGACACAGATTTTATTAGATTTCTCTTTGCAGGGCCCAGGATGCCATCCCAGCAGGGAGTCCACAATCACTCAGGAACCAAGATTTTGTCGTCTCTGGTTTGACAAGGTCATTTTTTACTAGAGGAGGAAAAATCCCACATTAATTATACAAGCAAACTGGGGCCAAGGCCGTTAGAGCTGGCCTCCCTCTTCTGGGAGGGGGGAGAAAGAAAGGAGGTTGGTTTTCTCTGCACGTGGGGAGTGAAGCGGCGAGAGAGGAAGGAGTGTGTGTGGAGTCTGGACTTCTCAGACCCTCTGTCTGTGAAATGTACATGTGCTGTCTAATTCCGAGTAGTCTTTACAATGTTTGTTTATCTTTAAGAGACTGCAAGGAGATTGAGCCAAGGAACGTAACCATGCCCACACTCATTCGTTCATTCAGCATAATTTCATAAAGCACTAATTAAGTGCCAAACACACAGCTAGGCATTGAGAAGGAAAAAATGAAAGAAGCATAGTTGCTGCCTTCTTAGAGATTCTCTCAGTATCACTTAAGGGCTGGTTTTCAGTACCCCAGGATCATGGTCTAGCTATCCATGCCCCATAAGGCAAGGTGAGCATGCCATCACTCTTTTCTAAAAGTTAAAAAAAGTCTTGCATCCTTCCTGGCAGACCCCCATACCCGATCTGCAAATCCCAACCATTACATCATCATAACTTTTGGCTGGAGATTGCTGTTTTCGTTGGACTGCCAGGAGTAACTATGAACTTGAAGCCTAAATTCTTCCTGAAAACTTGGTGTCAACTGCTTGGCATAAAGGGAAGCACAAATGGAGGCTCTTATTTCAGGGCTGGTAATGCTTTGTCCAGAAGTCACAAAGATTCAGTCAATCTATAAGCATCTACGTTGTTTGTTGGAGTGAACTGGATGGGTTCCTGCATCACTTGCCTACATATCCCCATTCACCATCTTGCTCCCAGACCTGCTTTATAGTTGGAGACAGTCCTTCATCCCCATCATTACCATTCTCTCCACTGAGCTGCCTGTTTTGAGGCCCTTGGATAGCCTAGTAGCTACAACCTTTGCACGTTGGGTGTCTTCTACCTCCTGAAAGATTTTCCTTGACTACACTAGTTCACTTCATGTCCTTTCAAGAAAAGAGCCTTTCTTCTTCTGCCTGCTTCCATCTCAACACCCACTCTTCTCCTCTGAGGCTGGACCCACCATGTCCTCTACAAGAGTCTCCAAAGCACTCTTCATACAGAGCAGCAAAGCTCTGGCAGAGAGCACACCTTCCCCGTGTCATCTGCCAAAAAAGCTTCCAGAACATCAGAGTGACACTGTGACACTAGGACCTGGGTTTGTTTCTCAATGATCTCATTTCTGAACTGGGTGACAATCAGCAAGTGACAATCTCTCTGAACATTGTAATCCTTATCTGTAAAATATAGACAGAAATAAAACCTCTCATAAAGAGGTAAGGAGTCCTAAGTGAGATGGTCCATGTAAAGCTATTGATTACTTATTGTTATCAATAGCATTGCTACTCTGGAAAGCCCTCTTCCTTTCTGATTTTCAGCAGATAAGTTGAGCACTTGCTTTCATAAAAAGATCAAAGTTGTCTGGTGTGAATGCAGCATCTTCCCTTTATCTCCTTCTGAAGGTTGATGGAAGTATATTTCCTTCACTATCTCCTAATTCCTCTGCATCCTCCACCATTTTCCTTTCTTCTTGCTTAGTTAGATGGACAAACTCCTCTAAGGCCTTTCCTAATCAACTGCATGTTGACCTCTCCAGATCTGTCTGGAACTCTCTTTTATGAACCTTCTGATATAGCCACTGCTCACCCATTTACCCAGCCTGGAATGTGCCCTCCTTACTCCCATGTTTCCATTAGTTCTATCTTTCAATCAATCCCAATCTTTCCAAAGTGGCATTGGCTGCTGAACCTCCCTGTATTCATTATCTCTTACTATGTAACAAATGCCCACAAACTTAGTGGCTTGAAAAACCACACATTTATTACCTCACGGTTTCTGTGGGCCAGGAATCTGGGCACAGCTGGGCACAACTCAGATGGGTTCTCGGATTCATGGCAACTCAAAGTGCAATAAAAAGTGTCAGCCAGAGTTGAGATCTCCTCTAGTGGCTGGACCAGGGAAGGATCCACTTCCAACCTCATGTAGTTGATGGTAAAACTCAGGACAAGTGCTGGATACTTCTGAACCAACGAACTATCTGAGAAAAGCAATTAGAAATCAGGATGACCAATGAGGAGGGTGTTGTAATTGCCCAGGAAAGAGAAGATCAGTGGGGAAGCATTGGGCTACCACCAACGAAAATCTATCTCTGCCTCAGTTTCCTCTTCCGGAAGTGGGAATAATAATAAATCCTACCAGATAGGGTTATTGGAAGGATTGAATGAGGTAGTACTTTTAAGGTGCTTAGGATAAGGCCCTACATAAGGAAAGTTTTCTGTAGGTATTAGCTATTTTATTATTATCATCTGTAATCCACTTCACCTAGGTGCCTGTTCTGGCCCACATCCTGTTGTTTCTCTGATCTTCTATGGACTTTCCTGGTTCAGACACACAGTGGGTATCTCTTCCCTGCTCACCCTGGGATCCCTCCAAGGCTGCTCTGATGAGCCTGCCTTTCTACCAAGTCTCTGTCTCTGATGTGGTTCTCAGGAGAAATCCAGAGCATCCCCAGTCTGGTCGTCACCTCCAAGCTGAGCTCAGCGCTGAGCTTTGAGGGTGAGTGACTGATTCCCTGGTCGGTACTTTTATTGTGGTTTCCTGATTGGTTCAGAATGGCTGGGCCTTTGCTACCCATCCCCAGCCCCAAGTGAATTCCCAGTCCTGCCAGAGGCTGAAAGGAGAGTGACTTAGTCATTAGCTCCTCTGGCAACAGCCCCTGGCAGCAGTTCAAGGCAGCTTAGAATACAGGGCAACAAGTGGCTGCAATATGTATTTCAAAAGCCTAGCAGACAAGAAAGAGAAATGAAAACCAGAAAAAGCAGGGATAGTAATGTCTGAACCTGGAGGCTCATCTAGACACCACTGGGGACTGCAGACAATGCTCCCAGGCTCTTGAGGTAAGGGACATGGGAGAGAATTGCCAGCAAAGTAGCTGGGGCTGAATGGAAAAGGCTGAGACCCAGGACCTCTCTTGCCTTTTCCCATATACAAGTAAAAAATGAATGAGGTCTTCCTGTGCATCCTGGAAGACCATGACCAGGCCCACTCGGCTTGGGGTCTATGTTCAAAACACAGAAAGGGTGCCCTGTCCTGGACCAGCCCCTCGCAGAACCCTTTTGACTCAGGCATGGTGAGATCTAGAGCCTCACTGGGCTGAACCTCTAGAATCTAGACTTTCCCAAGGGGAAGATACGCAGGGAACAATGATAAACAGTGAAAAACAAGTTGTGATCTCTTCCATCGATTCCATCCTAGTATACCTGACTCTTACAACACAAGGTGGGGGGTATCACTGCCTCCATTTCACAGATTAGGGAGGAAACTAAGGCACAGGGTTGCTACATAACTGTTGAATTAACATATTTGTTATTTGTCCTTTGCCTGTCTAACCAGAATAGAAGTTCATGAGAGCTAAGACTGTCTGTCCTGTTCATCACTTTATTACAGGTGTCTAGTATAGTCCCTGGAATATGATAGATGCTTAACAAGTGGGTTTTTAAAATTTTTTTAAATAAGCAAACATACCAAAGATCACAGAACTTTAAAACCATTGTGCCCTTAACTCTTAATGTCTACACTAAATTGTCTCTGATTTGACGTGCTCTGATGGAGGTTGTGGTGTAGGCAGGTTCTGGGGCAAGGTGGGTTGGGGAGAGATATGGTCCACAATCACATTTCCCCGGTTGACTTTCAAACTCTGGAACTCTTAAGAAGGATCCCTATAAAAAGTGAGATGATGATGTTTATAGTTTGAATGTGGAGATGCTTCATTCTTGCAGGAGGATCTCATGTCCTGCCTTGGGTTGATCTTAACCCAGAGAGAGATGCTCCCCTATCTCTCTGCATCTGTGTATCTGCTCCAGGGAATGGTTCTGATTGGTCTGTGATTATGTGCCCATCCCAGGACTAATAACAACTGCAAGGGGGTGAGAGACTGACGTTGACAATCCCTCTAAGAACACTCAGAGAGCGGGGAGAATGGTTTTACATGGGGGATTCTAGACTTCAAACAAGCAAAAGACAAATATGCCTGGCAGGATTTCATCCCACCAAGGTCTTAGTCATGATCTGTGGAAAAGAGGACTAAGTTGTTGTCATAATGGCCGTTACTTACACTCCCTCACCTCCCTTTGACCGTGCTCAAAGCAAATATTGATAATCATTCAAGGCATTCCTCCTTGTGGAACCCAGATGTGCCTTTTAAAATAGCACCTAGGCATCTCCTCTACTTGTTGAACTATTTATCTTTTATAAGTCCAGGCACACCCCTCAGACTCACACATTGCTGATCCCTCACCTTCTCAGCCTCCCTTTTCCAGGTCCTGTCCTAACCTAGAAGGGGTAGACAAAGCAGCAACCCACATGATGTAGTTGGAGGACAGTGAAAAACTCCTGTAAGGCACCAAATATTCCATTAATTGCCTGTCATTTTGCTGCCATCTCTCTTACTAAATTGATAATTTAAGAAATGAGGATAACATCAGTCTGAATGTCATTCAAACCTTGATTCTTGCATTTAAATCTGATTGACCTTAAACAAGTCATTTAACTTCATTGAACTTACTTTCTTTAAAATGTGGGTAATAATATTAGTTATCTTCCCTGCTGTCCTAGCTGGAGTATCCCAACTTCTTGGAAAAATTTCAAGGTATCCATTGTTGTCAGATATTTCATTCTTTGTTCTTTATTACATTAATTTCTATAATATGGATTACAAATAATAAGTACATGTCCTGTCACTCCCTTCTTTTGTCCGTGATAAATATACGTGATAAATTGCAACATTCTTTCTTGTTGAACTGAGAGAGGTCCTCAGTTTTCTTCTCAATACAGGGTCTTGCCTCAGTAATAAGAGAAAATTAGCCCTAGAATAAACACTGCTCTGGTATCAACTAGCAAATCTTAAAAGCAAGATTCAAAAGCTAGATGGAACTAACTATCTATCTGTCTGTCTATCTATCTATCTATCTATCTATCTATCTATCTATCTACCTACCTACCTACCTGAATACACCATATCAAACACCCAACATGGTAAACTTCATGACGTCTGACATTCAATTAAGAATTACCAAGCATGCAAACAAAAAATAAAATAATGAGGAGAAAAATCAATTAATTGAAATTTACCAGAACTGACACTTATGTTAGAATTGGCAGACGGGGACATTAAAATGTTTTATAACTCTATTTCATATGTTTAAAAAATTAAATAGAGACAGGTAAGATATAAATATAAACCAAATCAAATTTCTAGTCTAATCTAAAATGTTTGAGAGAAAAATCTACAATGTCTGCAGATTAGAAATAACAAAAAGAGTTAGTAAACTTGAAGACATAGAAATGATACAAAACAAAATGGACGGATAAAAAGTCTTAACAAAGGAAAAGAGTGTTAGTGACCTGTAGGGTAATTTCAAATGACCTAATATACACCAAAGAGGAGTATCCAACAGAGGAGAAAGGAGAGCACAGAAAAAAAATTTGAGGAAATAATGGCTAGTTTTATTAAAATTGTAAATACACAGATCTGAGAAGCCCTATGAATCCCAAACACAGGAAATACAAAGAAAACTACACCAAAGCACAGCATAATCGAATTTCTTAAAACCAAATGTTAAGAGAAAATTGTAAGATAGCCAAAGGAAAAAAACATGTTAAACACAAAGGAGCAAACATAGAGATTACAGCAGATTTTATATCAGAAACAAACAAAAAAAACAATGGAACAACATTTTGAAGTAATGTAGGAAAAAAGTGGTTAATGTATAATTCTATACTCAGAAAAAATATCTTTCAAACATGAAGGCAAAATAAAGATTTTTTTCAGACATACCAACACTGAAAGAGTTTATTATCTGAAGATGGGAAAGTTACAGTACAAGAAATGATAAAAGAAATACTTCAGGCAGAAGAAAAGCAACACCAGATGGAAATATGCATCTAAACCAGTGTTTCTCAACTGTTTTCCATTACCATTCCCCCTCAGAATTCTTTTTAGATTTTTTTCTCTAATTGCCACCTCATAAAATTTTAATACCACAGATACACTGTGAATCTGTTTATATACTGCATGTATACCTGTGCTTCCTACATTAAAAGTGATATTTTTGCCCTCCAAGAACTAATTTCACCCACTTGGGGGTGATATCATCTTCACTGATAATACATGATGTATCACTTTTCTATTGCTGCTGTAAAAATTTACAACAAATTTAGTAGCTCAAAGCAATACAAACTTGTTAACTTCACTTCTGTAGATCAGTAGTCTGAAATGGGTCTCGCTAGGCTAAAATCAAGGTGTCAGCAGAACTGTGTTCCTTTCTGGGGCCTCAAGAGAAGAATCTGTTTCCTTGATTTTTCCAGCTTTTAGAGGTCACCCACATTCCTTGGTTCATGACCACCTCTTCCATCTTTAAGCCAATAATGTCCAACCCTCTGAACATTTTTTTATAGTCATATCTCCCTCTGACCTCAGCCTCTGAAGTCAGCCAGGAAAGGTTCTTAACTTATGGGGAATCATGTGATTAGCATGAGTATATCTGAATAATCCAGGATAATGTTCTAATCTCAACGTCATTAACCTTAGTCATATCCGCAAAGTCCTTTCTGCCACATATTTATAGGTTCAGAGAATTGGATATAGACATCTTCTAGGGGCCATTATTTTGCCTATTACATGTGATTTAAACAAAGAAATAAATAGCACAAGAAACAGTAACTATATGGATAAACATATAAGATTTTATTCTTATTATTTAAATCCTTAAAATACAATTGATTTTAAAACAAAATCTTACCATTTAGTGCATGGTTTTTAATTTACATAAAAGTAAAATGTATTATTTTTCTTTCTCTTTCTCTTCCCATAATAATGAATCATTTATGATAGATATGAAGCTTTGTTTATCTTTATAGTGTCGAGTGTCTAGCAGGAAGCCCAGTATATCACAGATTCTTAGTAAATATTTTCTGAATTAATCAATAAAGTGATGAATGAATGAATGCCCTCTGTTGCATGGTGGTGTCCCATTATCCCTCCTTGCCTCTATCTCCAAGATGGCTAGCAGGTTTCATCTTTAAGTCCTACCGTGAATGGTACATAGTGCCTCTCTTGAGCTATGTCTTAATAGGAATCATGAGGTTGTGCCTGGGCTTAATAGAAAGAGTGCCATGGTGGATCAGAGAAGTCTGGCACCGCTGTTGGACTGGTGAGAAATAACACGCATATGAACCTCTGCAGATGCTGCCTTTTGCTATACCCTCTGGCCAGCTCTGTCTGTTGACCAGCTTACTGGTCATATTCCATAACCCAGCAGGGCCCAGTCTAGCCACAGAGAATTTGATCAAGGAATGGCCAGGATCATCAAGAAACATAAGTCATATCAGGTCAATTTCATTGTAAATTCCTGATCAAGAAGTCAGTCCATTCCCCTGAGCGCAGAGCCCAGCTGAATCTGTGTTGGGTCCTCCCAGGCCTGCCACAACCCAGCAGACAAAGGCAAATACAGCTGGACCCTCACATGTTCCTGCCTGCTTCTCCATCCTTGGCCTATTTTTATTTTTTACACAAATTACAAGGCATAAACCACTTCCTGTGAATACCAGCCCCTGCTCAAATTTCTCTTCCTGGGAGGGAAACATTTGCTGACATCTAACTGAACAATTCTCTCCTTAATATCATCCCATCTCACAGAACCAAGCAGAAAATTCCAAACGCATGTAAATCTTCCTAGTGTGGGCCCTATTGACACATCCTCCTGAGCCAAGAGCAGACTTCACCACACAGCATCTCCTTCTTTGCCCTGATCATCTTCCTTCTTCTCACCTTCCTTCAAATCATACCTGACTTCCAGGTGATGAAAAAATTCTCACCTTTTGCAGCCTCCCCGTCTGGCCTTCCCAGGAAGCAGGTTGAGGTACCCATCTCTGTACACAACCCACACCCCAATGGAATTGTTGGCACATGTTTTGTTTCCGGAGGATATAAAGGAACAGTGTCGATACTGTGTTCTGCATGCTCCTCACCACTCTGGCTTTTTCGGGTGACTCTATTCCCTTCTCAACTGCTGCAGTGGGTATTTCCCAAGAGAATATGTGTCTTTCTTATTGAGGCTTCCATAGTTCAGTCCTTTTTTTGTACTAGCACTGTCCATTTTAGTGGTGGTGGTCCACGTGCAGCTGAGCACACCTGTTCTGTATCTTCCTGACGAGGTACACCATGGGCCCACCCAGCAGACACCAAGGGCATCCTCTCCATGCACCTCACTTTGTCCTGACACTCAGATGTGCATTTCTCATTTTCGACTTAATTTCTGATAGACACAGGAAGGAAGAGTGAGAAGATGCAATAATGAAAACCTCAAATGGTCTCGGAGTCCTTGCATTTGCTTTATCTTGAGGAATCCTGGGTCACTAAAGGACAACAGGTCCGTGTTTTCTCCCTGCTATGAGACTTCTCTGTAAAGTGCTCTGAACCAATTTCTCTGATATTTTCCATCTCTTAGAAACTAGCTTCTCCTTTCCTTTGACAGAAATGAAAAACATAGGTGTTATTTTCCAGAAGGATGTTGAGTTTCCTGAGCCTTGCACATAGCTGCCCTCTTGGAGGGTTTGAGAAATTGAAGTTTTGAAAAGCAGACCAAGACCAGAAATCTGTGTTGGCACCAGGCCTGGCACATCACAGTACTGAAAAAATGCTTGTTCTGTGAACGGATGAATGAATAAGTGGACGAAATGATTTGCGCCTCCCAGTATCTAAAGCTCTATGTTTGTATCTGTCCTGCCTCTGTCTCTTTGAACAGGATTTGTATGTGGCTACACACACACACACCCTGTAT
The DNA here is from genome assembly GCF_020826845.1 of Diceros bicornis minor. NCBI lineage: Eukaryota > Metazoa > Chordata > Mammalia > Perissodactyla > Rhinocerotidae > Diceros > Diceros bicornis. Next base: position 20,598,708 of record NC_080758.1, read on the forward strand.
CCAAAGTTGACGCAATGAGTCTCAGGCCTGATTGCACAACCTCCCTGGTGCTTCCTCGAATCCTCCCTGTCCTACACTTAGTGGGAGCCCACTGTGCTCAAGGAAGATTTTCCACACCTGATTCTGATCTCCCCTTGGCACACTGTTTGTGGTCTTCTCTTCCCAAAGAAACACCTACCAGCACTGGGGGAAATGTGTACATAGTGCTCTGGGTATTTGGGAGGTAAAATGTCAGGCTTTTGTAAATGTGTGTATGTGGAGGGAGGAGGATGACGCCGATAAGCTCTTGTACCCAGCATTCTGGGCCACTCCAGGATTTACTCACTATCTTAGACTCATCAGCTGAAGCCCCTGATAGCTTCCTCTTGAGGCTCTGAAGCATTTAATCTTGAGCTTGTTCTGACTGAGGGTACCACACACCAGCCTTGTTAACCAGTCCACTAGGTATATGGAAGAGAAACGGTAGGAGCTCTAGGGCAGAGCTCTGCAAAGCAGACACCTTGAAGTGGAAACATCAGAGAAAGCAAATTTTTATTCAAAGTCAGAAAACTGGGTTCAAATCCTGGCCCTGTCACTGACTAAATGTCTTATCTTGGGCAAGTTTTAAACCTCTCTGGAACATTTTTATGTGGAAAATAGTAATAATAATAGCACCAACTTCAAAGGGATGTTATGAAAATTAAGTTAGATAATCTGCACAAGCACTAAGCATGCTTCCTGGCGCATAATTAATGCATTCCTCAGAAGGGAATTCACTAGTTAACCACCCAGTTGAGGAGTAAAAAGTCAAAACAATTTCTCATAAGGGTATGAAGTAGAATCTGAGCATCCTGACCACACCCTTGGGATATGGCCAATATGAAGATGCTAGGGATAGACTGTTCTAGAAGGGAAGATGTTAAAGTCAGAGCTCAAAGTCCAGAAATTTTGAGGAGACACAGAACTCTCTAGATCAAAAGGTAAATACCGACACATTAAAAATCAAATAGACTAAATGCAATGTGGTATCCTGGATTGGATTCTGGAACAAAAAAATGACAATAGTGGAAAAACTGGTGAAATCCAAATAGACTCTGGAGTTTAGTTAATAGTAATTTACCAGTGTTGGTTTCTTAGTTCTGACAAACGTACCAGCGTCATGTAAGATGTTAACATTAAGGTAACTTGGATGAAAGATATACAGGAACTCTCTGCATTAGCTTTGAGACATTTCTACAAATCTAAAGTTATTCCAAAATTTAAAATTTTATTTAAAAAAAATCAAATGGATCCCTTTGGCTTTTGGAAAACTTTCTACAACAGACTCATTTAGACTTCAAGTCACGTCTTTAATTTTTAGCTTCCTAGGTGACACCTAGAGGGGATGGAGGGCCTGAGTTCTACCCGCTCCCTGCGTGAAGCCAGCATGAGGGTCACTCATGCTGCCTCATCTTGGTTGGTTTTCTCGTTTCTCTAGAGCTGGCTATGGCAGGGGAGGGCGTGCTCCAGGCCATAGCCTGGTCACCAGCTTAGCTTAATCTGAGAAAAGGATGAGGTGTCAGAAGAGAAAAGTGGCCAGCATTTGGTTTTCCTGAGCTCATTTTCCTCAGAAAAGTCAATGAATGTCTTATGACTATGCACCCCTTCCCCCTCACACATTGTCCCTGTTGGACGATGTTCCTGGCTGTAGTTGAGAGAATTCATAATGGCTTCTTGAAAACCCTGACACAGATCCCTGGGTCTGCAGCCCTGATGGGTGAGGAAGACAAAAGGTGAAGAGGGCAAGACAGCATTTCATTGAGCATTACACTGATTCCAGAATGGTTTTGAATCTTTTACATATTTATTGAAGTCTTATTCCATGAAATGAGGAAACTGAGGCTCAGAGAAACTAGAGGACTTGCTCAAGACCACATCAACAGATACAAGGAGCCATATAGAGGTGGAGCCACGTGGAAATTCCAGTTTCTCCCTGCTTCCCTCAGATACATACACACATACATGTATACACACGCCTTCCCTGAAGGTCAATACATCTCTCACGACACTAATATGTGCTGGGAAATTGTGCTAAGTGCTTGACATGTGTTTAGTCTTAACAATAGTTACCTATTGTTAACCCCATTTTACAGAAGAAGCAAATAAAGCCTAAAGAACTTTAGTAACTTCCTCAAGGTTCATACAGTCTATCAAGTGGGAGGGCTAGACTACATACTCAGCCGATCTGATTCCAGAGACTGAGTTTTCAATCACTTTATCACTCAATGAATATTTGTTGAATGAGTCAATGAAAGGATGGATGGACAAACAATTTTGGGGGAGGAGAGCATAGATATCTCAATAATACTGTGCCCTGTGTCCTACGTCTAGGCTGTGTTAGATGATTCCAAATCCTGATACAGTGAGGTGGCAGCTGTGGCTCTTCCTAGTCTTGGCCAGGATTTGGGGTAATGTTGAGGAAGGCAAAAGCATAGGTAGAGGGAATAAAAAGGACTTGTCACCACCATTGACATTTTTTAAAAATGAACGGAGCAATAATGACAGCTATAAACTGAGAACATTTAACTCTTTAGAGCAGAAACAGTGGAAAGAATAAAAGAAGGGGTCGGAAATCCCCATCTCCCTGTCCTCCACTCCTACCACGTGGCTCTCACCAGGCAAGGTCTGGAAAGGACAGGAAAGTGCTCTGTGAGGAAGGCTCCAGAGTATCTTTCGAGACATGGTAGTTATGGATAGCACACACAGACTCAGGTCAGACCTTTGCCCTGCAAATTGGGAGGCAAGAGGATATCTTAGCAGATGGCTGAGCTGAGCATTATCTCCTGCAGGTCTCCCTTTCATTGCCACGGGAGTGGACAGCCCCAGTAAGACTAGTGAATGTCCACTCCCCTGCTTGCCTTTGTCTTTTCCTCTTCTCTCCCTTCTCTTGGGGACTTGACAGGTACTTAATGTACGGTAAGAAGAAAAATACCACTCAAAAGATTTTAATCGAGAGGGAGAGAACACAAAATATAAAGGAAATCTCTCTCTGCTTCTCACCAGCTGTGCAGTGTGTGACTTTGGCTAAGATAGTCAGCCCCCTGGGCCTCTTTCCTTATCTAAGAAATGGGATAATGGTCCCTAACTAGCAAGGTTATTATGAGAATTAGACATCATCTCTCCGGAATCCCTAGCGCCATGCACAGCAGAGTAGATGCCCTATACAACTTGTTTTTATATTTTTATCTTTATTGTCATCACTGTCTATTTTATACAATCTATTTCCTTCAGCAGAGTCTCATAGCCACATGCCACCCAAACTCAAGGACTGAGGCTACATGTCCCCAAAATCCTGATACCACCCAGGCAGATAAAAGCTCAAGCCTTAATAGGGCTTATCGTTAGAGTGGAGAGATGAGAGGGTGCAGCTGGGCTGGAAAAAGAAATAGTGTGTCCAAGTTGGCAGAAGGAGGACTTTCCAGAGCCTCTAAGTCCATTGCCTGATCCAGGCATCTAGACAGGGGAATGCCATCTCAGATTGGGTTGCTCTGAAAAGATGGTCTTTTTTATCAATCGTCAATTGGCAATGAAATTCAACCTGAGCTCTAGACATGGTAGACTGATTAGCAAGAACACTGACAGCCAACAAACACAAAACTAAATTAAATCGTGTCTTTGGGGGATATTACCTTTGACTTTTTTTTCTTCTGCTTAGTTAACTCTAATAAATTCCTTTTAAAAATAGGACAAAATAATGTATTAAAACCAAAAGCCTGTCCCAGGACTCCAGGAGGAGTGGAAAAAGCTGGAGAGAAGCTAGTCTGCCTCAATCATAGGTACCTCCTGGCAAAGACTAGGATTGTAATCAGTGAGGTGACAACCAGTGCCCTGATCATGCCCGCCCATGCAGGATACAGATGGTACTGGATACAAGGCCAGGCTTTTGATAGGGGAATACTTGCCAAGTGAGGTCCTTGGGAGAAGATGGGTGGTTCTTAGAATTCAGGGCAGCAGTTTTCTGAAAAAGCAGAATGAAGAAAACTGCATAGCAACAACACCAAAAACAATGATAGTGACAAAAAATAATAGTACCACCAGCAGCAACAGCGGCGATAGTATCAAATATCTAGATGGAGCTTTATCACCAGACAGCAGGAAAGAAAAGAAAGAGATGGAGAGAGGCAACTAATTTTTTAAGTCCTAATTTTATGCTGGACAGCAATGTAATACTTTTTAATATTTTTACTATTATTTCTTTTATCCTCAGAACTACCTCATGAGTTGTCTGCCATTTTCATGTAAAGAAACTGAGACAAAGAAATGGGACAACTTCTCCAGTCTCATAGCTGGTAAGTGTCAGATGTGGAACTGTTGGCCAGGCCTCCTGTACTTTCTCCCAGGCTGGTCCTGGGAGTGAGTGTGGCATGGGCGTCAGGCTAGACTTGGGGGTTGTCTCCACAAAGTCAGCATCCCATCCCATAGAGTGATGGCTTGTTTTTCCCGCTAACTCACAGTGATAAGGAGAGGTTCACCATATTCTCTGTTACTCCGCACCTGACTGCTGATTTTTTTAGTACCAAAACACACACTCAGGTACATACTCTTGCGATGGCCCCATTCCTGAGTGAAAAGAAGACAGAGACTAGGGTGTCTTTTGTTCTCTTGGCCCATTTTCTGCAGGATTATGCCCTTTCTTCTTTTCCTTGCAGGGATTCTCATCTGTCTTGTTTTTGTGTCCTCTCATCTTCTTTCTTCTTAAGCCGAGAGCATTTTTTCTCTCTTTTGAGGCAGTTGTTTCCAATAAATCCTTGCTTGTTTTCTTTAAGTTGTTCCGTTAAGTTTCCTCTTCCACAATCCTCTGTCTGCACTTCTGCTTTCCATCTGCACCACTTGGTCCTCTTCATTTCTGGAATGAAGACAAAGGAAGGTGTTAGACAGAAACTTACAGAACCCAACATACTCCTAGGAGCAGAAAGTCAAGGTCACAGCTGCCGATCTTTCCAACATTTTTATTATATCTCGTGTCGATCTGTAACGTAGCTGGAGACACCTTGCCTGGCCACTAGGCCCACTAGTTTTCCTAGTTTCCATAGGGCAGTCTTTAGTCTCAGTGCTTCTGTGTGTGCCTATCATTCAGGGTCATGGTAGAAAGCAGACGGCACATTCAGGTTGGTCAGCTTAATAAGAGTGTAACAAAGGAACACTTTACAAAGGTGTAGGCAGGCTGTAGAGAAACCACAAGAGGAAGTACAGTGCAATAGCAGAGCTCTGTTACCACCCATAGTCCTAAAAGGATGATGGCAAGGAGCAGTCCTCTAGAAAGAAGAGGTCATGTGACAGGAGCCACGATCTTGGCTGATGGATGCAGCCAGTTGTGGTACTCACAGAAAGAGAGATGAGAGAAGACAGGGTTTAACCTCCCTCTCTTCCTCTCTGAGCTCTTCTGCTGAGGCTCCCCATTGGCTGACCCCAACCAAAAGCCAGAATTCAAGAGAACCCATTGAAGTTGTCAATATTGGTCAGATTTCAGGGTCACAGACCATGGTGGGAATGGGTCAAGAATGGATCTGGAGGGGCAAATGCATATTATCCAACAGAGCGAACGTGCATGTGCTCACATATACCTACATATATGCACAGGAGTGTATGTTAGGCTGATGAAAAGAAATATTTGATTTTTCTTTAAGGGAGGAGTCATTCAGGGATACCCCTATATAGGCCTTGCTCTGTTTGGCCTATATAAGTTACTGAGTATCTTGTTTTCCTCTAATTCTAATTACTGAATGTTTGAAGAGCAGGGCAGAGTCCTGGGAAGTGAGAGTCTCCTCTGGGATCGTATGTGTAGAAAACCATCTTCAGATATCAAGATGCCAAAAGGTCTCAATCTAAGGCTGACATATGACAAAAGGAAAGACCTGTTCCTGCTTCTGAAGAACTCACTCCGGGAGAAGTAAAAGTCAAACCAAAGGTGAGTGTTTTTACTTGAACAGGTACATTCCAACTTCCTCAGCTGAGCAGGTGGAAATAAAGCCTTATCCAAATGATGGGGCATCAGGGAAACAGGGGCTTTTTCTGAGAGCTACAATGAGAATGAAATCAAGTACTGGGTTGAGTCAAGAGCTCAATAGAGACCTAAAGCAGAGTTCAGAGACTCTGAAAGGGATTCTAAGTTGACAAGTCACATAAAGTAGGTATTTAATAGTTGATGCATTACACCATCTCTTTAACACAGCACATTATCCATATCCTCATTATAGCACTTATTACTTTGAGGTATGTTATCAGTATGTCTCTCTCTATCATTATGTCATGAAGGTCTTGTTGACCACCATGTCCCTAACACATGGCTTGGCACATAGGAGGCCCACGGCAGTGGTCTACTGGATGAATGAACACTAATACTTGTCCATTTCAAGGACTTTACATGGGACCAGGGTTTACCTATGAGTTCCACCGGGTTGGACCAGGAAGACCTATCCAGGCCACACAGGCTTCAATTTAGCCAACTGTTTCACACAGTCCAGGTCATGGGTTTACTTTCATACCCAAGGGGAGGCCATCTCTCTTGTGGGTTTTCAGTTGGACAAACTCATCACATTTGACTTGGATTCACCCCCAGCTCTTGTGTTCTTGGTCCAGCATTTTCCAAGGCCCAACTCATAATGAGTTCTAATTTACTCCCCTGCCTTTGCTCCACTTACATCATCTTTTGAATCTAGGCTTCAGATTGACAACTCCAATCATGTTGCCATTTTTTAAAGTCACAATTAGGTTCCTTATTGTTCTTCTTCAAAGAGTTTATTTATTTATTTATTTATTTATTTATTTATTTATTTATTTATTTATTGTGAGGACGATCAGCCCTGAGCTAACATCTGCCAATCCTCCTCTTTTTGCTGAGGAAGACTGGCCCTGGGCTAACATCCATGCCCATCTTCCTCTACTTTATATGGGACGCCACCACAGCATGGCTTGCCAAGAGGTGCCTCGTTGCGTGCCCGGGTTGCGCACCAGCGAACCCCGGGCTGCGGCAGCGGATCGCCCGCAGTTAACCGCTTGGGCCACCGGGCCAGCCCCCAAAGAGTTTATTTTATTTTTTTTTGTTTTTTGTTTTTTTTTGTTTTTGTTTTTGTTTTGTTTATTGCAGTAACATTGGTTTACAACATTGTAAAAAGTTCAGGTGTACATCACTACACCTCCACTTCTGCACAGATTACATCATGTTCACCACCAAAACACCAACTACAACCCATCACCACACACATGTACCGAACCATCCCCCCCCCCCCGGCAACCACCAATCCAATCTCTGTCCCTATGTGTTTGTTTATTGTTGTTATTATCTACTACTTAATGAAGGAAATCATACGGTATTTGTCCTTCTCCCTCTGACTTATTTCACTTTGCATTATACCCTCAATGTCCATCCATGTTGTCACAAATGGCTGGATTTCATCGCTTCTTATGGCTGAGTAGTATTCCATTGTGTATATATACCACAGCTTCTTTATCCATTCGTCCCTTGATGGGCACTTAGGTTGCTTCCAAGTCTTGGCTATTGTGAATAACGCTGCAATGAACACAGGGGTGCATGTACCTTTAAAAATTGGTGTTTTCAAGTTCTTTGGATAAATACCCAACAGTGGAATAGCTGGATCATATGGTAGTTCTAACCTTGATTTTTTGAGGAATCTCCATACTGTTTTCCATAGTGGCTGCACCAGTTTGCACTCCCACCAACAGTGTATGAGAGTTCCCTTCTCTCCACATCCTCTCCAACACATGTTGTTTCCTGTCTTGTTAATTATACCCATTCTGACGGGCGTCAGGTGATGTCTCATTGTAGTTTTGATTCGCATTTCCCGGACAGTTAGTGATTTTGAACATCTTTTCATGTGTCTGTTGGCCATCTGTATATCTTCTTTGGAGAAATGTCTGTTCAGGTCTTTTGCCCATTTTTTAATTGGGTTGGTAGTTTTTTTGTTGTTGAGATGCATGAGTTCTTTATATATTTTGGAGATTAAGCCCTTATCAGATGTATGGTTTGCAAATATCTTCTCCCAATTGTTAGGTTGTCTTTCGTTTTGTTGATGGTTTACTTTGCTGTGCAGAAGCTTTTTAGTTTGATGTAGTCCCATTTGTTTATTTTTTCTATTGTTTCTCTTGCCTGGTAAGACATGGTGTTCAAAAAGATGTTGCTGAGACCGATGTCGAAGAGCGTACTGCCTATGTTTTCTTCTAGAAGTTTCACAGTTTCAGGTCTTACATTCAAGTCTTTAATCCATTTGGAGTTAATTTTTGTGCATGGTGTAAGGTAAGGGTCCACTTTCATTTTTTTGCATGTGGCTATCCAGTTTTCCCAACACCATTTGTTGAAGAGACATTCTTTTCCCCATTGTATATTCTTGGATCCTTTGTCAAAGATTAGCTGTCCATAGATGTGTGGGTTTATTTCTGGGCTTTCGATTCTATTCCATTGATCTGTGTGTCTGTTTGTGTGCCAGTACCATGCTGTTTTGGTTACTATAGCTTTGTAGTATATTTTGAAATCAGGGAGTGTGATACCTCCAACTTTGTTCTTTTTTCTCAGGATTCCTTTAGCTATTCGGGGTCTTTTGTTGTTCCATATAAATTTTAGGATTCTTTGTTCTATTTCTGTGAAAAACCTTGTTGGAACTTTGATAGGGATTGCATTGAATCTATAGATGGCTTTAGGAAGTATGAACATCTTAACTATGTTAATTCTTCCAATCCAAGAGCACGGAATATCTTTCCATTTCTCTGTGTCTTCTTCAATTTCTTTCAGAAATGTTTTATAGTTTTCGGTGTACAGCTCTTTCACCTCTTTGGTTAAGTTTAGTCCTAGGTATTTTATTCTTTTTGTTGCAATTGTAAATGGGATGGTATTCTTAATTTCTCTTTCTGCTACTTCGTTGTTAGTGTATAGAAATGCAACTGATTTTTGTATGTTGATTTTGTATCCTGCAACTTTACCATATTCGTTTTTTACTTCTAAAAGTTTTCTGGTGGATTCTTTACGGTTTTCTATATATAAAATCATGTCATCTGCAAATAGTGACAGTTTCACTTCTTCCTTTCCAATTTGGATCCGTTTTATTTCTTTCTCTTGCCTGATTGCTCTGGCTAGGACTTCCAGTACTATGTTAAATAGGAGTGGTGACAGTGGGCATCCTTGTCTGGTTCCTGTTCTTAGAGGGATAGCTTTCAGTTTTTCACCATTGAGGATGACATTAGCTGTGGGTTTCTCATATATGGTCTTTATTATGTTGAGGTACTTTCCTTCTATACCCATTTTATTCAGAGTTTTTATCATAAATGGATGCTGTATCTTGTCAAATGCTTTCTCTGCACCTATTGAGATGATCATGTGATTTTTATTCTTCATTTTATTAATGTAATGTATTATGTTGATTATTTGCGAATGTTAAACCATCCCTGCATACCTGGAATAAATCCCACTTGATCATGGTGTATAATCTTTTTAATGTATTGTTGTATGCGATTTGCTAGTATTTTGTTGAGGATTTTGGCATGGATGTTCATCAGTGATATTGGCCTGTAATTTTCTTTTTTTGTGTTGTCCTTGTCTGGTTTTGGTATCAGGGTAATGTCAGCTTCGTAGAATGAGTTAGGGAGCTTCCCCCCCTCCTCAATTTTTTGGAAGAGTTTGAAAAGGATAGGTATTAAGTCTTCTTTGAATGTTTGGTAGAATTCACCAGGGAAACCGTCTGGTCCTGGACTTTTATTTTGGGGGAGGTTTGTGATTACTGTTTCGATCTCCTTACTGGTGATTGGTCTATTCAAATTCTCTACTTCTTCTTGATCCAGTTTTGGAAGGTTGTATGATTCTAAGAATTTATCCATTTCTTCCAGATTGTCGAATTGGTTGGCATACAGCTTTTCATAGTATTCTCTTATAATCTTTTGAATTTCTGAGGTGTCTGTTGTAACCTCTCCTCTTTCATTTCTGATTTTAGTTATTTGTGCCTTCTCTCTTTTTTTGTTCGTGAGTCTAGCTAAAGGTTTGTCAATTTTGTTGATCTTTTCAAAGAACCAGCTCTTGGTTTTATTAATTTTTTCTATTGTTTTTTTCGTCTCTATTTCATTTATTTCTGCTCTGATTTTTATTATTTCCCTTCTTCTACTGATTTTGGGGTTTGTTTGTTCTTCTTTTTCCAGTTCCTTCAGGTGCACTGTTAGATTGTTTATTTCAGATTTTTCTTGTTTGTTGAGATAGGCCTGTATCGCTATAAACTTCCCTCTTAGAACTGCTTTTGCTGTATCCCATAAATTCTGGCATGTAGTATTTTCATTTTCATTTGTCTCCAGGTGTTTTTTGATTTCTTCTTTGATTTCTTCGTTAACCCAGTCATTGTTCAGTAGCATTTTGTTTAATCTCCACATATTTGTGGTTTTTCTGATTTTCTTCCTATAGTTGATTTCTAGTTTCATACCGTTGTGGTCAGAAAAGATGGTTGGTATTATTTCAATCTTCTTAAATTTATGGAGACTTGTTTTGTGGCCTAATATGTGATCAATCCTGGAGAATGTTCCATGTGCATTTGAAAAGAGCGTGTATTCTTCGGTTTTTGGATGGAATGCTCTATATGTATCTACTAGGTCCATCTGTTCTAGTGTGTTGTTTAAGGCCAATGTTTCCTTATTGATCTTCTGTTTGGATGATCTATCCATTGGTGTAAGTGGAGTGTTAAAGTCCCCTACTATTATTGTGTTACTGTCTATTTCTGTTTTATGTCTGTTAATAATTGCTTTACATATTTAGGTGCACCTACATTGGGTGCGTAGATATTTACAAGTGTTATATCCTCTTGTTGGATTGTTCCCTTGATCATTATGTAATGCCCTTCTTTGTCTCTTTTTACAGTTTTTGTTTTAAAGTCTATTTTGTCTGATATGAGTACTGCTACCCCAGCTTTCTTTTCATTGCCATTTGAGTGGAGTATCTTTTTCCATCCCTTCACTTTCAGTTTGTGAGTGTCTTTAGGTCTGAAGTGTGTCTCTTGTATGCAACATATATATGGGTCTTGTTTTTTTATCCAGTCAGCCGCCCTATGCCTTTTAATTGGAGCATTTAGTCCATTGACGTTTAAAGTAGCAATTGATAAGTATGTACTTACTGCCATTTTTTAACTTTTTTTTTTTCTCAGTGTTTTAGTAGTCCTTCTCTGTTCCTTTCTTCTTCTATACAGAATTGATGGTCAGTTTAGTTTGACCTCTGTCTGAAAGCTGTACTCTAACTCCCCTCCTCCTTCCTTTTATGTTTTTGATATCATATCTAACCTCTTTTTTGTGCTTTTGTATCCATTACCCTCTTATCATGGAAATAGATAATTTTTCCTATTTGTGGTCTTCTCTTTTCCCCTTAAATCAGTCCCTTTAACATTTCTTGTAGCACTGGTTTCTTGGTGACAAACTCCTTTAATTTTTGCTTGTCTGGGAAATTTTTGATCTCTCCTTCCATTTTGAATGAAACCTTGCTGGGTAGAGTATTCTTGGCTGTAAGTTTTTTCCTTTTAGCACTTTAAATATATCGTGCCATTCTCTTCTAGCCTGTAAGGTTTCTGCTGAGAAGTCAGCTGATAGCCTTATGGGGTTTCCTTTGTATGTAACTTGACATTCTCTTGCGGCTTTTAGGATTCTCTCTTTATCTTTAATTCTGGACATTTTGATTATGATGTGTCTTGGTGTGGACCTCTTTGGGTTTATCTTGTTTGGGGCTCTCTGTGCTTCCTGTACCTGGATGTCCGTTTCCTTCCTTAGGTTAGGGAAGTTTTCATCTATTATTTCTTGAAATAGATTCTCTGCCCCCTTGTCTCACTCTACTCCTTCCGGGACACCTATAACATGGATGTTAGTGCACTTGATGTTGTCCCAGATGTCCCTTAGACTGTCCTCACTCTTTTTAATTCTTTTCTCTTTTACCTGTTCAGCTTGGGTAATTTCTTCTAGTCTTTCGTCCAGTTCACAGGTCCGTTCTTCTGTATCCTCTACTCTGCTTTTGAGTCCCTCTAGTGAATTTTTCATTTCCAGTATTGTATTCTTCATTTCTGATTGGTTCTTTTTTATATCTTCCATTTCTTTGTTGACATTCTCACTGAGTTCATCTATTCTTCTCCCCAGATCAGTGAGCATCCTTAACACTCTTAGTTTGAACTCTCTGTCTGGTAGGTTGCTCATTTCTGTTTCACTTAGTTCCTTTTCTGGGTTTTGTCCTGTTCCCTTACTTGGAGTGTATTCTTTTGCCACCTCATTTTGCCTCTTTCCCTGTGCTTGTGTCTATGTATTAGGTAGGTCAGCTACGTCTCCTGCTCTTGGATAGGTGACCTTATGTAAGTGATGCCTTAGGAGACCTTCAGTGTGCTTCCCTCAGTTCTCAATGTTCCAGGGGTGACCCCTATGTGGGCTACATGTGTCTTTCTGTTGTGGCCTGTTTGCTCTCCCTGTAGGCACCCAGGGAGGCCGAGTTATGCTCCTGGCCAGTTGTTGTAATGCTCAGCTGCTTGTAGTTGTTGTGGGTCCTTCAGTCCCTTTATGAGGTGTGGGGAGCCCCAGCACAGTTGGCTGCAAGTTCTAATATGACATTTGTGTTGTAGTATTTCTTTTAAGTGAGTAGGCCCCCAGCATGGAAGGTTGTTAGGCTCAGGGGCTTACAATTGCTATAAGCCTCCAGCCTTTAGGTCTCTTGTCAGCTCTCTGAGGATTGCAGCTGGGTGGGGCTGGCCTCAGGCACAGGAGCACCCAATTGTTTCAGGCTTTGGAAGGTGGGGCAAACCCCCTGTGTGGGTCTTTGAGAAGCACAAGTCTTATGCAGCTGACAAGCCCTGCCGCCCACAGGTCCACACACACAGTCAACACAGTCCTGCCCCATGTGCGCTCCCCGACCTCCCCAAGCGGACCCAGTCTCTCCACGGCGGGAGCCTCACACACTCCACCACTGCCCCACACTCTCCACACGTTCCTTGTGGACACCCTGCCCCGCTAAAGTCGGCTCAGTTGCCAGGCTGCAGAGAATCCAGTCACCAATCTATGCAGGCCCACAAGTTGCCTGAGGGCTTGTTGTTGGGTGGGGCCAGTCTCTAGGGTGGGCCGCCTGCCCTGGCTGAGCTGGATTAAATCGGTGCTGTAGCGGGTGGGGCAGACCCTGGGCTAGCAGGCCTCAGGGAGAACTCCAATGGCGTCTGTGTCAGCTCGCCAACACCAGGCCACAACAATGGCCGCCGCCAATGTACCAGTCCCTGGAGAGGTCTCACCCCTCACCGAGATGCACTCAGGGCCTTTTAGGTGAGTCTCTTTTCACCACAGCACTGTGCACCTTTCTTTCTGGGGATTTTAGGTTGCTTTCTAAAATGGGTGAGTTTGTGCATGGGTCCTTTAAGAGCCGGTTTTAGTTTCTTTGTGAACCGGGTTTTCTGGGGGTACTCCCCAATGTTTTAGTAGCAGGCACAGTCAGATATTATGCCGCTGGTCTCGATTGTGCTGGGTCCACAAAATGCCCGCAGTGGGGGCGCTCCCTGGCTCAGGGCCCCACTCCTCCTGGGAGGGCTGCCTACCTGTGAGCTGCTCCCGGTGGCCGTGGAGCTGGCGGCTTGTGAAGGCGGCGTTTTTCCTCTCCAGAGGGAGTTTCTGCCTCTTCTACCTCAGTTAGGATTGTCCGTTGTTGCAGGAGTTCCTCTTATCCAGTTTTCAGTTCTGTCTCAGGGGTAATTTTTCCACGAGTAGTTGTAAATTGGCTGTGTCCACGGGAGGAGGTGAATTCAGAGTCTGCTTACGCCGCCATCTTGACTTCTGAATGTCCAAAGAGTTTATTTTTAAATTTCATTTTCTAAGGAGTTACAGATGCTTCAGACAGGAAAAGGAGATATAAATATTCATTTGGTATCTAATCCTTGCCCTTCCATCTCCACAACTATTCTAATATTGAAATCTTCATCTTATAAGTGAGGAAGCTGATTATTACAAAAATGATATGACTTATCCAAGGTCTTATGGTGAGTCAGCCACAGTTCTGTAATTTGAACCATGATCAATTTGTTACAAAGCCCACATTCTTTCCAGTCTACTAATAATAATGGAGTCCCACTTCAGCCCAAGTCTTTCTGTCACTGTGTCACTTTGAAAGAACTGAGAGTGAAGGAAGGGCACAACCGTCTTTCCTTGGCAAACTCTGTTTCCATTAGAATTTAATTTAGATTTAATAAAATGCTTAATGAATCTTAATTAAACGCAAATTGAAATTAAAAATGGTTTAACAAGGTTTAATAGTGATGTGAGAGATCACGCAATTCCACTTCAATAAATATTTTCCTAATAACAAATAACCATTTCATTAGTGAGGAAAAATGTTGCCATTAAGTCTAAATTAAATTAAATTATCCATAATTTACTGGCATCGTTAACAGTATATGTTAATGAAAAATATGTAAAGTTTTTTTCCCCCTGCTTGTTATGAATGACTCCAGTTTAGAGAATTTAAAAAGACACTGAGTAGAATGTAATGGGCTGATGGTCTGAGACCAATGGAACCATCTCTGAGATTCTGTCTTATCTAATCACAGAGACAATGAGACAGGGGGAAGAGAAGACATAGGGTTTTCCACCAATGCCATTTGGATTTCCATCAAGGTCACAACCATAAAATGTAGTATTGAGAGGGGTGGGTGATTGTGAACCTAGGGGATCTCTGGCTCAAGAAAAAGGTGGGGAGGAAATTCAGACTCCTATGCAAAATGGCTGGTATTAGATGTGATAAGGAAAGATGCAAGATACGATAGAGGAAGAGAGAGACATACAAGTTTTCCTGTTCTCTGTGTGGATGTGTTTCTATTTTTTATTTCTACATGACTGAACTTGAAGCTTGCTTAGGAAAGAGATTGGTTGGAGCTTGTTCCAGGGCAAAATATACATAGATTTCCAGAACAAGGGATCAAGTTCCAGAGTGGAAGACAGGTTTCTATCAAAGAGGATCAGGTTTTAGGGAAAGGGCAAGGGGCTTCAGAATAAAGCCCTAGTTTGTGTTTCACCCCACAGTGCTGGTGTGGGAGCATAGAGAAGGGGATGTGATCTGAACTGTGTAACTTTTGCAGCAACTTGAGGAGTTGTCAGAGTTACATATTCCCAAACAATATTCCCCAAATCCAAGAAGTGGCCCCCATTTCCTAAGACTCTTGATCTCCAAACTTTTCAGAATGGGAAACAGAAAGTGTCTCATACTATTCTCCATCACTCACAGGATATTACCAAGAGCTGCTCTGGCTAACACTGAAGCTATGAGTCACAAGGGGCTATTAAGCCCTTGAAATATGGCTACTCTTAAGTGATATGTGCTGTGAGTATAAATTATATGCTGGATTTCAAAGACTTAGAAAGAGAATGTAAATATCTCAGTAATAATTATTTTCTATTCATTATATTAATAATTATTTTATATTTATTTTACATTGAAATACTGATATTTTAGATATATTGGTTAATTTTAAAATATTGTTTAAATTAATTTCTCCTGTTCCTTTTTATTCTATTCAATGTGGCTACTACAAAATTTAAAATTGTGCACGTGGTTCACACTACATTTCTATCAAACAGAGCTGATCTAGATGGATCTACCTTAAACAAAGCAAGGGACAAGTTTCATTCTCTTTTGTGTTAGTACATTCTTTCATGCCTCCATTTGATTATTCAACAAATATGTTTGAACATCCATTAGCACAGACTCTGTGCTAAGTATTGGAGATGCAGTGGTAAAAATAGTAAGCCCAGTCCCATGTAGCTTAAGCACATCCACATACACATTCATACACCTACACAACAACACGTGCTCATGCATATTCAAATGTGCATCTATAGACACAGATGGACCCACAACACACGAACGTGCACACATGTGCAAAAATGCCAACAGGGGCAAACGTGAATTAAAAGCCACAATCAGGTTCTGAGAACCAAACACTTGTTAAGCTAGTAGACTTCAACTCTTCAGATAGGTTTAGCTACTCTAGTAGCCAGCCAGGAACAGTCAGTACTCTGTATTTCCATGAGGCCAATCAGAGAATAGAAGTGTGGTCAAGGCCTCTCTCCATAATTTTGTCAAACTAATAGATCAGGAGTCCAAGTGAGAAGACCAAATGTGGCAGATTCAAATCTATTTGATCATGGCTAAGCACACAGGAAAGGCCAGCAGGGGTAGGCTGGTGGGAGATTGTTTCCATGGAAGCTCTTCTTCTAAGGCTCTAACTTCCTGGAGAGTGAGAAGAGCTCACCCTGACGGCTGAGAACAGAGATGGATCAGCTCAGCCCAGAGGCACCGGCTGGGCTGATGTTGGGACAATTTGGTGTGATCTCCTTCAAATAACTTTCCAGCTCACCCCATAGGTTGTTGGCCTAGAGACTCGGGCAGAGGAAGAAGGTATATCGAACAGGTCCAGTCAGGAGTCAGAAACCACACAGGTTGTTTTAATAGAAAATTTAATGTAATGTATGATGTATAGAGGAACTGAGAAACAAAGAGAACACTCTGTGATATCCCAAAGTAGCAACTGTAGGAAATAGCTCCCACCTCTAGGGCTGCAGGAACAAAGGAAAGAGATTTGAAGGATGAAAACTTTGAAACTTAGAGGAGGGAAACCCTGGAGCTGAAACTCAAGACATCTGAGGAGGGGTTCCAGCCAGCAGATGCAGATTGGGGAGGGAGGGTGTCTTAGTCGCTTGAGCTGCCATATCAAAAGACCATGGATGGGGTTGCTTAAACAACAGAAATTTATTTCATTTATTTTCTCACAATTCTGGAGGCTGGAAAGTCTGAGATCAAAGTTCCAGCAAGGTTTGGTTCCTGGTGAGAGACTTCTTCCTGGCTTGCAGACAGCTGCCTTCTCACTGTTTCCTCACATAGCAGAGAGAACGCTCTGGTGTTGCTATCTCTTCATATAAGGATACCAGCCCTGTTGGACTAGGGCTCCACCTTGGTGACCTCGTTTAACCTTTATCACCTCCTCATAAGCCCTATCTCCAAATACAATCACATTGGGAGTTGGGGTTTCAAAATATGAATTTGGGGTGAGGGGGGCACAAATATTTAGTCCATAACAGGGGCTATGACACTAATTCTACAAAATGCATGAAAAAAAGGCTGCCGACTGGATTCAGCCACTGAGATGGGAAAGAATTACTGCTATCCGGTGAAGAAGCATTGCTTAGGACACAGCTGAGAGAAACAGGAAGCAAAAAGAAAGAGGAAGTCACCCACCCTTTCTTCTTCCAGTCTTCTAGTCTCTCTCTCTCTCTCTCTCTCGCTCTCTCTCGCTCTCTCTCGCTCTCTCTTTCTCTCTCTAGCTCCCCCTACTGGCAGAGCCTAGCATGGAGCCAGGTGGTAAGCAGAAATGTGTTATACAGTTCCAGCTCCAGCAGCAAAATGCACAAAGAATACAAATGTGGGTTTGAACACTTGAGAGGTAGTAGCTTAATAACTAGGGAAATATATCAAAATTAAAGATGCTGAAGAAATCAACTGAACACCATCTCCAAAAGTTTATTGTGCACAATTTTATTCCCAAGAAAAAAAAATCCATGAGAAACAGAATCCTTGGTCAAAGATGTTTAGGAAATCTTCATGGTATCCCACTGTTGGGAATTCATAAAGATGCTTTAGAAGACCAAGCCCTTTGATAAGTACTGCGGTAAAGAGACATGTGTTTCTTTTAATTCAGACTTCCCCAAATATCCTTAAGCACAGATGTGTTTTTTGTTTGTTTCTTTTCAAAACAACTATTAATTTCCAAAGCAATAGTCCAAATATTTTATGCAAAATTTTGAAAAGCATTGTGTTGATGATGCTGTAGACACTAAGATCACAAGACGTGTGATTAACTGTGGACCTTTAATAGTGTGGCTCATATTTGAATAGGTTGCACTTTTCCTCAAATACTTCAGTCTAACCACTGCTGAAACTAAGTGGTGGGCAGAGGTGATCACCCTACTGCCATTGGGGGCTTCCTATAAAACAGAAGCCACATGAGGGCAGAAGACATTTTTTTCTTTCTGCTTCACTATTTTGTTCACAGCATCCATCACAATGCACAGGACCTCATAAATATCCAGTCATATGTGCTGTTTTTTTGCCAGGGGGAAAGAAGGGAGTGAATTGTCAGCCAAAAGAGTTGACAATGGCACCTCATATGTTTTAAACATAGGGAATGGCAAGGAAGAAAGGCAGTGCTGTCCTACAGAAACGTAATGAGAGCCTCTACGTAATTGAAAATTTTCTGGTAGCTCCATTTAAAAGAGTAAAAAGAAATGGGTGGAATTAATTTTAATAATATAGTTTACACAACACAATATATCCAACATATTTTCATGCCGACATGTAATCAACAAGAAGATATTAATATAATCTTTGTATTCTTCTTTATATTAAATTCTTGAAATCTAGTATGTATTTTATCTTTATAGCACCTTTTAGTTTGGACTGGCCACATTTCAAGTGTTCAGTAGCCACATGTGGACACCATATTAGAACGCATGGATCTAGTGACATCCAAAGTACAACACAAAAATTTGGGGACATGGGGCAAACACTGAAATTTGTAAAGGGATGTTGAGCCAGAAATTATAGTTGAGTTGCAATTATTCAGTTTATGAGAGCATCTGATTTAACATTATTCACACATAAGCTCGTGGTGGACATGAAACAGTTCAAATGACAAAAAAATAAAAAGAGTTAAAAGGGAGCCATTTCACCACAGTGGATTCTACTAGAAAGACTAGTGATATTTTAACGCTTGAAAAATAATAGAATAAAAGTTTTAGAGAAAATAAAGACTGAGAAGTAGCACTATTATTAGAAATTCCTCTCTCTTCTCCCAAAGCCAATAAATGCCATTGGCATTAGAACTCTAGGGTAGGACTACTTGGTTTCTTAGGATTTGTAAGCGTTATGAGATGGATGCTGAATCTCTTTTACCCATTGATGAATCCCACAGTGCTTAGGAAAGTGCCTGTACCTTAGTGGATGCTCAAAAACATATTTCTGGAATGAATAAAATGGAAGAGGAGGGTAGACAGAAAAAGCATGCACGATTTCCCTGAGAGCTGAGTACAGAGAAGCAAAACCAAGAAGGACAATCTCATGTGAGGGGAGGGGTTAGTACCGCCTCTCTCCAGCTCTGCCTAGTCTTCATTCTCATTCTGAGGGCGTGAGAGAATGAAAACATTGACAGCTTTCCTACCCAAAGAGGTTTCATCATCTCCCCTGGGGCTGCAGAAAAGGGTTATACAAAAATCTGGATTATTTCTCCCACCTTCCAATCTCTAGTTTTACTCTTTCCAGTCCGTTCTTCAAACTGACCACAGATCGTAATTCTTGGTGGCATATGACTTCCTCTAGGGCAAGTTTTGTTCATCTCTGTGTACCCATGACCAGTACCCCGGACAGTGCCTTTTATCTAGCAAGCTCTCCAAAAATAGTGGTCGTGTATATTTGAATGAATGAATGAGTGAATGAATGAATGAATAAATAAATGAATGAGTGAATGAAGAAAGGAAATTAACAAAAGGTCATATCAGCATTTCCAAGACATCTTTGTACCTTAACAGGGCATTATTTTAGTAGAACATAAATTTAGCGTTTTTGACATTATTTTAACTATACATTTAAATCTAAAGTATTTATCTCCCAGAACAGGGGAAATATATATGTCCTGGTTCACATATGCAGACCCAACATGTCTATAAAGGGTTTTTCATTCATCACGGCAAAGTTTTTAGGGCCACACATTGCTAGGACATTTTGGAATATGGTAATAAGTTCTGTTTTTCCTGCCTCCCAGGAGTTAGAAACAACTTGACCTTTGCAGTACAAGGAACTCTCTTCTTAAGGCCGAATGGTTCTTAATGGTTCTCTGTTCTTGGACACAAATGATGTTTGTATGGCCATCAGCTCTGTGTTGGAAGAGCTGGGCTACAAACCTTTCAAAACCGTCTTGCCCTAGATAAACAGTACCATGTCTGAGCCATTCTGAAAGGGAAAACAAAGTAATCTAAAGAGGTATTTTTGTAACACACCAATTTGTAGAAGTACTAGGTGTTTTCTCTATAAACAAAGCATGCCATTTATCGAGAGAAAAAAGACTGTAGGCCCTCCTGTCTGGGCTTTGTTGTCTATTATTAGTTTTTTTGTTGGAGAGAAGTGAGGATATAGAGTTTTAACATTAAAAAAACTAATAAGTATTTCAGCTGTCTGGGTATTGTGAGCTAAAGACATCTGTATTTTTAATTAGTCCTTTCATAAATGTGATTATGGGATGTCACGTGATCACCCTTGAAACCAACACCTGGAACTTTGAAAGGACAGCCATTCAGTGTCTCGGGACTTGGACAGTGCCCTCAGGGAAGTCCTGGCAATTGCATTAATGGTGTTATCAAGAGGACTCCAGATCCAAATGATTTTCCTGTCTGTAAATTAAATAATAACAAAAAACAAAATCCACTGGGTCCAACAGGAAAGCACAAATATAACAGTGAGAATTTCCTGTCACAGGGACATTTCAAATTCTGTTATCAAAAAGCCTGCTTAAGGGAGCCTGGTGAAGTCCTTAGCCTCAGAGAAACAGTCAAAGGCACCCCAGAGTTTCTCTCAGTTTTACCAGGTTGAAGAGTGAAAGGTCCCGTGGAAACCAAAACTGAGCCTGAGGAGAGGGCAGAGGGGCATCAACCTTGATTCTAGGAAGGCCCTCTTGGAAACTCTGGCTTCTAAATTCGCGTGGAGAAAGCATCATATCCAGTGGTTAATGTAATTAAATGGTTCTTGAGACTTGTCATGAGAAGTTATACGTTTTAGTTTTGAGTATATGAAGGACAATGTTTATAAAAATGTGAGTCTTTCCATTGGTTGGTGTCTGCATTGCCTCTCAGCCCTCTTCTCTTCAGTCATGGCTGCTCAAAGGCCACCATCATAAATGCATAGGCTGGTGATTGAACATTCAGGTTCTTGCAAGTCACGCCAACTCGATGGGGAAGAAAGAAGCATGAGCTAGATAAGACTTTGCTGACCTCAAATCCCTCAGGTTCACTGTGACTTTGGTGGCAAAGGCTTAGAACGCTGATTACCTTCAGTCTATTCTTTTTCTTACATGAGGAGTTTTCTTCTTACTTCCCAACCTTTGTCTCTTGTTGTTTCTTATTAATGGTGATTAATAGAGAAGAGTCTATGCAAACTGACGTTAGGTGAAGGTTTGTCTTCTGGTCGCCTTCCCATGTCAATGTATGTAACTCGTTATCAATGCTATTAACTCCCCCTAACAGCATTGGGAAGCGTTGCTATGGGTGAACAAAGCTAATCAAGGACTAGGAATAACTTATCCAGCTCCCCATATGAATTGCAGGATGTGTTTAAAACTCAAGGATGAAAAGAACAATAGGAGATGATGTGATTTTGAGAACTGATGTGTTCATTCTCAACAACATTTTAAGTCAAAAAAAAAAAGACATCTTGGGTATATGGTGGCTTAAGTGCACATTTATAAAAACCTGCACAAAGGTAAAGTCCAAAATTTACACTGCGAAGTCCAGTTATTATCTGCCAAATACAGCACATTTTGGCAAAATTGAAAGAGAGATTTGGTGGCTTTCAAACAATCCCTTACTCAAAAACCTGGCAGTGCATTTCAGAAAATAAGTGCAAGAAATTCTGAGAGCCCCATAAATGTTCCCAAATTTAGCTGGATGCTGCTGGAGACATAGGAATGGGGTTAGAAAGTTAAAGCGCATCCCTTAGAGGTCTTTGCCCAGGCTCAGAAGTTGTCGTGGCTTCACGACTTCACATCCCCCTTGGAAGGCGGGTTACTCTCACTCGACTTAGGACAGCAGAATAGTATCTGAGGAGTAACACCTACTCACTGGAGTCAGACCCCGACAAAGGCTAGAGGTTCTGCTTTATTAATACCCAGGCAAGCATGCAATCACCACTCTACCCTTGCAGGCACACAAAATACAAGGCTCGCAGTAGAATCTGGGTTGTAGAATGCTGCTTGTCCTGAAGGTCCAAATAAGGCTTTCTTCATCTTTGCTCCAAATCTAAAAGTTACCTTAGCCAATCAGCCCCCAAGGGGCAATACCTGCCTTATCATTATGTAGAAGAATTGAGGGAAGGAAAGAGCTGGAAACGAGAGAGATGCAAGATCAGTGCACATGCCATGGCTTTGCTTATGACACGGAAGCCACAATGTTAAAAAATAAAAGGTTTTGAGGGTCCTGACCTATAGCTAACAGTCACCTTCCCTATTCATGAAACGTAGTCCCATAAATCGAATTCTTGTCTCCTCAATACTTACAGTAGAGCTTGTAAGGAGGGTATGGCTAGAGGTGTAGCAACAGGAAAAGAAATGTTCCCTCTCTGTTATCCTTAGAGGTAGTGATGCCAGGAAAGGAGGATGAAAATCCTCCTTGCCCTCTCCAAACACTGCAAGAATATTTGTTAAAAGAAACAGTTCAGATCCTTTCCTATGAAGGGGTATATCATTTTCTTACTGCTGTATAAATGTTCTTTATGTGATACAGCTATCATAAGACACAAGTATTTGCATATTTTAATTTTATTAATGATTGTTTTAGCATGCAAATATGTTTAATTGTTTAATGTATAATCAGATCTATCTGTTTTCTTTTATGTTTTCAACCTTTCATGGCATTCTTAGCAAGATTGATCCTGCACAGACATTATTCATCCATATGGTTTTCGAGAACATTTTTAGAGAGTTTAAGCAATCTGAGAGTCTGAAAAGTTATTCAAGGTCACAAGGAAATGACAGAGTTGGAATTGTGATACAAGCCTGTATTAGCTCAAATCTTGGACTCCTTATGTTATTTCATGCTGCCCTCATTCATGATCAAGGAGTTCATTCATTCATTCATTCATTCATCTTTCCATTTAGAATGAATATTTCTCCTTCAGAGGCCCCACCCTCCCTGTAAGGCAATGGGTCTTTTATGTGACATGTTTAGGTTGGGTTAACCTGATTTGAAATAACTTTAACTGTAAGAGCAAACTTGTGTCTTGTGGGGGGTGGTACGTATATATTATAAAATGAAAACTTCATGCTTTCAGTTCAAGTTTCTACCCAATTTTTACTCAAAACTCAGCCTTTGATGAGAATATCAGCATTTCACTTTTTAGTTAACTGAAGAGGTGTAAGGTGAAATAAAGATACTCCTTAAAATTAAGGGCACACTGATACAACTTTCAGTCTGCGGTATATATGATCACATTGGAAATAACAGGCCAATTTCTTTTAAAATGCATGTTCTTTCCATATGGCATCATAAAAGAATTATTTGTTCACGTATACTTAACTAAATTTTTTTTTCACAATAACAAAAGGAAGTAAACTCATGTTAAAACATTCATTGGAGACACTCAGCCACTCAGTATCCACTTTCAGAACAATACAGCAGCGGAATTAATATTAGGCATCACCTATAGAGTGCGTCTTTTTTCCACTCTGCATTTCTGTGACTATGCATGTATAAGGTCTTTTCTTCTGAAGCAACAAATGATGGAAATTATTCATACCATGCCTACAAAAAATCAGCCCCAAAAGTGATAAGGACATAACTGGTGCCACAATTATGAATTTTTGTTAAGAATCAATTCAAAAAATTACAGGGAGAAAGAACATATGAGAGCTGTTCAAGGCAAGCAGGAAGAAGGGAGACCAAGCTATGATAGATCTAGAACAAGTATGGTTTGGGCTCAAATCTGCCGTAGAGTAAACAATACAACATTTTAATAAGAATATTTTTGTATTACATTAATAGTCTTCTTTCTTATTGAATTTTTCTCTTGTTTTCTCTCTTTGAAAGGAATTGAGAGAGTTATGTAAAGGATACATTTAATATATGGAAGGCTCACGGCATAAAACTACAGGAAGCTAGCTACTGTTTCAGGATCCTGGGATGTCCGTACTGGAAGAAACCTGAGCAAGCAAATAATTCAAGCATTTTAGGTTTTAACTCTGATCAGGACATAGTCCTCATTTATTATAGGTGTGCTGAGACTGTATTTTGGCTTCATCAGAAAGAGAACTGTTACTGATTAGCAATATCTGCTCTAGACATAGAAATCATAAGTGATAGTATGCATGCTGCATATTTGACACCTCTGATTTAGTCCAAAGCTGGCATTGTACAGATGTGGAAGCCAAGGCTCAAAGATTGCTGAATAACTTGTCCCAACTCTCATAGGACCAAGATCATGACAAGAGCCCAGTCTCCCAGTGATATAGTGACAGGCTTAGCACTGGATCCCAGACGTCCTGATTCTCAGTCCTATGTCTTTTCCATTCCTCCTCACTCATCTTTCCTTTCCAAAAATTTTCTATTAAATCTGGCTGCTATTTTTTCCTAGTAAAAACACATCGCTAATTTTATAATGTGAATCAAATTAAAAAAATACAGCCAAATTTTGCTGTAAAGCAAAGAACATCTGTAGACACTAATCTTAAAATGAAAAAAAAAAACTAAAAATGATATCCCACAGTAAACATCTCCCATTTTAAAAATGGGGAGTGGGGGCACATAAAGGACAAAAGTCATCTCTATAGCCTGCAATAGAAGGTATTGATTTGGCAGGGCTGAGAGGATGTCAATGTTATATATGGCAGTGAACCGGATTGGTGCACCGCAGATAGTATTGTTCAATAGTAATAAATAATAATTATGTACAAGGACTGTCTCACTGATGCTCCGTTCTCCTGCCTTCACTAATAATCAGAATCTGGTTCTTCCAGAAACCTCCCTTCACTCTTATTCTAACAAGGCAGTAATTCATTCTAGGCCCAGGGAAGGTACATACATCTCTCCTAAATGTGCCTTCCGCACAGGCACATAAGATGATCATAAGTTTAATCAAAGGTCACGACAGCATCCTGGCCTCTGATCCTCTTAATTCCTTATTGTTCCTGGCGACCTGCCCTGAAACTGGATGCCTGGTGCATCCAGGGATCAGTGCACACAGGTTTCCAGGTCTGTGTTCTGGTTTCATATCTCGCCAGGAAAAAAGATTCTCAACAGGCTTTATTCATGGGCTTTGGGTAGAGGCTTAAATCACCATCCTGAGGTTTCATGTTTCCATTGAAGGATGACCGTTCCAAATTTTCTCAAAACATTTAACATAATTGTAAGAGCCACAATGGAACTAAACGAGGACATTTCAGTTAAAATTCTTCATGGTGGCCAGCACTCAGGTGATGAACACCTAGGTCACTCCCCTCTGAAGAAGACTACTTGAATTTCATATGTAATAGCACATATAACACACCTGCAGTAGAGCACGGCTTAATCAGATGTATGCCTAAATTCTTAGTATCATCAGCAGCATTTCACATGGAGAGAAATAAGGTATTGTGTCAGATGGCCTAGCTTTGCATCCTGTCTATGGACTTGCTAGACTCATGAATTACAAGTCATTTCTTTCTCCTCCCCTGTAAATGGGGATAATAAGAGTTGTGGCACAAGACTGGTGAGAATGTCTCATAAGAATACGTACATTTAAGGAACATATAACCATGTCTTGTGCAAAAATGCTGAATAATTTTTAATTACTTTGATTACATGTAAACTGTATTAATATTAATATGATTGCTAATCATTTAAAATGAAGTATTAGCATGACGTTGCAAAATGTATTCTAGCTTGCCAAAATGCAAACTTTGAAATCAAACTTTTGTACTGTCCATACTTCCTAGATTGTACAAAAACTTGAAGCAACAAAAAACTAAAATCCAGGGGAAGGGATGGTTGGTAAATGGAGATGTATCCTTTGCCAGGCTGAACATGCTCTCCCTAAAGGAATATCCACTTTCACACGAGACAAGGGCAGTTGTCTAATCTGACTTCAAAATCGTCATTCACCCCAGGAGAAAAAGCCTTGCCTGTGTGAGGCTAGCTACAGAGCGTTTAGGAGCTCAACCATGGGGTACCTAGTAGGGAGGGAGGAGGAGAGGGAGAGCAGGCCTGAGACAGAGAGTCAGCAGATCAATAGAACCACTTTAGGATAATGGCAGCAGCTGCAGAGGAGGAACGGGGCTGGACGGCAGGCTAGCTCCATCACTGCCAGCAAAGGCCCATTTGCAGGAACAAAGGGCTTCATCTGTCCTGTCAGGCCCAAGACCTCACTCAGCAGCTGCAAATGCAGGACACCCCTCAGTGTGCCAAACTACCTACTGACTTCGCCCTGTGCCAGCCTCACATCTCTTCTCTAGAAGAAGGTGGGGCATGGAAGGAGGAATGCAGTTCCTGACACCAGGGACAGACCAGGGAGGGAGAGGGTGACATCCCAGGCCCGCAAGGCCAGAGAGCTGTCATGGAGGGTAGGATTAATGGGTGTCTACAGACAGGAAAGAGAGCCCCACTTTAGCCAATGGCTGCAAACTCCTCCCCCGCTTAACCTTTTGACAGAGCTACTCTTAAAAAGTGGAAAAATTGACTGGTTTGTTCTTCAGTCTTTGTTCCTTTCCCAAGTCCCTCCGTGGAGTGTGTGCCAGAAAGGAAAACCAGCTCCATCCGGCATGGGAAAAGGAGAAAGGGCAAAGCCGGAGGTCTGGCAGCTCCACACGCTGGAGGAAATGCCAGCTGGGCAGCAAAGTGCCAACCCTTTAGGATAGACTTGACTAAATACATAGCTGACAGTTCTGGATTGCGTAGCATGAACCTGGCCTAGGGGTTCTATATTGTCACAATCAGCACAATTTTTTAAATGAAGAAACAAAGCCTACAGGGGCAATGTGATTTGTCTGAGGTCACATTAATTCGTAAGTGGCAGAGCTAGGGCTCAAAACTAATCAAGTGTGTCCAACATTGTAGTCTGTGCTCCAAATCGTCACACTATACCAGACCTAGCGGGTCTGGGCACTTGGCAAATACCACCGTAATTCTTAGTGTGTTTGTTCCCTCTTAAAATGTGACCAGTGAATACGTCAAGATTCTTAAATTAGTCAGAGTTCTCCAGAAAAACAGGACCAATAGGATATCCAGACAGTCCCCAACTTAACAATGGTTCGACTTATAATTTTTCACCTTTATGATGGTGTGAAAGCAATATGCATTCAGTAGAAACCATACTTCAAATTTTGAATGTTGATCTTTTCCAGGGCTAGTGATATGCGGTAGGATACTCTCCCGTGATGCTAGGCAGAAGCAGCGAGCCACAGCCCCCAGTCAGCCCTGTGATCAAGAGGGAAAGCAACCGATACGCTTAGAACCATTCTGTACCCATCCAACCATTCTGTTTTTCACTTTCAGGACAGTATTCGATACATTACATGAGATATTCAACACTTTATTATAAAATAGGCTTTGTGTTAGACGATTTTGCCCATCTGTAGGCTAGTGTAAGTGTTCTGAGCACTTTTTTTAAGTGTTTAAGGTAGGCTACCTTAAGCTAGGATGTTTGGTAGGTTAGGTATATTAAATGCATTTTTGACTTACAATATTTTCAATTTATGATGGGTTTATTGCAACGTAACTCCATCGTAAGTTGAGGAAGATGTGTACATAGATATATAGAAAGAGACTTACTATGAGGGATTGGCTCACACAGTTATAAAGGCTGAGAAGTCGGATAATCTGCTGTCTGCTAGCTGGAGGCCCGGGAGAGCTGATGGTGTAGGTCCAGTCCAAACCCAGAGGCCTGAGAACCAGAGGAGCCAATTGTGTAAGTTCTTGTCTGGGTCCTAAGGCCCTAGAACCAGCAGTGCCAATGTCCAAGGGCAGGAAAAGATGGACGTCCCAGGTCAAGTAGAGAGTAAATTCGCTTTCCTCTGCCTTTTCATTCTATTCAAGCCCTCAACCAATTGATTGAGGCCCACCCACAGTGGTGAGGGCGATCTTCTTTACTCCATCTACCAATGTAAAGGCTAATCTCTTCCAGACACACTCTCACAGACACAACCAGAAATAATGTTTTACCAGCTGTCTGGGTATCCCTTAGCTCAGGCAAATTGACACATAAAATTAAATCATTGCTGGGCCGGCCCCGTGGCTTAGCAGTTAAGTGCGTGCGCTCCGCTGCTGGTGGCCCGGGTTTGGATCCTGGGAGCGCACCGATGCACTGCTTCTCCGGCCATGCTGAGGCCGCGTCCCACACGCATCAGCTAGAAGGATGTGCAGCTATGACATACAACTATCTACTGGGGCTCTGGGGGGAAAAATAAATAAATAAAATCTTTAAAAAAAAAAAATTAAATCATCGCACTTCCAAAGAACTCGCTTGAGTGAACTTCGTGGTTGTAACTTTTAAAGATTGTGATACAGATTTCTGGAAAAGATGTCACTGATCTGGAGATTAATGACTCTACCAATGGAATTCATGGCCTAGCCCCAGGCACTTAGGGAAGATGATATGGAGTAGTAAACAAACAAGAATGCTAATATCGTGAAGTGTTCATGAAGCATCTACTATGTGCCAAGTACTTTACATGTTTCACATTTAACCTTCACAACAATCTCTCTGAGGTAGATGCTGTTATGCAGGTAAGGAAACAGCTTTGTAATATTTAGTTGCAGAAAATCTTTCAGCTGGTGAATATAGCGGCTAAGATTCAGATGCTAAGGCAGCCTGACATCAGAGCCTATGCTCTTAGCCATATGTCTGACTGCCAATGCATATCTCTTCTGGGCCATGGATGTGCCTGGCAGGTACATATTGTAAGAAAGAAACAACTGGATTATCTCAAAAGCAAGAGGCCAGGAAGTCTCCCCTCCATGTGGAATTCTGCAGTGTCACTTCGGCCTGTTAGAATGAAGGACCAGCCTTTCAACACTTTTCCTCAAGAGACTTTTAATTGAAAGGTCATGTTCTGAGTCATGGTCTCAGACATTTTCTGAGTCCTCACTGCATGGCACAAATTATGCTAAGGGCTGAGGTAAGATAAACCAGAAAGATGTAGGGTCTACCTCCAAAGACTTCATAGTCTTGTGGGAGGAACAAGCATATTAAGAAATACTTGAAACACAAGTATAATAATAGAGGTGTACACAGTGTGTTGTGAGAATATAGACTTTATCTACTGACTCTATTCACAGGAGTCAGGGAAGCCTTCATGGAGGAAGTGACAAGATTTATGAGTTTTGTTAAATGAGTTGGAGTTTCCCAAGAAACAGATCAGGAGAAAGGCATTCTTGAAAGAACAAAATGTATATAGGATTTTGAAGTGCAAAGAGATTTTTGCCTTTTGCTTAGGATGTCAGAAACCGAAAAGAGGATTGCTCCCACTTTACAAACTAGAAAAAGCTGGATACTCTACAAACTCATCATTTTTCTTGAATCCATCAAAGATCTGGGGTCACAGAGAAATCGACTAGTCTGAAATTTCAGTAAAGACAGGTGCCTCTAAGGAAAAGCAAAACACATGTACTGGTTTGCCTGGGGCAGAGCATGGGAGGAAAACAGGGCTGTTGCACAAGGGGGTAAGAAGCTGAACTCTTTATAAACTGCTCAAGGCTGAGGGAGAACTAGCATAAGATTGTAGAAACCTGGTGTACACGATCAGTGTACATGAAGGCCATTTGTATTCACTTGTGGGATCCTTTCCACAGAGTTAATGAGAAAGAATAGGGGCAAGGAAGAATCTGAAGAAAGCATCCTTCATATTACAGGCCTGGGAAAGGAAGGAGCCACTGCTGTTGGAAAGAAAAGAAACCCCACCCAGATTTTCCACCTTTTATTTCTTTCCTAAGGCTGCCATAACAAAGTAATGCAGACTGGGTGGTTTAACAACAGAAATTTTTTTCTCACAGTTCTGGAGGCTAGAAGTCAAGACCAAGGTGTTGACAGGGTTGGGTCCATCTAAGAGCGATGACGGAAGGCTATGTTCAGGCCTCTATCCTTAGCTGGCAGACGGTCATCTTCTCCTTCTGTCTTCACATCCTCTTCCCTCTGTGTATGTCTGCATCCAGATTTCCTCTTCTTATAAGGACACCACTTGGATTGGATTAACGCCAACCCTAATGGCCTCGCTTTAACTTGATCGCCTCTATAAAAACTCTATCTCAAAATAAGATCACATTCTGAGGTACCAGGGGTTAGGACTTCAACCTATGAATTTTGAGGAGAACATAATTCAGCCCCCAACACACCTCATGAATCAAAAGACTTAAGCCATTGGGGGAAGGGCAAAAGACTTTGTTAAGATGGTGAAAACACAAGCCACAAACTAGGAGAAAATATTTGCTAAAACACTTATCTAATAAAGTACTTTTATCTAGAATAGGTAAAAAACTCTCAAAACTCAGTGATAAGATAACCAACAACCTGATTTTAAAAATGGGCAAAGATTTGAACAGATATTTTACAAAAGATGATGTACAAATGGGAAATAAGGACATGCAGTGATGCTCGAAATCCTTAGTTATTAGGGAAATGGAAATTAAAACCACATGTGATACCATTACATGCCTATTACAATGGGAAAAAAAAGACAATACCAAATTCTAGTAACACTGTTACTAGAACTTATTGGTGATAGGAATTCAAAATGCTACACCCACTTTGGAAAACAGTTGGACATTTTTTTTTTTAATTCAACGCTATGCTTACCTTACAACTCAGAAATTTCCATCCTAACTACATAAGTGAAGTGAAAGCTTAAGTTTGCACAAAAACCTGTATGTAAAATGTTTATAGTGGCTTTATTTATAATCATTCATAACTACAAACAATCCAAATATCCCTCAATGGATGAATGGATAAACAAGCTATAGTACATGGATTAAATGGAATACTACTCAGCAATAAAATGAATCAATTACTGATATAAGCAACAACACAAATACACCTCAAATGTGTCATACTAACTAAAAGAAGCCATATTCAAAAACTACAAAAAAGTCTGGAAATTTCAAAACTAAAGGGACGGAAAACAGATTCATAGTTGTCATGGGCATAAGGTGGGGGAAAGGGTTGAGAGCATGAGGAAGCTTTTCAGCTTGATGGAATTGTTCTATATCTTGATGCTGCTGGTGGTTAGAAAATTGTTTGCACTATAAAAGATGAATCTTACTGCACGTAAATTATATCTCAATTAAAAATACTTTGAAAAACAAATGCAAAGATGTATGTGAATTATAGTGTTGGAAAAGTGTTAGACATTTAGAGCGGTGGAGAGTTGCAGTATGTGAGTGGTGGAGGTGATAAACGTGGGAAGTATGTTGACTGAGAATGGCCTTCCAGAAACTTGTCCCTTATTCTCAACAAGGGCAGTTCTCAGATATAAATCATTGAAAGGAACAGGAGGAATTAACATGCATATGGGGGGAATGGTTTCATAATGGATTTGATTATAAGGAAAGTTAAATATCTAAAATTCTACAAGTTTCTAACTTAACCAGAACACCAACAATAACATCTGTAGTAGATGGTATGCAAAACAGAAGTAGGCATATCTTTTTATGAGTACAGTTGTGCATTAAACAAAAAAACACTTTATAACTATATTAGTAGTTCATCATTAGTGTTCTTATTTACTGATATCAAATTTGGGTTTCAGTCTTCCTTATAGCTCTTTTCTGCTTCAAAATCCCTCAAACAGGCCTTTAGTAATTTAGCTGCTAGTGAGTTGATGATATATGTTTTTATTTATGAACATGGTTATTATATTTGAAGATCTGATCATGTCTTTCTATTGCTATAGCATTGATCATCTACTTCCCCATATCATCTATAAGAGGTTCTATTATATGCATATTGACACTCCACGTTCAATGTCAAATTTTCTAACGTTCCCTTCATTTCTCTGTTATTATTAATCTCAGTGTTTTTGATTTATTTCTTGAGTTTAGCTTCTGCTTAGCCAATTCAATTTTCCACACTGTCAATTCTACTTGTTAATGCTTCCAGTGATTATTTTAATTGTTTCATATAATTTTAGTTCTCTTCCCCTCTGTTTTCCCTCAATCTCTTCTTGCTTAATAGAAATGATATCTCAATTTCTATCTTAGGGAATGAGTCGTGGCACATTTTTATAATCCAGAGTGTCATGTGTTGAATTTAAATTTTATGTCAGCTATAGTTTCTTCTGAACTCCTTATAATTTGGAGCCCAAGGGACCTATGTTCCAATGATAGTTCTGCTTCTTACTAGCTGCGAAGATTTGGTGAAGGTAAATTCTTTGCATTTTAATTCTGCTGTAATAGATGCTGCTAATGGCAAGCTCCCATACTCCCTGAGAGAGCTCCCAGCTTTACACATCAAGTGCCTACATCTTTCACAACTTCCCTGTTTGAAGTCTTTCTGCAGGCCGCAGGAGCTTGCTCTGCCACACTCAGGATCAATGCAGAAGTGTGTGGTGGGGTGGGAGAATGAACACCCCGGAGCAACCCTCAACTCATGGGAGATGGAGGCAGTCATCCAGTGGGATAATTCTGAAATACATTCTATGCAGTTTTTCAGAAGGTCTTCAACAGGAGATTATTTATTGACTTTTCTATCTTCCCTGCCTTGCAATGTCTATGTCCACACCTGTGCATTCTAGAATCATCTTCCAAATAAACTATCTGCATCTAAGCTTCTGCCTCAGGATCTTGAAGGAACCTAAATTAAGACATGCATCTGCCTCCTACCCTGTTCTTTGGGGCTCCTCTGGTTGTCTGCAGAGACATAATTTTTCTTCCTTGGTCTGCTTATCTTTCCCGTGGAAATCCAGATGCCACTCTCTATTGTGTGGTATTCAGGAGGTCCATTCCAAAATACCTGATAATTCTCTATGAGACTGGTTGGTGAGGTCCCCAAATTCCCATGACTAAGAACCAAGCTAAGCCAAGCTCACCGAATGGCAATAAGGAGCAGGCAGTTAGCTGATAAATAGATAATACAGCAACTTCTTTTAACTTCAGGAGCTCTCTCTTTTCTCTTATCCCCCAATTAAATATGCTTCTATAAATCTCTTTATCATTGCATGTAGATGACTCTCTCTCCCTTAGTAAAATGGAAACAGAATACCTACAAATTGTACCATCCTAAAGAGAATGTTAGTTGTTTTTTTTTTCCTTAGCAAGGATCACCCTAGAAAATCTGTGTGAGTATATGTGTTGTGCACTGAATGACAGATGGAAATGAAGAACCTAAGATTAAAGCCCCCTACTCTCTCTCTGCTCCTGGAATGCAGGGACTGGATTAAGAAGGTACAAGTTAATGTCTCCAAAAAATATCAGCTAGGAGGCTTGTGAAATATCCTACGTGTTCCACTTAATCTGGAGAATCAAGAATTCTGGACAGAGTAGTACTGGGCTTCAGTTCCTGTCCTGATAGTTTTTCCTCCAAAAGGAACTTGTCTTCCTCCCCAAACCCTGAGGAGTTCCCAGAACTCATACTGGGTGGGTGAGAGGTTTATGGATTCAACAGTGCTCAACCTCAGCTTTCTCACTCTATGTTTGGAGGGTGAGGAAGAGTGATGAGGCCCTAACCCTAGCTCGATCCTGTGTTTTCTGATAATTTAAAGATGTATATAAATATAGACTATCTCAGACTGAATTCAAACTCACCCTGTTCATGACAGTGGATTCCAAAAATATAATTATAATATTGCCCACAGATTTCTATCAGTTACTAGTAATTGCCCTTCAGTTTATATGGTTTCGCACATGTACGCACTGCAGAAATTGCTTTGTGTTTTTTTTTTCTCTCTGAAGACAGCTCTTTACCTTTAGCACTTACCATGTGCTCACTGTGGATCAGGCATGGTGTTGTGTGCTTTAGGGAAGTTATTGGATTTAATCTTCACAGCAACTCTGAAGAGTAAATGTCATGTCTCCCATTTTGACGGAAGCTAAACAGAGACTCTGAAAGTTACAGTCACAGAGTTAGAAATCATGTTTAATTCCTGTTGCTCCCAAGATCATGATTTGTATATTACACCATGTTCTTCTTTTGTAATAAGACTTCAGGTCCCGTTTCAAGAGTTCATTGCACATGATCATTTACCAGCAGGGCCCTGACAAAATCCCATATTCCCGACTTTTCACTTGGTCAGACTTACGCTCAACTTCTCTTCACCCAGTAGGTAGATGGAGATGAGAGATAGACGCTTGCTGAGCCATTAGAGTTGGAACCTTGAGAGTATATGCTCTGGGATTCCTATATGAATCCCAGACCCTATGGTGACCCCTCTACTTGTTGCCTCAGCACTGGGATAGGGAGACATAAAATGGGATAGAGGAAGTAAAATACTTTTTCTCATGCTCTTTTCCATTTAGATTTCCTTCTTCTACATTATAGGTTGTTCTATTGATTGATTTGTAAAGGAAATGTGTCAAATGTTCCCGGAAAATTACATCCCCTGGGCCAGATCTGGAGAAGTTGAGCAGGTAACAGCCATATGTGAGTGACACCAATAGCAATGCCCTCTTTCACTTTCCAAAAGGTGAATTCTCAAAGGCTTCAATCAAGGTCTGTTTATTACTAAGGAGGCTACCAAATGATGTTGACAAGTACCCATCACTTCTTATCTGATCCTTTTCTCTAAGGAGCTAGGGTATCAGTGGTTTTTATCCTAGGGACTGTGGCTTCAGGGATTGTGTTAAACTCTAAAAATAATCACCATTTTTTCATGTGTTTGGGTGCTTGTGTATGTTTTTGGATACAAGGTCTAACTTTTTCTTTACTTTCTTGAGGAGGTCGATGGCAGAGGCTGCTAAGCACTCAGCAAATCTATTTCCCTTTCTTCTTAGGCACACAGATAGATTATATCCCTAGCCTTCCTTGCAGTTAGGTGCAACCGTGAGATTGAGTTCTAGTCAATGGAATTCGGGCAAGTGATGCACACCTCTTTCAGCCTAGCCTATAACACTTCTATGAATTCTTCCATCATCTCTCTTCCCTCTTCTGGTGGGTGAATGTCCCTAACAGGGTACCCTTGGAATCCAATCATAAAGATCACATAACCCATGGCAGGCTGGAATGCTGAGTAACTGGCTGAAGACCCCTTCACCATTTGAACTTGGTGTGGTTGGGAAATGCACATGTATCGTGATAAACCACTGAGTGGTTATCAGTAACAGTGACCAACATTACTGTAACTATAGGGTCAAAGACCCAAAAGAGGTAAGAATGAATGGTTAGCTTCTTTACTGCTTCAGAGCCCAGTATGTGCCATACAACCACAACCAGGTTCCCCAAAGAGCTCAATCCCTTGATCTGGACATTTATCCCATAGATAAAACGTCTCACTTGGCCAAAGTTACCTAATTGGTTTGGGAGGAGCCTGGATTCCTACTCAAGTCTTCTGATTCCTGCAATCTTGCCATTTTACTTCCTACAACTCTGTTATTTCAAAGGAAAACCAGAAGAAGAACTGCCCATCAGAAGAGATGGGCATATCAGCAGAGGAAGGGAGTTCTAACTTAACAAAAAGGGTTAATTTTAAGATTCTGAAGGGATTTCAGGTCCTAGGACGGCATTCTTCAAGCTCAACATCAATAAGATAGGAGCTAGATGTGTTTTGTTCATTATTGGTCACATGCACAAGGACCTGACCGAGTGCAGCAACAGTATAGGTGCTCAATAAGTACATGTTGAGTGAAATGTTTGTGTGCATATGTGGATGTATGCATATGTTTGGGAAGAATTGGCTCCTAGTGGTTGGGTCTGAGTTTCCTGTGGCTGGAAGACTGTTGGCATTCACTCTTAAAGCACACAGGGACCCCACCTTTCACTCCTTCACTCCCCTACTAGAATGCTTCCAATGTATCTCCAAGCCCTGCCATAGGACAGATGCTGCAGGAAGGGTGGGACATTAATAAGTGCCCCTTATTTATTGAGCATGCAAATTTGTCTTGAAGATCAGCCCCAAACTCAAAGGGAAACAGCAAAATGGTTTCTTGAGTCCCTGGACAGTCTTATAGACTGATACAGTCTCCTTCACTCTGAATGTCCACCATTCTGACTATCCTTCCAAAAATCATTATCCCAGGGCTCGACTTTTTGTTCTCTTGGAAACATCAGATCCTGCAGCCACTGAACACAGAGATGAACTGTCCTATTATAGTCATTTGAATGAGAGCCACAAGTTACAGGAGCAGATGTTCTGGTGGAGCAGTCATAGGAATCACAGCAAGGGCCAAGAGAAACTTACACGTCTCATAGGAGAGACTGCACCACACAGAGGAAATAGACAAGGATGGGGACCATCTGTTGAGAGCTTGACACGAGGCTCTTTGATTGACCAGTTATGTCCCTTATAGCAAGTAAATTTCCTTTCTGAATCTCAGTTCTATATTTGGACAATGAAAACAATGTAGGAAAATAATAATAATAATAGCAACAAGATTTAGTGAGAGCTACCTAAATACCTATCCCTGCTCTGAGCACATTGAATGCATGATATCATTTAATCTTCCCAATAGTAATAGGTTAGGTGTTAACATTATGCCCTTAATAGTTAGGTACTATTATTCCCTGGATATCGTCTTACACCACAGATCTGTTGTGAGAATTGATTTATATAATGCAAGTTAAAAGACAAAATGAATTGCCAAACAAACATTATTTTCATAATAATAAATCACACTTTAGAGTTGCCTCTTATACAACTCTTGATTACATCTATCTATCTATCTATCTATCTATCATCTATCATCTACCTAACTTCTTTCTTTCTCTCTCTCTCTCTCTTTCTCTTTCTTTCTTTCTTTCTTTCTTTCTTTCTTTCTTTCTTTCTTTCTTTCTTTCTTTCTTTCTTTCTTTCTTTCTTTCTTTCTTTCTTTCTTTCTTTCTTTCTTTCTTTCTCTTTCCTTCCTTCCTTCCTTCCTTCCTTCCTTCCTTCCTTCCTTTCTCTCTCTTCTTTTCCTTCCTTCCTTCCTTCCTTCCTTCCTTCCTTCCTTCCTTCCTTCCTTCCTTCCTTCCTTCCCTCCTTCCTTCCTTCCTTTCATCATCTATCTATTTAAAACATCTGCCTTGGCTTACCATTGCTCCAGTGCATCTACTGTGTTCCCAAAGAATACTTTAAACAATAATGTTATAACACCTAACAGCATTATTGTTAATCACTGCCTATAAGTCTTTCTCATGGTTGTGAATTCCACCAGTTTATTGAACAACCATATTTTATATGGTTATTTTATATATAGATATATTTTATATATCTTCACACCTCTAGTAACTGGAACACCTTAAGTGTTCTATAAATATTTGAGAAGATCCTACTGTGGCTTATTATATATTAGGTATTTACTATATGTAAGGCACTATGCTAAGAACTTTAAATATACTATTCTGATATAATCTTTTCTACAATACTGTAAGTTCTCACACTTAAGCATACCTCAGAATCACATGAAGGGCTTGTTAAAACGCAGATTTCTGAGTCCCACTCCCTGGGATTTCTGATTCAGTAAACCTGGGGTGGGGCTCTGAGAATTTACATTTCTAATAACTTACCAGGTGATGCTGATGTTGCTGGTCCAGGGACCCCACTGAGAACCATGGCTCAAGTCAACATTTACATTTTAGGGATAAGAAAATTAAATCTCAGAGTTGCGTAGCTAGCTGTATTGGTTTTCTAGGACAGCTGTAACAAAGTATCATAAATTGAGTGGTTTAAACAACAGAAATCTATTGTCTCACAGTTCTGGAGACTAGTGGTTCAAGATTAAGGTGTGAGCATGGCTAGTCCTTGTGAGAGCTGTGAGGAAAGAATCTGTGCTAGGCTTCTCCCCTAGCTTCTGGTGGGTTTTGGGCAATCTTTGGCATTCCTTAGCTTGTCGAAGCATAGTCCCAATCTCTGCCTTGATGTTCACATGGCGTTCTCCCTCTGTGCATGTCTGTGTCCACACTTCCCCTTTATATAAAGACACCAGTCATATTGGATTGGGCCCACCCTAATGATCTCACATGCACTTGATTACCTCTGCAAAGACCCTAAGAATGTGGCTGTATTTGAAGATAGGTTAGGACTTCAACATATGAATTTTGGGGCAACACAATTCAACCCATAATATTAGTTTAATCTCAAGGTCACACAGCCAGTAAGTGTTAGAGGCAGGATTGAGACCAAAGACTGTCTGATTCCAGAGCCCACACTTGCAATAATTTCACTAATTTGACTCCCTTGGTGTATAAAATAAGTGAATAAATATACAAGGAGATCAAAAAAGTTGCTAGAGAAAAAGTAATTGGATCCCCACTTTTTTGTCAAGTGACAACAGAAAACCCTTCTCCACATGCCCTACAAAGCATAGCAAAGATACTCGTGAGCTCTGGCATTCTAACTGGCCTGATGGATGACAAGAGAGTCAGATGTAGACGTGACTGTCCCAGGCTTACAGCTGCCATTCAAAATGCTCCAGTCAAGAAGCAAGAATTTTCTGTCTTGCTTGTAAAGAATACAGAATGTTCAGGGCCTCAAATTAGAGAGTTTCCACTTTGTCAACAACTTTCTTGGACCTTCCCCCATCTAACCAGAAGGGATGCTTGGCCATCTCGACTGGGCCTGATGCACCAGTGAAGGTAGTATCTGGTGTCATGTCTTTTTCTCTGGAAGAGCTATGCAGGCTTCTGAAGGCTGGGAGTGGAATGGCGGTAGGAGGGGGAGGGAGGCAAGGTGGGGAAAGAGCTAGCTAGGTCAAACAGCATGGCTGCATTTCCTCCCTGACTCGTGAAGGCTGAGATTTGTGGATAACATAAAAGGTTACAGCCCCTCTTTGGAAGCCACAAATAACCCTACTTGGGCTATGACAGCTCGGCAGCCCTTGGCGTGCCATTACACATTTCTGCCTGGGATTCCAGCAGTGCCTTCGACCAGCTGGCCCCAAAGTATGGTCTCCACAGAGCGTGTCATAGCAACTCTGGGTCGCTGGGGAGCCATTCCCTCCTATGACTCAATGCCCAGAGACAGAGCTCGATCTAATGAAATTACATACTTTCTGGAGTGGTTAATAAACGCGGTCTATTTCTCCATATGGGATGAATATTCTTAACTGAAAGGAATGTGAGTACGTGGAGGTGCACACGTGTATAGCTCTGCCTCTCCCTAGCAATGGCTAAAATTCCATGGCCTTGGCACAGAGATCCTAAGGAAAGAGTCCTTAAAAATAGAGGTAACCCCCACAGATACACAAATTAAAGAGTGAATGTAAAAACCTAGTGAAATCTGAATAGGTTCTGAACTCAAGTTAATAGCACTATATCATGTTAATTTCCTGATTTGGATTGTACTATGGTTATGTGTGATATCATTATTGGGGGAAACTGGGTGAAGGGTACACAGGAATGCTGCACTATTTTTGCAGCTTCTTATGAATCTTAAACTACTTTAAAAATGATTTTCACAGTGAGAAAATGTATAATGCTACTGCTACAATTACAACAGCAACAACCAAAACATAGGTAGAATTTTAAATACTCTACTAACTAGGCATCATAATCCTTCATAGACGTCATAGTGCAAAACAGTCATTAAAGCCTTGTAATAATTTCAAAACCATATGTTGATTTTGGGAAATTTCTGGTGTGGTCTTCTGTTGGATAAGGGTCTCTAGCTAACGACATTTTTGTCTAAGCCGTGATTTGACATAAGAAATGGTATAAAATGTGTCCGCTGACTCCGCCAGGTAAGTGAGTCATTAGGTTATTGATGTCCAGCACTTCATTGCATCCTGAGGGCACCTGAGTGAGTGCGGACCTCGTGGCACACCTAGGCCCACCCCTGGGTGTTGGCACTTTCCATGTGGCCCAGACCTGGAATGCCTGCTCTTTGACCCCTCCTTGCAGTGCCGCTGCCAGTCTGGGTCAATCTGGAGCAACGGACTGGGATCATACCCCCCTATGCTGCTGTCACATTGGTCCACTCAGCAGCCAAATGGGGTTGCCAGAATCCATGCCCACACTGCTCTTAGGACCTGATTTCATGGCCACTACTGTCCTGGCATCATTAGATACTTTTAGAATCATTAAATAGAAATTTTCTTTTTACCAGAATGATGTTATTCATGGTGTGGAAGCCTTTTCCGGCTTCCGCTGAACTAATAATTACATTAAAAGTTTTCTAATCCTAATAATAGTGTCTGAGATATTCCTTTATTCAATATCTTTATAATCAATTAAATCATTCTATGTCGAGAAATCTATTTAACTATGATCATTGGGACACCCTATGATAATTAACTTGAGCTAATAAGTGTATATTAGAAATAATATTATAAAGTAATCATATAGTTTTTCACAGTTACTATTACACTACTTATTAACTGAAATGGAAGTATTTCATGATTTTACCAACTGGTTCATTTATATAAGTGCATATCAGCTGAATATCAGTTCTGCTTGGACCTAATACATGGTTCTTCTAGGGCTAGTGGGCTCTCAGTCACAAGAAATATTCACAAAGAAAAAATCTAGACACTTTTAAAGTGTTGCTATGGAGAGAATTTGAAGAAACAGGTCTGTTTGTATAAATGTCTGTTAAATCTATGAATCAATAAATCAATGGTAAATGGGTGTTTAAGATCAGTATCTTAAATCTCTTCTGACCGCGCGATACAAGGATTCTAGCTCCTCTATTCAAGCTGCTAGGAATTTAGCCATAAACGTGACAGATAAGACTCCTGTCTATATGAAGTTTTCATTTTAGGAAGCTAATGAGAGAGAAAAAGAGAGAAAATAATATAATTTCAGAGATTCATAAAAGCTATGAAGGAAAATAGAATAAACAGAATGAGAGAATGGAAAATTGTTTTAGATAAAAATTTTCAGATTGTTTGTGTCTTTGTTTTCAACAAACATATCAGGGCATGTAATTCCAAAGATATATGGTCCTATTCTCAACCTATGGGGTGGCCAAACCTTGCTTTCGCTACCGTTTTCATTGTGAAACTATACTACGGAATTTTCTTCCAGCATATCTGGAATATTCTTCTTACCATCCCGAATCCCAGGGAGAGTTTGCTCCTTGAGTTTGAATGAATCTTATGAAAAAGACAACTGAGTAGTCTATGGTGTTAGACCAGGCTCCCTAGAAAACAGCTTGATGTAAAGCTTATGTACTAATATTTTCTAAGAGATGCAGTCCCAGGACAGTGACGGTGACGGAGAAAGGGAAGGGAGGCGGAGAAGGAGAGCAAATACAAGGCGGTGCTTTAATACACCGTGCACAGCATTATGAGAAAACACATCTGGTTGCTGGTTCATACAGGACGCCCCTGAATAGGCCGTAAAGAACTGCCACACCTTGGAATAGCCCATCAGGGAAAGAAGGGAACAGCATTTATCTGTCGTTCCCTCCTGTCTCCTACTTCTCGTTAGTCAAGTTTTCCTTGTGGGGCACTAACACCTCCACACTTCAGAGTTGTGTGACACAGCCCCTGTGGACATGGAGAAGGTGAACTCCTATGCTCAATCATAGAGAACTGCGCCTCAGCTTGGAAGAGCAGGGAGGAGTCAAAGCCTCTGTGGTGCTGGCCGTGTCAGTCCTGGGCTCTCACTGAGGAAGGCTCAGTGGAAGCCATGTCAGAGGCCAGCCCTCAATCAAAGGGAGACCAAGGCCAATGACAGCACCAGAATAATAATGGCAGGGAAAGCTTCCCATCCAGCAAGTGGCATAGAGCTCAGCAGGCAGGTGTGGCCAAGGGAATCTAAGAAAGCGTGTATAGCAGGTCCCACATGCCTACTGATCACAATTTGTGATCTTACAGATGGCTCTGGAGCTAGTTCCTAGAAAGGAGCCCCAGGAATTTGTTGAACAATGAAAGTCTTATGTGATTAATCTCTCAAGGTAATTGTTTTGAGGATAATGTTCTCATTTATAGATAATTTCTATCATTTATTACAAACAACTTTATCATTATTTTATATTCTCTTCATCTATCTCTAAAGCTTCTCTATACAAACCAACTTTTATTGAAATACGTTTAAAATCATAGAAGATAGGGCCAACTGGACCTATACATGTGCCATGGACCTTAAACTGTTTAAGAGGGTGTGGTGAAATGTTTAGTCTAATCTACTTCAACCTTCACAGGCCAATCTGGCATCGTTGGTCTATGTTTCCATTGAGTTCAGTTCTCACAGACGCCTTTGATTTCTACCCAAACATTCAAGGAAAAAAAAAAAAAACATGAGACTCAGAACGCAAAGACAAAAATCTAGATACCATTATTCATAATTGATTGCTTCTAAAGACTGGACTTTCTTAGCACCTGACATTGAGCAAAAGTGAGATAAGCAGGGAATGAAAACTCTGTCTATATTCAAATCTCTCTCAGCTGTAAAGCTCTGTGATGGTTAATTTTCTGTGTTGACTTAACTGAGCTAAGGGATATCAAGATCACTGGTAAAACATTATTTATGGGTGTGTCTGCGAGGGTGTTTCAGGAAGAGATTAGCATTTGAATTTGTGAGCTGAGTAAAGCTGATGGCTCTCTCCAATGAGGGTGAGCATCATCCAATCCCTTGAGGGCCCGAATAGGACAAAAAGGCAGAAGAAGGGTGAATTCACTTTCTCTCTGCTTGAGCTGAAACATCATCCATCCTCTCCTGCCCTTGGACATCAGCACACCTGGTTCTCAGGCTTTCAGACTCAGATCGGGACTTACACCATCAGTTCCTTGATTTTCAGGCCATCAGACGCGGACTGAATTACTTGCTATCGGCTTTCCTGGTTCTCCAGCTTGCAGAGAGCAGATCATAGGCCTTCTTGGTCTCCATTACCAAGTGAGCCAATTCCTATAACAACTCTCCTCTTATATATCTCTCTATGTATCTTTTGGTTCTGTTTCTCTGGAGAACCCTGACTAATACAAGCTCATACCCACTTTCACGTAACTAACACACAGTGATACTCATCCCTACTTTGAATGCATAGCCAGGTTGAATGCCTGTCCAAGACTATAAAGAATACTTCCTAACAACCTCATAACCTTCCCCCATCCTTCTAGCCTATATCCCAGCCTCTTGCCCACTCCACTCCTATCACCCATCTGCTTCCCTGGCTTCCTCCCAGCCTTGACCTCACAGGCCTGCTGTCCCATTCGTCCCGTTCCTTCATGTACCCAAACATGTCAGTTACTTCATGCCACAAACATCCTATTTAGAACAATGGTTCTCAACGATCAATGTTCATTTAACCCACCAATGGATATATTTTTTAAAATACTGATTTCAGCCCCCACCCAACACTACTGAATCAAAATCTCCAGGGATAGAACCAAGATACTTTATTTTTATTTTTCAGACCACCATAGATGATTCTAAAGAACAGATATGGTGGTGAACCACTGAGTTAGAGCATGAGACTTGTCTCCTTTAGTGCAGTCTCCACATTTGCTTCAGCCTCCTTTCCTTTGCCCGGCCTCTTCTTGCCTTGCCGTCCACCTCCTGCTCTGGCACCAACCTTCTTCCTTGATAATAGCTCCCAAGCCCTCATTTGTAATCTAATTCGCTTCATGCCTTAACCTTATAGCTGGTTGCATCATAACAGCCTAGAATCTCAGAATTAGATAGTACCCAAGAGATTCCCCAATCTTACCATCCTTTCCACGGAATGTTTTTATAGCCTCTGCATCAGAGTTTCGTAACCCGGGGTCTATAAACTTCAGTGAAAAAAATTACATCTTCATTTTTACTAA
This sequence comes from Diceros bicornis minor, assembly GCF_020826845.1. Lineage (NCBI taxonomy): Eukaryota > Metazoa > Chordata > Mammalia > Perissodactyla > Rhinocerotidae > Diceros > Diceros bicornis. The sequence goes on from NC_080758.1 coordinate 20,642,304, forward strand.
CTCCTATGTGAAATTTAGCATTTCCTTCTATTATGACTATAAGGAACAATTACAGTTATACTAGCAATACCTCAAACTTGGTAACTAATAGATACCACAGATAGTTTCATATCAATGCAGTTATCACTGCTGTCTTGAAATTTTGTGTATGCTTCAATGGCCTCAAAATTGTAGAGTTCTTTGGTCTCATGCTAGATCTTGTTATTTAATGTTAATAAAGAAGCACACACAATAATGTATTTCAAATATTTTATATATTTTGATATTTTTCAAGATAAATATTTTTCCTTATAAATCTGTGCATTTTATTTCATAGATTTAAGAGCAGTATTCTCCACAATGAGATACCACTACATATACACCAAAATGGCAAAAATTAAAAAGATTGACAGCGCCAAATGTTATGGAATATGTGGAGTATGTCAAGTATGTGGAGTAATCAGAACTCTCATACATTGAGAGTGAGAGTATGAAAAGGAACAACTACTGGAGAAGGTCTAGTGATTTCTTAGAAAATTAAATATCACCTTCCCATGTAGGAGTTGTATGAGTCCACAAAAAGTCTTATATAACAATGTTCATTGCAGACATTCATAACGGTAAAAAAAAAAAAAAAAAAAAAAACTGGAAAGAGCCCAGGTGTCCATCAATACAAGAACGAATAAACAATAGATGGATTATTCACACAATGGTGTACTACTCAAGGATAATAATAAAAAAATGAACTACTGATGCACATAGTGTTAGCATAGCTGAATCTCAAAAACATTAAGCTGAGTGAAAGACGCCTTACAGAAGCAGTCCATATTTTTATATATAGTTCTAGAACAGGCAAAACTAATGAATGGTGGGAAAAAAGTCAGAGTGGTGGTTGCCTCTGGTGGTGTAGAGGTGGGGGCTGACTGAGAAGGAACAAAGCTTCTTTCACTGAGCACAGTTTTTGAGATTCATACCTTGTTGGTGCACGTGCCACTACTTCTATCCTTTTTCTTGCTGAGGAGTACTCCATTGTATGAATATACCACAGATTGCTTATCAAGTCTTCTACTGATGGACTCCCCAGCTATTACTTTTTGGGCTATTATGAATGATCTATTATGAAAATTGTTATACAAATATTTTTTTTTTGGACCTAGAGATCCTCACCTTTGAAGATGATTTGATGCCTTCCTTCCGGATTGGGCTGTCTGCTTGAGCATCCTTGTGAACCCATTGGCAGCACAGCCCCCTCTCAGATTCTCAGCCTTGGTGCCTCCGCATTGTGTCTTTCGCAATGGCTGAACGTGTGTCACTGATAAAATTTTTAAATAAGTTAATGGGACAGCTAGAAATAACCCATTCTCAGCCTCCATTACTTCTGACTAGAACTAGCTGAACAAGGAGCTGGTACCTGCTGATCTTTCTCAAATAGTTTTTTACACGCACTCCATTTAAGCCTTGGCTATCTTCAAGCCTGCTCTACCTAAGGTTCTTCTTTGATACAAGTTCAGCTACCTGAATGCAAGCTCATTTTTTGGAAATAGACATGATTCTTAATTGTGTTACTTCCCAATACCAGAACCCATAGCCCATTCTTTGGCCACTCTCTTATGGAGCCTACTGTTGTCTCTACCTGACTTCCAGTGTTGCAATGCCATATTACCCTTCCAGGATATCAGACCCCTCTGGTCCAATTGACCCCTATAATCAGCCTAAATCTAATGGTTGACATCTGAACAACTCTGTCATTCATTGACCTTCTGTCCAGTTTCCTATGTCTGGACCCCAAACCAGGCCCCCTCTACTATCCATTGCTCAAGATTGGATAAAGTCTTAAAAATGGACAGAATAGGACCCTCACAAAACTTTTCCACGTGACCTCAGTGGCACCACAAGTGACTTGATAAGGAAGGAGCAATATGGAGTGTTTCACATCTTCTCTAAACTTCTCAAGACTTCATTCTTCACTTCTCACTTGTAACAAATGTTTCACAAAAAAAGGTAATTGCCTTCCTGAGAGCTCCTGTTTGAATGCCCTCTCTACTACCTTACAATGTTTTTGTCTCTGTAATCACTCCTCCTAAGTTTTCTTTGGTTTCAAAATAAGAGTTTTCCTATAAGGAGAGATGGTGGGTGGATGAAAGAGAAAGTATGCTTATTGGGTGCCTTCTATGTGCTAGTTTCCATGTTCCATTTAACAGCAAGTAAAATATGTCAGTTAGGATTTGCGTTCACTGCTAGTGACAAAGACTAGAAGTAAAAGCAACATATACGAGATTGAGGATCATTTCTCTTTCAGGTAAAGGGCTTCATAGGTAGGCAATCCAGGACTGGTATAACTACACCACAAATTCATCAGAGATCCTAGACTTCATCTATCTTTAGCCTTCACCATCCTTAGCATGCAGCCTCTAGTCTCAAAAAGAGCTGCTGAGGCTCCAGCTATTACCATCTTCATTCTAGACAGCAGGAGAGAAGCAGCAGGGAGGCACTTCCCAGCTCTGCCAGCTCTTTAAGAGGCCTCCACATCACCCGTTGGCTTCTATCTCTTTAGAGAGTAATTAGTCACATGACCATACCAAGATGTAAGGGAGTTTGGAAAATGTCAACTTCCAGTTGGGCACCGTTAGTTGAATAAATAAAATTGGGATTTTTTTTGTTTGTTTTTTCCTAAAGAAGAAGAGAATAATGGATATTGAGTGGGACATAGAAGTTTCTGCTGAGGGGCATATTGCAGATTCCAGAATTAGGCCTGTTTTACACTAAACTGATGATATTTCTGTGTCACTAGAGCTCGCTGGTGTGTTTTATACTGATATCCTTGGAGAACTGCTAAATAATTTTCAAGGTGTTAATCATTGCCTCCTTTTACTACATCTTCACTTTGCATTTTCTTCTAGCATTGTGAATATCTGTGAATATTTCTTGCCCATTTCAAGTCCACCAAGGGCAAGGGCTTATATGACTCATATTTTTAGCCTTATAACAAAGTACAGGGGCTAGTCCATGGTTCTGGTAGGTGTTTGATAATTGATAAGTAATTGTAGATCTAAAATACATATGTCCCTCTTTTTTTTTTTTATTTTATTTATTTGTTGTATTTTTTCCCCCAAAGCCCCAGTAGATAGTTGTACGTCATAGCTGCACATCGTTCTAGTTGCTGTATGTGGGGCGCGGCCTCAGCATGGCCAGAGAAGTGGTGAGTTGGTGTGCGCCCGGGGTCCGAACCCGGGCCGCCAGCAGCGGAGTGCACACACTTAACCGCTAAGCCATGGCGCCTGCCCCATATGTCCCTCTTTGTCCAGCATGTGCTGCAGCCCCTAGTTCCAACTTATAGAAAAGAAATCATTTCCATCTTTGCTACTCTCAAATCCATCTGTTCTACCATCATTTGGGGTACAATTTTATTTTAATAAAGTAATTTCAACAGAAATGCATGTGTGATGGCTTGGTGGCTACCAATTGGGATGGGAATTTTGCCAAGCTTCATACACTTATTTGCTCTCAGAGTGCCAGTACCACCTCAATATAATGCTCTCTACCTCTCACAGCTCGTTCTTAAGACACATTATCTCATCCAGCTCTGAAAGGTATAACACTTTAGTGTTGTTACACTTAGGAGGCAAGGAAAAGAAGACAGAACGACCTATTGCTGTCTAACTAACGTTATTACAGTGGATTACAAGGTGAGAGTGTTTATGTAGCTTTTTATAACACAAACTCTCTCATAACACTATCTGAAGATTGCAAAAGGAAAATGTTAATGGCAGGAAATGCTACAGTAAAAATATTCTCTATGCTTTGGACCGCATTATGGAAAGATATGTTTTATAAGGATAATATTACACTGGGTGTTTGCTGTCATCTACAAAGTGGTGTGAGTTTGTTTAGAAGTTAACTCTTACCATGCCCCCAAAAGAAAGATGATGGAAATAAATTAGTCTACACTTTAAAAAAAATAATAAAATGAGGCACGGAGAGGTCAATGACTAAATGTTACAGAAGGGTGGAGATTCAGATCACAGCCTTTGCTACCTTGCAGACCCCACCTGCCAAGATGGTCAAGATACAACTCTCCCAGCTAAAGACATTCACAGGAGGGAGCCCAGGATAGAGGGGCACAACTAGGACAATGCCATATGATGAAGGAGTCAGGAGCTGGAGATGTTGATTTTAGAGAAGAGGAAGCCCAAGAGGACATGGTCTCAAAGGAGAGGAGCAAGGTTTGGTTTTAATGAACTCAAGGGATAAAACCAAAATAATGAAGAAAAGAAACCTACAGAAGACAGACTCCAGCTCATTAAAAAGAATAACTGAAATTCTAAGCATCCTCAAAACAGTCCAGATCATCTTGTAGGGAGGGAGTTCCCTGTGGCTAGAGGAATTCAACCAGAAAGAGGATGTTTATTTGGAGAGAATCATCAAACAAGAGGCCTTGGCAAAAACCACTACTGCTGTGGCCCAATCTCTCATTATTTCTCACCAGACTATTGCAATAGTCTCCTAACAAGTCTCCCTGCTTTGGCCCCTGTCTTACAGCAAAAAAATTTTTACAGGAGCCTGAATGATGATCCTTTTAAGAGCAAATTAGATCATGTCACTACTCTGCTCAAAACCATCCCATGAATTCTCTTCTCACCTCATGTGAAAAGCAAAGTCTATAGAATGTTCTAAAAAGTCTATAAAATATATCCCCATGCTATGTCTCTGAACTCATCTCTTGTTGCTCTCTCCCTACCTTGTTCCACTCCAGCCACACTGACCACCTTGTTACAACTCAAATACATTAGGCGTGGTCCCACCTCAGGGCCTTTGCACTTGCTCTTCCTTCTGCCTGAAACATTCTCCTTTCAGATATCCTCTTCTTGGCTGGCTGGATTTGTCACCAATTACTGATCTCCTCCCAACTGTCACTCTCTCAATGAGCCCTTCACAGACTGCTCCCAGGCTTGCACCCCCTGGTGGCTGTCCCTGCTTTATTGATTTCATTGCACTCAACACCATCTGACATATCATATTTTTTACTTGCTAATTTATTATCTCCCTCCACCACAAGAATGCAAGTTCCACGAGGGCAAGGGTTCCTCTCTATTTTGTTTACAAGATATATCCAAAGGATCTGGAAGATTAGCAATGCCTGGCATAAGATAGATACTCAGGAAATAAGTGTTGAATGGATGAAGGATGCTTCTCAAAGACAGGGTTCCAGACTTTGATAAACAAGGCTGTAGTCTATCGAGAGCCACTGAAGAGGTTTAAATGAGATCATGATATCACTACTTATGTATCCAGAATGATCTCCCAGCAGAATCAGGATGGGAGGACTTGAGTTCTAAGCTGTGCACATAAAGGGAGACCACAGAGAAGACTAGCCCATAGTCCAGGCAAGAGGCAAGAGGGCAAGAGGGATGTGCATCAAAGAGATGTTTTAAGATTTAAAACAGGGCAGAGAAAGTCCATTTTGGATGCCTAGCTTATCTGCACAAAGCTATTCAGTTGCCTGAGAGCCCTTTCTCTGCTGGGCCCCGATCTTCATCACTACAAAGCCACATGGGCAATGCTTTCCTTTCCAGTATGGTGAAAGGGGGCGTAGGAATGTTTTCCTTGGCTGTCATAGTTCCGAATCAGGATCAATAGGATCAAATCCAAACAGAGCCCAGATCTAGCCCTGCTCCAGAACAGACCGGACATTTGGTGTGTGAACAGACAGCCCAGATACCAACCCCCAGTTTCCATTACAAAAATAATAAAAGTTCGAGGGAAATGAGATTGGAAAACCAAAGTAAGTAGAAGGCTCAAGACATCCTCCTATTTGTTTTTCTTCTGTTTCTCGGCCCTGAGCCAGGAGGGCCCTCTTCCCAATGGTTGCCTGGTTACAGCCTGAGAGGTTCGCCAGGGTAACATCTGGAATAAAGGTGGGTGGGCAAGGAGCCAGGCCCTGCTCAACTTGAGCAGGATCTGAGAAAGAAAGGAAAAGAAAATTTTTTTTCTAATTACCTCCCAACCTTGAGGACAAAGGAAGGAAATATTTGAGATAAACAGAAAATATGTTAAAAGGTTTTCTTTTAAAGGGTTATTAAAACTCATTAACATAGCAAAGAGATAGAAGGCATAGGGGAAGCTATGGAGGGTACAGCCATTTTAATAGGCTGGGTTTTGGACTGGACATCTGTTGCCCATGACCCTAAGCAACTCTGGGTTTTGTGTCATTCAGTGTTATTCTTGAGTTCAGCTTGGTTCAGAATAGAAGGAACTACATTCAAATATCTAATAATAATACTGATAATATTAATAATAAGCAATTATTAATTGGTTACCATGTTCCACTGAGGGCTCACGTGTATTTTCTCATTTAATCCTTGCAACTCTTTGGAATAAGACTGAGCCTTAGAAAGGGTAGGACATTTCCTGCTGAACAGCTCATACTCACCTGGCAGGCTTATTCCAGGACCTGCTTCCTTCCGCACTCTACTCTCCTGCCTCCCACAGGGTACCTCCACCCTGGTGACCACAGCCCATCAGGTGTTGCATCCCTCCCATGGATGAGGGAGATGGTTGAGCACTGTGATAAAGAGCCTGGATATAGACTTCCTGAGTTCAAGTCACAGCTCTGTGTTACCTTGAGTGAATACCTTATTCTGAGTCTCATGTCCCTCATGCATAAAAGGGGCTAATACTGTATTTTTTGCAAGGGGTTGCTAGAAGAATTTAATGAGAAAATATCTAAAGCACTTAGCACCCTGTGATTGCAGATGTTTAATAAACATTAACCTGTTGATATAATTATGATTATAATTTATATTTGGATTCTTCAACTGAGGATATATTCATTGAGAACTTATTGCACCAAGAACTGGGGTGATGTATGAAACATAATCATGGGCTTTGTGGTAAATCCACACTCTGGTGGATCCTATCTCATCCTCCATGACTTCAACTTCTCTTTTCCAGAGAGAGAAAGTGTAGAGTTGTCCACTGAATCACGCATTCCTTCTCCTCCCACAGCTGTGCTTGGGAAAACCCATGTAAACAAATGAATTCATTTCCATGAACACTTCTTATATGTTTTTTAGATATTGTGGGAGAACACAAGAAATTGAAGATGTGGTTCTTATCCTCTGAGACTTCTCTGGGAGGAATTGAGATTAGAATTAAAGTCAGCATAACTTCTGTATGATGGAATGCCTCTAAATATTCTTCTTGTATATTTTAATTGAGAATAGATCTGAACACTAGTGTGGCTAGTGTGGTTTGGTTATTCTAAATGAGTTCTCCATTTCTGGGTTCCCAGTCAAAGAGAAAAGATTAAGGATACTGGTTCTGGAATTACATTGACCTTAATTTTTTTTCTTTTTCCTACCCAAAGCCCCAGTGCATGGTTGTATATCCTAGGTGTAGGTCCTTCTAGTTCTTCTACAAGAGCCGCTGCCACAGCATGGCAACTGACAGATGGGTGGTGTGGTTCCACAACCAAGAAATGAACCCAGGCCACTGAAGCAGTGCGAGTGCCGAGCTTTAACTACCAGTCTGTCAGGGCTGGCTCTGACCTTAGATTTTAAACGAGTAGCTTTACCTCTTTGTTCCTCAGTTTCTTCATCTGTAAAATATGCATAATGATAATGATAATTGTACCTATTGCCACACATGTTAAGATTATAGAGAATATTCGGATAAGTGTCTAGCACAGTGATGGATATAAAGTAAATGTCTTAGTCAGCTCAGGCTGTTGTAACAAAATACCACAGACCCGGCAACTTAAACAATGGACTTTTAATTCTCACATTCTGGAGGTTAGGGAGTCCAAGATCAAGGTGCCATCAGATTGGGTTCCTGGTAAAGACTCTCTTCCTGGCTTGTAAATGGCCATCTCCTTGCTGTATCCTCATATGGCAGAAAGAGAGATTTGGTGCTACTTTCTCTTCTTATAAGGGCACTAATCTCATCATGGGGGCTCCACCCTCAAGATCCCATGTAAGCCTAATTACTTCCCAAGGGCCCCACCTCTAAATACTATCACACTAGGGATTTAACATATGAATTTTATGGGAACATATTCAGTCCAAAACAGTTAAGTGTACAATCAATGTGATCTATTGTAACTCTTAACAATAATCATAATAGTTCCTATAATTATAATTTAAGACCACCCTGATTTTAACTGTAATAGGACACCTGAGAGTAGATGCCTTACTCCTACCAAAAGAAAAAAAAAAAGAGAGAGGAATTCCAGGCCAAATATTTTTGTTCAGGCAGAAGTGATCACATGATTAATACCTGGAAGCAAATGGTAAAATAAAGACAAGAGAGCCACAACTAGAATGTAAGCTCATAAAGCAGGGCACAGGACTGTTCTGTTTATCACTGTACCCACAGCATACAGCATGGATGCCAGCACCGAGCAGGAGCTTCACAAATTTTGGTGGATGTGCCGAAGAACTACTGGTTTCTGAGAAGAAACAATCAGCAAGTAAATTCAGGATGATCCCTCGCTATTGGTGTAGATCTAGGAGGAACTTTTGTTGAAAAATATTCTATTCAACATTCTACTCAGGTAAACACTACTTTCCAAACTAAAATCCTGTCAGGTCTTTGGCTCAGGGGCCTTATCTTTTATTAGTCAGTATAATGTAAAGGATGATTTTGTTGTTATTGCCATGGAGTTGATTCCAACTCCTAGTGACCCTATGTACAGCAGAGTGGAACCCTGCCTGGCCTTTTGGCTCCATCCTCTCACCTTCCCGCACTATATCAGAGAATACTCTGCTACTATTCACAGAGTATTCATGGCCAATTTTTTTAGAAGTAGGTATCCAGGTCTTTCTTCCTAGTCTGTCTTAGTCTGGACACTCCACTTAAACCTGTCCACCATGGGTGACCCTGTTGGTATTTGAAATGCCAGTGGCATAGCTTTCAGTATCACAGCAACATGCAGCCACCACAGTATGACAGATGGGTGGTGTGGTTCCCTGACCAGGAAATGAATCTGGGCCACAGTGGTGAGACCACCAAATCTTAACCACAAGACCACCAAAGGATGATTGTGGAGAATGGTATTGATATTTACAGAATTCAAAGCACATGCTTATTTGACACCCACAGAGTGCCAAGTCTTCCTGCACTAGGACTCAACAATATGGATTCAACAATAGATAAACCACAGTCTCTGCCTTCAAGAAACACAAGGCCCAGCTGGAGAGATGGGCACAGAAACAAAGAAAGAAACTTACTGAATTAAGTGCTATGCCAAAGACACTGTATACACATGGAAGAAAGAAGTAGCTTGGTAGTCAGGAAGACAGTGAAGAAAAGACCTAGTTGAGTTAAGTCTTGCATATATGGTTGTCAGGCATCCAGTTAGGGAGAGAGTCTTCCAGGTAGAGGGGCCAGCTTGCACAAAGACAGAGAGGTGTGAGCATGTGCACAGTGTAGGTGGAGGATGACGGCATGATGATGGAGATAAGGCTGGGATCACTCATTCAAGGGGTCCTACATTCTCTTTACGAGTTTGGATTCTGTTCTCTAAGTAACAGAAAATCACAGAAGGAAGGAAATTTTCGAAAACAGAGGTGGTATTATCAAGAGTTAGTAACAGGTTGGCTACAGATGGTAAGAAAGGAGTATGAAGCATTTTATCACATACAAAGGAGGGAGCACAAGTTTGAGAAGAAGGTAATGAGCACAGGTTTGGGGTGTGCTCATTGCTGTGTGTCTCAAAAGCAGCCAGGCAAGCAATAGAGAATGGCTGGAAGCTCAGAACAGTGGTGTTAGCTGGAGAGAGTGTTTTAGGGATTCATGTTGATGGAGATGGAGATGATATACCTGCTCAAGGCTGGGGAGGGGCGATGATGTGAAAAGCTATGATTCTTCCCCTTTTCTAGGTCATGGATTTTTTGAGAATCTCATGTAATGCTATGGATTCTCTGTCAGGAAAATGTCAAAAAGCTGCATGCATACACATAAAGTCTGCATTCAATTGTGGAATCTTCTAAGACTGCAGAGAAGCACAGAGCCCCACTTAAGAAACCTTGGAGAATGGGGAGATTGAAGAGGGGCCAAGTTGCCATCCTGGATGCAAGCAGTTTGGGAGGTGAAAAGCTGGGAGGAAATCAAATGGAGGAGTTTACAACAGTCCCCACCCCACAGGGCACACGCCTCCCAGGAAGTCAGGTGACATTTGCTTCTGAGTTCAAATGTTTAGGTGTAGCAGAACAGACTTTTGAGCTCCTGTCAACTCTTTAAAATTTTTGACAAATCTCCCTTCTCACTTTTCAACCCATATTTCTTTCTCCATATGCTGCACCATCCTGATGTGCCTTTCAAGGAGCTACATGAATTCACAATGAAAACGCTGAATGGAAACTCACTCATGGATGTCTTCACAATTGTAGGTTACTAACTTGGGCTGTGGGGAAAATTCTGTCCTGGTGGTGAAAGGCACTTGGGGTTTTCTGTAGAGCTTCCCAGAATGGCAAGAGTTACTTGAAAAGCAAAACTAAACATGAAGACGAGAGAAAACAGCTTCTGGGTTTACAGATGTTCTTGTTCTCCCTACAGCCAGCACTTGAAATCTCAGCACTGAAGTTCGTGATTGTTGGGGATCATTTGTCAATAAATAAAGCAGTCACCAGACAGCAAAGCCTGAATCTTTCCTGCATTTCTTTGAAATGTTCCTGGTTCCTTCTGCCTCCATGGTTGGTCACTGCCTGAAGTTGATCTCTCAGGACTGTCTAGTCTCGTTTTAATGATGCAACAGCTCCATTCACTGGTCTCCCTCACTCCAGTAATCTTTCTGCCTGCATCATTGCCCTCACCCCCATCCTCCCATCCCCACCTTATCTATCCATCATCCACACTGCCTTTAAAATTATCTTTCTAAAACGAAAATATTGATTCAAATCTTCCCTTGTGCAGACTGGCATTCAAGGCCCTTCTGATCTGGCCCCATCCATCTTACCAGCCTCATGTCCCTCCTCTCCTCCCACTTCTCCACATCCCAAGTTTCAGCCATACCACACGTCCTCAGTCCCCAGACACGCCTTCCTCTTTGCCATATTAGTATGCACTGCCATCTTGTTCTAGAATATCTGGCAAACTCCAGTCTAGGCTTCAAGGCCCACCTCAAGCATTGGACCCTCTGGAGTATCCTCTCTGACTCCTTCTCCACTCTCAGCAAAGACAAGTTTTTTTCCACGAGCTCCTGGGCTGCTCTAAGCATTTAGCTTTAATAGCCCCTGATTGAATACGCATGATATGTTGCTTGTGTGGGGGTGTTTATAGGTTCGTCTCCCCGTGCTAGACCGTGAGCAACGTAAGAGCAACTGTGCATCATTCAAAACATGCTACTGCATAAATGGAACCATTGGTCTCCCAAACTTGGGTTTTTTTGATAAAGTGTCCTGAACTAGGAAAGAATTCACTTTTTTCCCCTTTTACAAAGAGTTTGCTAAAATATTCACTCAAGGAAGCATGAGACATATTTAACCTGTTTAAAAATACTCTTCTAAGACAGGAGGTAAAATGTGAATATGCAAGTAATTCCTCCTAAGGTGCATGATATTTATTTTTTATTCAAGTGGGAAACACTTGAAGCAATTGCTTTGTGTTACCATGTGCACTTAGGTACAATTTTATGTCATACTTGTCACAAATTCAGACTGCTTTCACCTCATATTGATTCCTCTAATTTAAACTTGATTATTTTCTATTCCCTTCCCTTCCCTCCCTTCCCCTCTCTCCCTGCCTACTCACACAACAAATGTGAGCTGACTGCTTCCTCCTTCACGGTCCTGTCTTGGGGAATACAGACTTGTGCTTCTAAACATTAATGTGCCGTGAATCACCAGGCGATCTTGTTAACTTGCAGAGTCTGATTCAGCAGGTAGGGCTGAGCCTGAGATTCTGCATTTGCAACCAGCTCCCAGGCGATGTGGACCATGCTTTAAGTAACAAGAATATAAAGGATGGAGGATGAATCAGGCAGAGACTATGCTTTCCACAACAAGACGACAGTCTAGCGCTGGTCCCTACTTTGCTTCCCTGACAAGGAGTTCCTCTTAGTGTCCACCAGGGCTGCTTCATCACAAAGTGACTATTCTTTTTTTTTCAATTGAGATATAATTGACAGATTGGTGGTTGCCAGAGGCAGGGGGTGGACGGTGAGCAAAATGGATGAAAGTGGTCAAAATGTACAAAGATCCAGGTATAAAATAAATAATTCCTGGGGATGTAATGTACAGCATGGTGATTCTCAATAATAATACTGTATTGTATATTTTAAAGTTGATAAGAGAGTAGCTCAAACGTTTTTTATCAAAGCACCTATTCTTAACTGAAGTGGAGAAACATGTGAGAGAACAGGTGTAGGACTGGGAAAAGGGAAGGGAGGGGAGATTCTCTCTTTGCCCCCAGAAATGAAGGTTTAGATGGTGATCCCAGGCCAGACCAGTGTGTTCACAATTCTGATGTTACTTTTAAGCACAGGCTGAACAAACTATTAAAGCTCAGGCTTCAATGTTAAGACCTCCTAAAAATAGTTAAGGGAATATCATTTGCATGCCTTGGCAATAAATTAAAGGGAGGGCAAAGTGAGAGACTGAACGACTTGCTAGGAATGCACCCACAGGCCAAGGGGCTGGGGGCTCCTTCTTACAGGCATCACATTGGGTCCACAAGAAACTTAAGAGTTCCCACAGTGGAGAGACCATTAGATAGGAAATTGATAAAGTCTTAATAGCTAACTATGGGCTCTCTTTGGGGACACTAGAGCAGAAAGACGAATTTGCTGGGACTCTGCAAGTTTCCCCCAAATCCATTGAAATTTACAACAGCCTAAAGCCAGGGAACCAAGAGGCTCAGGAAATAGACGAAGTTACTTGCAGCCACCTACCCTCCTCTCTGTGCTTTAGAAGCTGAGATTTGCACGAAAGAACAGAGGTTCTTGCGTTCCCACCTACAATATAACAGGTCGATGATTTCTCTGGTCCACTGCTTGAGAGGTTTTTTTTGTTTCCTAATTGTGTCACCCATACTATTAGCTATTTGTCCCACCTAGATTCGTGTCATTATTTACTCATTTGTTTATGCATTCATTCTTACATTTCATCACTTGGCACATGTTTATTAAACATCTACTATGTCCCAGACACTGTACATACGTTTTCACAGAGAGCAGTGAAAATAAAACATAAAATAAGACAGGATTTAGGATAGAGCACCTCCTACCTTCAGCTGAGGTTGATTAGTTTATAGCATCCTTTGGCTACTGTTAGCTAAAAAATCTTCCAACTTCAACCTTGTCCAGATTATATACCTTCATCCCATTCACAAGAATATCATCATATGATATCATGATATCACATGTTAAGTCCCTGATTAACTTCAGGCACACTATTTTCATTTCTTCTCCTTGAACTATCAACTTAAACACCTTATTTTTAAAAGAAAGAATGGTGGTTTAATCCAATTCCTGATTTATTTTAGCAAGTGCATGCTGGCTCCTACTGAGCTAACGTTCTTGTCTAAATGCTCACCAATTATCTCTTTAGCAATCCGTTCTCAAATGGTGCCTCAGAGCAAGTGAAATCACTGCTGAAGCATTTGATCATCCCTTTTTATTCACCTTTACAGAATGTGACTATCTTTATCTGCTTACAGTCCTTCTTTGTTATTCACTATTCTCCAAAAATCACTCATATAAATTTAGCCTGTTTTCCCCACCATTTGTAGACATCATTCGAAATTGAGCTTGTCAGAGAGTTCCCTGTGCAGCTGTGTTGGAGATTCACAGCACTGTCTTCTTTTTATTTATTACAGTATTATGCAGTTATCTAGTTTTTACCCTTAAAAATTGATATTATAAAAGTGCTCATTTAAGAATTCCTACCCAGAAAATATCAACGGCGGTTGCCTCTGGGGAGCAAGATTCACAGTACAGGAAAGACGGAGGGATCCTCTTCCTTTTTATTTTATACTTCTTATATCACTTGATTTTTTGTTTTGAATATCTGATCTTTATACAAAACCAAACTAATTTCTTTAAAAATGCATATTCTACCGAGTGTGGTAGATGTGATCCAATAGTTAATAACCAATAATTATATAATTATATAAATAATAATAATTATTATATAAATAATAATAATAACCAATAATTATAAAACCTGGTGATAGGTTTTCCTCTCTGCCCCTCTAAGACCCAGGCTACACTCCCTTGTGGAGGGAATGACAGAGCCACTGCAAAGACCCAGCACCAATGAGCATTGTCTAGGACCCACCCACCTCCATCGCCTGGACCCTCATCCTCACTGCCAGCCTTGTTCTCTCTCCTGACCTTGTCTGCTTGACTTTCTGCAATGCCTTCATGCCTTTCCACCTGGGGTATCACCATTTGCCTGTGCCTCAGTTTCCCTGGCTCACTGGTTTGTGCTAGTCTAGGCTTATCTCTTCCCTTCTAGCACAACACGTTAAGACTGACTCTAGTTGACGGACCGCTAACTTGAACTTGGCCTTCCTTGGATGAAATACTTTGAGAGGAAGCCAAATGGCTTTGGAATAAATTGTCACTGATGTTTTAGAAGTCCTTAAAGAGGGGCTCAGGTATGTGTCTGATTAGACTCACCCTTGCCTTACCAAGTTATAATGTACTTAGAAGTTTTTATTGTCTACCAGTTTCTGTCATTTCTACCATCATCACAAATATATTTATAATCACACACGTTCAGGGAAAGAGTTTCTCCATATAATTTTTAGACTCTTAGGGAAGATAGTGTTGGTAAGCCAAGCCAAAACCTTGTTAGACACTCTGCTTTTGGTCAAAAGAGATTCTCAGGAGGTAACCTAGCCTCCAGTGCCATGGGCTAGAAACCATCAGATGAGAAAACTCATTGGCAAAGGCAGCCACCTTATACTCTTGGTCTTAGGTCTAAGGTCCAGGTCTAAGGTCAACCATTCAGGTCTAAGGTCAACCTTCTGGACTCTGGATCCCAGCTGCTGCCTCTTTGGCAATCTCTTTATATCATTACTCTAACACTGCCTTGTATTTTTAATCTCTTCCTCTCTACTGGCTACTTACACTTGGGCTACAAACAATTCAAGCGGTCTTCATCCTAAAAATAAAACAAACAAAACAAGTCCCCTCCAAAAAACAAAACAGTTAAACCAAAATCTGGGAAGGAGTCCAGGCATCAATATTTTTTAAATGCTCTCCTGGAGATTCTAATGCGCACCCCAAGTTGAGAACTGATGCTCAAGGGCAAACCTCTTGAAACGGCATTATTTCCTCTGTCTTTGTTCCGATGCACTTCTTGATTATTGTGTTCTCGTTTTGACCATGACTATCCTACTTAGTTAAGGACACCAGTTCTTAACCTAGTGGCCACTTTTCTGAACCCTCTTCTTAGAGAGGTGTAGTTTGCAGAGTTCGCCTCCCCTGCTTGATGAAATCCTCTCCTCTGGGATAATTTCCTGCTTTTCTTCTAAACTTGGACTGCTTCTCTTCATTTTCCACCATGGGCTCCTGTTTTTCCAGTTTAGGGGTGGAGTGAGGACAGGAAGCAGCCTACATAGCAGGATTCTCCCCAGGGCTTTTATACAGCTAAAATTGCTTATATGGATAACACTGTTCAGAAAACACTCAGAAAAAAATTAAGAAAACTGAGCTAATTCCAAAAAATGCAAGCAAACACCAGGAAACAGGGTAGAGAAGATGCCAACCAGATGTTGCTCAATGCCAGCTGTAAGAGTTTGGGATTAGGCCCCAAACTTCATTCAGATGGAACACAAAAGCCAGATTCATCCAGAACAAAGCTCCTGGGAAACTTGGGCCAAGCTTTTATTCAGGCAGAGGACCTCAGGGTTAGCACGCAGAACATGGTGACATTACTTTCAGGCTCATTTACTGTAAATTCAAGAATTTACTCTTCCCTTGGTCTTTGAATTCTATTCAGGGAGGGAAAACCCACATCATACCACCTTGACTCCTGGGAAAAGTGCAAAGGATTAAGACCAGAAGGCAAGTCAGGGAACGATCTGAGAGCCAGGCAGCTGTGGCAACAGCCCCTCCCAGGCTTCAAGATCTGAGCCATTATGGTTCTGTTTTAAAATAAATTAAGATTCAGATGAGCAGAAAGTTTGTGTTTCACGTTAACATTCTGGCTTTTTCTCAGCTGGGTGTTTTTATTTTCTCTGTCACTTTGCATTACAGCAATAACACGACTTTCCTAGGGAACAGCTCTATCAGATAAGAGTGTGGGGTGTAGATTGCAGAATTTGAGGCTCCCTCACTCAGGGAAGCCCTTTGCCATGAAGGTCAACGGCTGTTGGCCCAGAGCATTAGCTTCAGGCTTAGCTCAAAACTGGGCTGGCAAAGAGGCTATACTTTATCTTCTAGTCGATGCTGCCTTGCATTTTCTCATGAGCCAGAGAAGAAGCAGATGGAAAAATTGCTCATTATACTTGCCCCTGCCCTTCCCAGCACAGATGTGGGCACTGACTACAGCCACCAGCATCTTCAGCCCTGTCCAATCTTAGGGCAGCAGAGACCCAGTTTAAGATGACAGCACTTCCCTGCCCTCCAGGAAAGTGAGCTTCAGAAATAGCTACGATTCTGCATGTGGCAGTCAACGCATGTGGGAGTGAGAGGGAACACATACCGAGATGTCCGTATGGGTCCTTTCATCCCAAACTCCTATATATTGTCTAAGGCCTGATTGACTGACTGGTCTCCGGTGCTTATTTTTCACTCTTAATGGTTTGGGTAATGTAGCCCAGGAAAGAATCATGGACTCCCAGCCCAAATCCTCCTTCCAAAAGGCCTTGCACCTGTTTAAGCAACCCTACCACATCCTGAATAGGCTTCGTTGAGTAAGCCTGACATTGATAGAATGAAGAGAACTCTGTTAAGACCCAAACCCCTCTGCCACTATTCCTCACCCCTGCAATAAGACTCTTTACATATCTACCCTGACCCGGAAGGAACTTGACTTTGCTTTACTACTGAGGTTGGTGATTTAAGTGACTTCCCTCTTTCTGAGGCAAGTCTAGTTAGTCCCTCCCATGCTGTTTCCATCTTACTCCCTCTTTCCTGTTGAGAAGTCTCAGCACGCCCTTATCTAAGACAACCAGCATTGGAGTAGAAAGAGTTACTGTGGGAAATTTTAATTTTATCACACCAATGGGTCTTTGGCAAACATGGGTTATCTCCTGGAATCTTTCGCCCTGATCACATGGTGTAAAACAGCAAAATTGTTCCTAAGCCAAAAATTCACATATTTTAGTAAATCAGGAGGTAAACTGAAATCCATTTTCAAAATGTAGGCTGCCATGACAACAAGTTACAGGAGCACAAGGAGAAATGCTGTGATTTTTCCCTCCTTGGCAATTTATTTCTCAACATGCAGTCCTAGCAAACTGCTTTTAAGTGGGAACACAAGAATCTGGCTACTGGAACAAGAATTTGGCTCGAAAGCATGATTCTGCTTTGATATCTTAATTTATTGATAACAACACATTCAAAATGTCTATCAACACTTCTGCCCATGGAATGGGCATATTTGGCTAATCACTTATTTTTAACGTTTCTATAATTAAAAATTTTGAATTTAGACAGAGTAATAAAGGGAACTCCCAAATGCCCATTATTTGTAATATTTTATAGTTAAAAATTTTGAATTTAGACAGAGTAATAAAGGGAACTCCCAAATGCCTATTATCTAGCTTCAACAATCTATATAGATCTATACTCCTACTCATTGGCCCCTCTCCCAGATTATTTCAAACCATATCCAAGATATTTATCATTGTATCAGTAAATATTTTAAGATTTATCGCTATAAAACTAGGACTTCCTTTTTAAACATAATTTCATTATTACCTCTAAAAATTAACAATAATTTATTAATTTTATCAAATCCCCAATCAGTATTCAGATGTTCCCTGATTTCCTTTTAATTCATTTTATAGCTTTTTAATAAAAATCAAGATTCAAATAAGATACATACATTGCAATTGTTAATATACTTAATTCTCTTTTAATCTACAACCTTTCTCTCCCTACCCTGCTCCTTTCTTTCTCTCTTTCCCCTTCCCATTTCTTTCTTTCTTTCTCTCTTTTATTTTCAATATTAAAGAACAGGGTCATTTGTCTGGATTTTGTTGTTTGCACTCCTGTGGTGCTGTTTAACACGTTCCTCTTTCCCCTGTATGTCCTTAATAGTTAATCATTCCACCCTTGATTGTGATTCCTGAATATACTTTCATGTCTAAGGATCTAATAAAGCTTCCTGGTCTCCATTCTAAATTCCAGGCTTCTGTCTCCTAAGTGATGGAAACCTGAGGCTGTGTGACACATTGGAAAGACTACAGGGTTTTAATCTATCATCAACCTGTTACACGACCTTGCGCAAATAAGACTCACCTTCCTTGGTTAGAAATGTGGATACTAATATGGCCTTGAAAGGTTTTTTGGGAATTAAAAGTAATTATTATAAACATGGAGTGTGCTGAGAGGCACATGATATGGCTAGTCATGCACCTGAGAGGCAATGTTATGTAGTGAAAGAAGCACAGATTTTGAAGGCAGACAACATTGGATAAGGCCATCTGTAGAGTGAGGATAAAATATTCAATTTTGTCTTAAGGATTGAAGAGAAAATGTACGTAATATGCATTGCCCAATGCTTATAGCATAATGTATATGGTAGTTGTAGATAATGACAATGGAGTAAGTTTATCAAAGAAAGCTAGAAGATAGGGAAGATTGAGTTCAATGTAGTTTTTTCAAAATTCTCTTTGACATAAGCTTCTTTCCCATAATTTCCGTTTTACCCTAAAAGCAAAAAGCCAAAAGCATGGACAAATACAAAAAGCAATGGGAATACAGAAGAGGGAATAAATAACTTTTCCTGCAAATGCCAAGGAATACTCCTCATGAGTCACGGCAATTGGAATGGGTCTTCAAGGGTGACCAGGTGTTTGGTAGGTGAGTGAGAAAAAGGGCACAAGAGGAAGGAACAGCAAGGGCATAGCCGGGGTCACAAGCTCAAGTGATTTCAGAGAAATTAGTTGGGGTTTATCTTATTGGCAGTGGGGAGTATGATGTGGTTCAAGTAGGGGAATCTTTTTCAATTGTCATCTTTGTTATTGTGAGATAGAGGGATTCAAGGGGGAGAGCTAAGGTGATATTGTGAGAAAGGGAGGTAAATTAGGAGCCCATGATAAGATACCAAGTAAGAGACAGTAAGGAACCAACATAGTGGCAAACCGTGTCAGTTCACCATAAGCTTCATCAAAGTATTAGATAAAATATCTCTGAAGGTTACAAAAGAAGGTAACTTTTTGCCTTCAGTGATCATGAAGTTGGTAGCATTTGCAACTGAACTAACAAATAAAAGGTTATATAGAACTCATACTCAACAAATAAAATTTGGGCAATGGCTTAAAGGAAGGAACACAAAGTTATGAAGGTTATCCCAGAATTGCAGGACAGGCCCACAGAAATCACAACTTCCCCCAAATACCCATCATTGTTTCAGATTCCCTGAAAGTACAGTTCAGCGCACACACATACACACACACACACACATCTCCTCTGCCTCATGTCATGATTCAGTCGTATTTATGCTAGTGTTTCCCCAAATATGTTCTATAGAGCTTTATTCTATAGATACTTCATGGAAAAAGAAAGAGGGAGGGGGAGAAAGAGAGAAGGAGAGAAGAAGGAACGAACAAACGAACAAACGAACGAACGAAGGAAGGAAGGAAGGAAGGAAAGAAGGAAGGAAGGAGGGAAGGAGGGAAAAAAGGAGGAAGGAAGACTCTCTAAACTAGCTTGGGAAATTCTCTCTTAAACAAAATTAAAAAGGTTGCTTTACTCCAGGAATTGCCAGAGCCTTTGATTAATGTATTGCAAATCTCCAACATGAGCACAGAGTATGCAAGACTTTAACAGAGACGTCCCTCCTCTCACAAGAATCATCTTGTGCCAGTATTCTATATACAAGTATATTGGGGGAATGCTAACATTAACAGGGGTTAACTGCTTCTTAGAGATATCTCAGGAGCTGCTTCTGATGACAACGAGACAGAGCCAATGGAGATGTTTCTGCTGCAATTATTGCTGCGCGAATACAGACATTGCTGGAATGTAAGTCCTCTACATCACTTAGGTTTTTCTGTTTAGTCCAGACTAGTGTGCATAATTACAACTGAGCTAGACAGACATTCCCAACATGTGTTTGAAGAGAAAGCTGTTGTACAGTCCTAGCCAACTCATCTCCTAATCCCAGGAGGAGGACTCTCAAAGTGGACACGAGTTTAAAAGAGATCCTCACAGAGGAAGAAGAGGGAGAGGGTTGTTTGAATGCTGAAACATCTCTAAGATTCCGTTTCCAATCTGGTGTACTCACAGCAGGCTTCAAACTGGAATCCAGGATATGCAAGATAACATGCTGCTCAGTCAAGGATTAAAGCGTGTTTAACTGTCCTCCCAATACACACACACACAGACACACACACGCATATGCACACCTTTGTGTGCATTTTGCGTGTGAACGTAAAACATGCTGAGGGTTTTTGTTGTCAGGCTCTACCTGCCACAGCTCTACCCTATTACGTCAGTGCTAGCTCAACC
Organism: Diceros bicornis minor; assembly: GCF_020826845.1. Classification (NCBI taxonomy): domain Eukaryota; kingdom Metazoa; phylum Chordata; class Mammalia; order Perissodactyla; family Rhinocerotidae; genus Diceros; species Diceros bicornis. Next base: position 20,662,909 of record NC_080758.1, read on the forward strand.
ATACCAGTCCCTTATCCAGTCGGGGACAAAGCTGACTATATGTAATGTCCCCTATGACCACTGTCAAGATGCAAACATGGTCTAAAGTCTGTTTGTAGCCCTGCCCACTGAGCTGCATTATCCACCTGATGTCCTCCAACCTGTCTGCCCTTGACTCGTGGAGAGAGGTCATCTCTCTGCCAGGTTTGAACCCTCCTTATCTCTTTAGGATCCTAAATTAGAGCACTCCACCTAGAGCGTTCCTGGAGTCCTGATGATGCTCTGCTTCACTCCTACCAGTCTCTTACTTTTACTAATACTCGCTTCTGTTCCCTGGGACTGTTCCAATCTGTTCTAATCTCTCTAGGACAGCACTGCCCAACAGAACTTTCTGCAATGATAAAACTGTTCTATATCTGCGTTGTCCAATACAATCGCTACCAGCCAGATCATCTCCCCAAAGCAATCACTTGCAAGCCACCGCAGCAGCCTTTGGCACACGTCACTTTACCAAGCTTCAAATCCGTCATCCGTAGAGTGGGGTAATTATACATGTTTTGGAGGGACATTGTTAAATGGTATTAAGTGAGAAAACGCTTGTGAACTGCCTATCACAGAGACTGCCACACAGCAAGTGCTCAGAAAATGTTTATTCCCTCTCTTCATCCAAAGATAAGTCCAGTGACTACAATGCTCAAATGGTTCGTGTTTCTCTGGGTAACCTAAGACTGCTTTGTTCATCCCCTAAAATGCTAAATCTCATAAGGTCTTGAAAAGAAAGCTTTGGATCAGTGATTAGAAAACAATTTTGGCTTTCCTCTCCCGCAGCACGTCTCAAGCTGGTCTCCTCATTCGAGCGCTGGTTTCTGAAAAGCCTAGCCTCGATTTCCTTCCTGTGCCAATCAAGGAGCAGCCCCTTTCTGGGGAAGGCTGGAAATGAGACCCATTGTTCATCTGCATTGTGCAAACTTTCCTCAATTAAAAAGGAAAAAAAGCCTTTAAAATGTGTAGGTTGGAGGCTTTGCTTCCTCCCTCTTAAAAGAGGCCCTAGGGACAGCTGGCAGGGCAGCTGCAGCCCAAGGGGGAGGGAGAATGGGGCGGAGAGACATTCCAGGGTCCCGCTTCTGTCGGAGGGAGAAGCTGGTTGTGCTCTTCCGTAATCCAGAGGTCTGCTGGAGCCTTCATAACCCTTGAGACTCAGGCACAATTTTCTTGAATCCCCAATTATCTGGCTTGTGGACTCAACAAATTTCTCCAAATTCCAGGGTGCTTATAATCCTTACAATCGCATGATCTCCTCTACCTCTGCGGTTCCTCATTGCCTCGATATGGGACGAATGTCAAGCTTTTCATCCATTAAAACACATCTACATGTTAACGAGTAAAATATAGAACAGAAATCACTACACACAGCATTTTTAAATGCAGTAGACTTCATACCAAGCTTGAGTTTCACCAAGAGATCATGAAATAAGCTTATTAAAAATAATAAGTTTTTTTTGTCTGCCTGGATCTCCTCCCTGGTCCTCGCTGCCCAATGCCTGCTGCCTCCTCTCTTCTTCTCACCACCACCCCCCCCCGCTCTCACTCTGTCTCCCTCAACTTCTGCCTCTTTGATTTTCCAGAAGATTTCAAATTACTCATCCTATACTGTGATGAGCAGTTCTGCAACGTCCAACTCCTACTTCTAGATCTGAATTGCTAAATGAATCAAGACAATCAGCTCATGAAGTAGCTTCTCGTTTAACAGAGGCTTCCTTTCTTAGAAGACAATGGTGATGTCAAAAGGCAATTTTTTTTCCTGATGCAAATGGAAAATGTAGTGGGAAATGAACATAGTTTTCTATTAGGACAACTAAGAATCTGAGGGAAAAAGTCTGAGGGAGTGCTAACAACAGGTGCAAAAGTCTGGCCCCAATTACATATGTACACATTATTAAAATAATATATTATTATACTATATGTACTATTATAGATAATATTATTAATTGTTAAAAGAATAATATTATTAAAAGGAAGAATGAGGTAATCCTTATCTAGATAAATTACCTTTTTGGAAATCATTCCAGAACTAAGTTCTCTAATTCCACAATTCCATAATAAAATTAACCAACACTTACAAACTTTCCAGGAAAAATAATATCTTGAAAGCCAAGGAACTGAAACAAGTAAGAAAACTTGAAATGGAATAGTGAGAATCCCACTAAAAAAGAAGAAAGAATTAGGAGGGACTAGAACTGGATTCTATATTCTAGGAGGAGGTTGCTGTTGGTAGAAGAATAAGCAGGGGAGATCAGCTTAGCAGTGGCTGCGGTTAGAACATCCATGAGTCACGAGGTACGTGTAGAAGAGGCTCCCAAGGGAAGATGAAGACTCAGCTTGAGACACAGAATGTTCTCCAGAGTTGACACTATACACTGTTCTCTCATTACACATATGGATAGAATGAAGTTCAGAGAGGTGAAGTGGCTTACTAAGCCACTAGCTAGACTTGAAATAAGGTCTTCAGGAAACTCTGTGTGCATATTTATAAAACCCAGGTCTTCTGACTGTTAATACAGAACTCCTCTAAGACATACGAGGTCCTGGGGTCCTAAACAATTTTCTCCATCCTGAAAACTAGCCCATTAAATATAAAATCTCATGGCAGTGTGCTAATGAGCCCTAATGAGTGGAGGAATGCCCAGTCCTTTTATCTTTAAATGTACTATGGGCATTTTTAGAATTAATTTTTTTCTATTAAAGAAATATAAGCTCAATGTGGAGACAGAAAAACATAAAAAATTAAAATAAAAATTAGTAATTTTCCCTACCTCTAGCACTCTCATAGTGAGCAATTTAATGCATTTCCTTTGTCCATAAAATCTTTTTTTCTTATGCATTTTATATTGTTGAGATCATAGTACTTACGTGATTTTGTATATTTTCTTACTTAAATTATAGCATAAACTCTGCCCATATTACCCTGTTATTCTTAAAATTCTGCATAATATCAAAAAACTTCACTGCATTTAGTAGAGTATAATTAATTTATTTCACACTGTTACATGTTTATATTATTTCTAGTATCTTACAATAACAATAGCATTGTGATGAATGTCTTTATGCTAAAAAAAGTTATTTTGTTTAAATTTTGGATTGTGTATGTCATGGGCTGAATTGTATCTCCCACAAAGATGTTGGAGTCCTAATCCTCAGTATCTGTGAACGTGACCTACTTGGAAATAGGGTCTTTGCAGATGATCAAGTTAACACGAAGTCATTAGAGTGGGCCCTAATCCAACATGTCTGTGTCCTTGTAAAAAGGGGAAGTTTGGATGTAGAGATTAGGCACCCACACAGGTGGAACACCACATAAAGATGGAGGTAGAATTCCAGATGGTGCATTCACAAGCCAAAGAATGCCAGAGATTGCCAACAAACCACCAGGAGCTAGGGGAGAATCATGTAACAGATTCTGCCTCACAGCCCTTAGAAGGAACCAACCTTGCCCATACCTTGTTCTCAGACTTCTAGCCTCCAGAACTGTGAGACAATTCATTTTGGTTGTTTAAGCCACCAGTTTGTGGTACATTGTTACAGCAACTCTAGGAAACTTATACAGTGTCCTCAGAAAAATTCCCAGAAGTGCAAATATTTGGTCAAAGGGTATAAATATTTTAACGTTCTTGATATATTTTTATTTTGTCAGCTTGCAAAAGTTTCCCAATTTTATGCAAATTTCTAACTCCATTAACTGTGAGTGAGAGTGTTTGTCTCATCATAATCTCTCCAGAACATTGTTGCTTTTATAAACTTTGCTAATTTATCTGACAAACTCTATCACACTGATTTTGTATTCAAATTTCTTTGATTACCACTGAGATTAAATATTGTCTACATTTTTTAGACATTTTTGGTTTCTACCTCTTGAGTTCTATGTCCCGTCCATGTTTTTTGAAATTATATTCATATGTAACTTTTGGAATGATGGACTTTTTTCCTTTTCTATTTGCATGAATTCCTTTTATAGCATAGATAGTCATTCTCTTCCTGCCATAATTAATGCAAATATGTCTCTGATGTGTTGTGTTATTTTTATTTTGCTTTTTATCCTCTGAATATATATTCCAACAGAACAACATTTTTTGAGGGCTTTTAAACTTAAATATGTTAAAATGCTTATGTTATTTATTCTAGGATAGAGTTTTGTTGTAAAACATAATTATTTAATTAGTCTAGAATGTAGTATGTTGGGATAGAGTGTTAAGTGAGCGTGTACTTTGTTTTATTAACAAATTACTAACCCAGTAACCCCATACCAATTAGGATTTATCTTTCTCTTCCCTACATGATGAAACATTGCATATATACAAAATAGTTCTACATTTGAGACTGCCTATAGGTAAAAATGCCTTATTGGAGAGCCCTTCTTTAGCTGCTGGTGACCAGAAATTGGATTTAATCAACAAGAAAGAGGCCTAGAGACATTACTGGACAGGAAAGTCAAGAGAAGAGATTTGATCTTAATCTCTCTATCTTGCTTTCAATATTGAATGAAGCCTCAGACTATCCCTAAACTCCCGTGTAGCAAAGGATACACCCCCTTCTCTCTCCCCTCTCTCTCCTAGCGTTCAGTAATGTCTGTCTGCTGCACTCGTCTGGAAGTTCCATGAAAACAGAAAGTCTTTCTGACTTCTTTCCAGCTGCATCCTTGATGCCTAACATGATGTCCAGATTATAAGAGACTTCCTGAAATAAAATTATTAAATTAGGGACTGTTGATCCCGCTAGACTGTAAACTACTGTCTTTGTCTAGAATGTTCATCTCTTTCCTATTACCTGTATTACCATATAGAGCTGTGGTTGAGAACACAGCCTCCAGACCCAAACCTCCTGGGCTCACTAGTCATCCTTCTTGGGCCTCAATCTCTTCCTCAGTGGGCCAGAAATAAAAATGGTGCCTACTTCACTGGGTTATTTGAGGGTGAAATGAGTTATGAGCAGAAAGTCCTTACAAAAGTACCTAGTTCCCATCTTCAGAATTCCATCTTAAAGGACAGCTCCTCAGAAAGGTTTTACCACCCTTCCCAGACTAGATTAGGTCACTCTATAATTCCTCCAGTTCCCTGTCCTTTGTGTCATGCATTTATCGTAGTAGTTATTTGTGAATTGATTTTTTATGTCCCCCATTAAACTTTAAGTTCCATGATGGAGGGATGGTGTCTCTTTCATTTACAGCTGCATCCCCTGTTTTTAGCAGAGTGCCTGGCAGGCAGAGGTCTTTCAATACAATGGAAAAATAAAGTAAAATGAATGAATAAGTGAATGAACATCTTCTGGTAGAGGGGACACTTACTTAAGGGAAGAAATTGTGATCCTTCATGTGTCATACCAGAGACTGACAAACTATAGCATGCCCATTGTTATAAAGTAAAGCTTTATTGGAACACAGCCACGCCCATTCACTTACATATTGTCTATGGCTGCTTTTGCACTCCAATAGCAGACTTGAGTACTGTGACAGAGACTGAATGCATGGACTGCAAAGCCTAAAATATTTACTATCTGGCCATTTACAGAAAGCTTTGTTGACCCTTTGTCTATACTACTGGTTCTTAAACATGAACATGCATCAGAATCACCTGGAGGTCTTATTAAAATACAGATAGCTGGGCTCCACCCCCAGAGCTTCTGCAGATCTAGGGTGAGGCCCAGAAATTTGTATTTCTAACAAATTCCCAAGTTATGTTGCCTTTGCTGGTTCAGGGACCCACTTTGAGAACCACTGGTCTTTCATATTCAAACACACATGTATGATTCCATATGCATCTCTGTGTACATGCACAGTTGAAACTCCAGGGCCTGCCACTGACAATTCCTGACAATGGGGTGGTCCATTCAGTTTCGATCAAGTAGAACACCCAATGCCAAGACAACCTGGAAGTTAATTTTGTGGCTTTAGTCATCTCTAGGATTTTGAAAGGAGCTGACCCCACAGACTCTGCTGAGGTGCACATGTGACCGTAATGGGCCCTCTGTCCATAGAGCCCAGGCTAAGACTTCTACTATCATCATGCTAATCATCAGGATTGGCAAAGGTAAATGGGTGGATCCTCTCCCTTTTCTGACATGCTACTGATAATACAAACAACAACAATAATTGCTAACTTTGATTGACTGCTACATGCTCCAGGAAAGAACTTTATAACAACACATGAGTATGTAAAATAATTATTCCCATTTTACAGAGGAGAAAATTGAGGTTCAGAGTGGTCAAACCGTTATTCTAAGGTTGGCCAGCTGGGAAGTGGCTTAGCTAGGCTCGAAAGTCAGTTAGTCCAGCTTCAGAGCCCGCATCAACCACAATGACACTGCTCTATACAGACTCCTCACACTTGCGGGAAGGGGAAAGATTCCATAGCAATCTGGATGGCTGAGAGGGACTGCTGTGTGCTTTCTGACCCAAATCTCTGGCACAGCAAGGAGCTATAAATCAATTAGCAACTGAATCTTATTTAGAGACACCTACCAGATAAACCCCAGTTAAACCTCCAACCAACCGTGCACAGACCTGGCATTCCCTGTCCCCCCACAGGATTGCAATGGATACCATGATGCGCCACCCAAATCGTGTTTCAATGAAGGCCTTGTTGCCCCAGCGACGGGGGGTGCCATTGCTCATGCCCTTCACCTGTCAGCCCCTTCAACAGTTCTTCAGTTTCCCAGTTGACCTATCTCACCCAAGGTCACCCTGAATGCAATGACTCATGGATGCTATAATGTAAAAGCCCAGTCCCTTAGGGGACAATTCTGAAAGGCCACTCTGGCTCCAGATTTCCCCATGTGGTCAACTAAGATTGTTCTTGGAATTGCAACGCAGCTAGGCTTTTCCCTCTCCCACATCCGCTTCCCTCCCCTCCTGTCCACAGGTGTGGGTCCCAAGAGTGTTGCTAGTAAACATCCTGCTCGCTAAACTCTGTCTCAGTCTGCATCCCCAGAGCCCAACAGACAACAGAGACACCCCCTGTCTGAAGCTACTTTACGCACAGCCGTGTCCACTACCAGTGACAGACAGTCCATGTTCCACCTGCAGACTTCCCTGAGCCCAATCAGCATATCCAGTAGCTTCATGAATCCACCAGAACTTTCCAGTTGAAACTGTCTCTTTCTCTCCTTTTCAAAATATTCACCCAATCATCATCATTTATGGCTTCCTGGTGCAGCAAGAAGCCCTGAGCGGGGTTAGTTCAAATGGTGCCCTGCCACGGAATCTCAGTCATAGATCAAGGCAAAACTATCTGGAGTTTGCAGCCAAATATAGCAAAAAATGTTGAATATATCACCTCCCTGCACCAAAATGGTACTGCTTTAGCAAGTCTATTTCATTCTCCCTTCCTTGATTTAGTGGCTTCCTCTGGTTTATGAAATATTTTTTACCCAGGGCCCACTGAAAACATCTTTATAAAATAGAGTTCATCTTTGAACAGGTCACTATCCTATTGAATTTTAACATTTCAAGAAGGAAGAGGGGAGTATTTCTGACTCAGATATTCTTTGAACAAGTATTTAACTGGGTTCCTAGATGCCAGGATTTAAGCTCCGTTGACAGCCAATATAATCACCAGCTTGTAAAACAAAATCCTAAGTTCGTGCCTATATAGAGCACAGTGAGCAGGCTCTGCTCAAATCCCTGCACTGATGTGGCATGAGCGATTTCTTTTCTGCCCCTGGCCATGATGCCAGTTGACTTGTTAGTAAGTGACAAAGCCAAGACTGGAAACAGACCAGCTTGAATTCCGAGTCCATGCCCTTTCAACCATACTGTGCAATTCAGCAAAGATTTATCACGTACGTGTGCATAAGTATGATATTTCTGAAATACTTGAGTGTGTGCTACCTTGTAAATGATCTGGTTTCTCTCTCTCTCTGTCTACTGCTGTAGCTCCAGGGCTCCAGGAAAAAGGGTAAAGGACGTCTCCTTAGGAAGAGGGAGGAAAGTCTTCCTCTAGAATAGAAAGGAAGGGGAAGCCAGCTCTTTCTCCTCTTAGGAATCAGAGAGAAAGAAGGAGGAGAGCTGCTCCTTAGACCTCGGAGGATTGAGGAAGGAAGAAGGTTAGTGGGCAGCGGGAGATGGGGATGCTTCCTTTTCCTCTCTGCATCACGGTCCACGTGGGGAAGTTGGGAAGCTGAGGAGGAGCTTTGACACTGCTCCCCATGTGGGACACTTGCAGGAGAGGACCTCACAGGCTGCCCCCATGACTACAGGAAGGTGGCTGATTCAGAAGTAATATAACAGAAAAGCATGGATGAGCACAGAGAGAGCTTCTGTTGGTACTCCAGACCACCTTAGCTCTCTTGTTGTGTGACAGAATTCCAGATGTTTCTGCATAGTCCAGGAGGTGAAAAGTAGCTGAGAGTCTATCAGTAAGGTCTAGTCAGAGGGATACACAGGGGTCCTTCCTGCTGGCACAGCCCCATCCTCATCTCCCTGGTGTTGCAGACCCACTGAGGTAGAACCCACTGAGGTAGACAGTAGTTTTCATTCACTTCCCAGCCCAAGAAGCCCACCTACAGCCCTCACACCACCCACTAGGGACCCCTCTGTCCATCACTCCAACAAGCTACTGGCAAAGTTCCTATTGCTGTGCTAGATCTGTTCATAGTTTCTTTTAGAAACACTTAAGATGTGGCAGTCTCCTAAGTGTTGTATACATATAAACTATTTAATCCTCAACAATCCCATGAGTTGGGCACTGATACCAATATCCCCATTTTACTGATGGAGAGTCAAGCATGGGGAGAAGTGGGGGCATAAACCGGTTTGCCCAAGGTCACACGTGGGCAAGAGGCAGACCTGGGATTCAAACACAAGAGTCCATGAACTTGACCATTAAGCTATGTTGTCTCGCCTTCATAGGAGCTGCTCATGAATTACAAGTATGCCAAATACTAAAGTCATCTATACCTTTGATTTTTGACTTTCACTCTGTATTAAGAATTGCTCAGGTAGCTTATTAAAATTCATATCCCTGGGACTCTTCCAGAGAGACTGAATCAGAATTGGGGCAGGTGATTCTGATGTGAATGCTCCAAGTAACACATTTTGAGTAAGTCTCCCTCAAATATCCCCCCTTCTTTCTCTTTCTCCTCACTAAATATAAACTACGTGGTTAATGCCATGCACCTAAGCCTTAAGCCCCGTCCCTAAGCTACTCTATAAGCAAGCAGAACCCTGAAGATGGGGACAGATACTTTAATCCCAGATAAGTGTCTGTCCACAAAGAATATTCATTTGTTCCAGTGAGTGTCCTACAGTTGACATAGATGTGGCTTAGTCTTAGGGGGGCAGGATCCCTGGAGAATTCCTAACTATGTAGGGATGTTCACAAGAGCCCCAAGGAGGTGCCTGCCCTGCCCAGGTGATGAGCAGCATCGTTGGGTGTCACATTCACACACCACTGGACTCCAGGTCCATATTTCTGCTCAGCTCTCTGGACCCTGGGGCTGTACAAGCAAAGATCTCTGTCTGTATTCCCCTTGGGGTTCCCCAGAGTGGCTTCTGAAGATGTTTATTACCGGTCAGTGCCTCACTGACAGTTTGTTCAGTGAATCTTTCCAGCTTGGCTTAAGCATCTCCTCAGAAGGTGGCTTCTGAGAGTGGCGTGGTTTGGGGAGGAGAGAAGACTGGGAACCCAGATGGTGGTATGGGTGCTTGGGCCATCCTGCCTCAGCCTTTGCTGAGTACAGAAGACCAAGGGAGTGGATTAGGGGCGGCATTGCCTGATGAGGGTAGAGGCATCTGGAGTCCCTCATTCACCCCATAACCTACTAAAGCAGGAGGCCCTGTCTACAGTCTTCCTCTCATCCTTTCCCACCTTCTCCAGAAGAGATCCCCAAAAAGGAATCCCAGAAGATGACAGAGACCCTGGAAAAATGCAAAGATAACTTGAGGATGCCTCACCCTCCTTGGATATAAGAGAGAAACTTGCTTGAAACTTGCAGCCAAAGTCAGGAAAGATCCCAGAGCTCTTTCCACGTGTCCTTCTATCTAGAGGACATTTTCAAGAGTCCATGGGTTCCACAAATGGAAGGTACCCCAGATTGTGATGGAGATAGGTGGAGGCAGCAGGAGAAAGAAGGATGTATCCCTCTGAATATTTCCTCAAGAGCGTCATAAACCGGAGAACAAAAAGCTAGGCCACACACCGCACACAGCAGGACCAGACTGCAGTAGTATCTGCTGGTGGTGACCAAAGGCCAGCTTGGGTCAAAGGCCAGCACCTTGTGGTATAGCCAAGGGAGGCAATCTGAGAGAGGCTTCCTTGGGGAGAAATGGAGCAAACGCCAGAAGTTGTTGATCCAAAGCTGCAGGGTTGAGAGGAGAAAGCTGGGTACCAGCAAGAGAGACATGGAGGTGTCCAGAAGGGAAGCAGGGTTGAAGCAGATGGTAAGTCTGACCAGGATTGACTCCCTGAACCAATGAAGGCAGCTCCAGCTTTCCAGCTTTCTACAGGATCCAAGGCCTTGGGTTTGGTTAGCGGGAGGTATCAAGGATGCCAACCTCAGAGAGATAAAAAGACTTCTATGGGTAACAGGGAAAAGCTGAGGCAAAGACAAGACAAGGAGGAGATATTTGGCTGAGAGTAAGAAACAAAAGGAGTATAATAAAACCCACAGTGGCTGTGGCTAACCCTGAAATGCCCAGCTTGGATTCAACAATCATATTTGGACTTGTGGGACTTGATTCACAATAGGAAGAATGAGCTGGGCAGGTCCTGGGCCAGAGGTGGGAGGACATGTCCCAGCTGCAACAGGTGAAAGATGAGGCCCTTCTAGAAGCAAGAGGATGAAGCCAAAGATGCATTGCAGGCCTGGGAATGGTCAGTGTGGGTCCATGTTATAGCCCCAAGGGTGTGTGGGTGGGTGGTGGTTGCAACTTGTCTGGTGACTGGCAAGGGGAAGAGAGGGCACTGGATCCACAAAAGGCCTCAGAAATGAGCAGGGACCTGGGCAGGGGCTGAGCTGAAGGAATCAGTGAGTAAGGTGGTGATCAGGTTGCCTAGGGGCTATAGTTCCAATGAATTCAGGAACAAGGCGACTGACAAAGCAGCATTGGTCTCTGCTTCAAGGTCATCTCATTGTCCTCACCATCCTCGTGAGCATTTAAGGAGAACTCACTGTGAGTATAAAATTGTACTAACTACTTTAATGATACTCTTTCACACTAAACTTAAGAAAGAAATACAAGTACACTTCAAAATCCAAATGTATTTGGATCCTGTGTGCAGATAGTGAGTGAGGATAATGAGGAACATTCCTATCTTGTTCCTGACTTTCAGGGAATGAGCATTGAGAGCTCAGATAGCAAGGAATTTGCTCAAAAATGTATCTGAATCTGTTCAGTCCCCATATTTGGATAGCAAGAGTTTGGATAGCGAGAGTACACATAGCGAGGTAGACCTGTACTATGTTTCGCTCCATTTTACAGATGGAGGTCACAGGGATAATGTAATTTGTCCAGGTCAGCCTGTTAGGGATGGAACAAGAATGTGTGCCCAGATCTATCTGACACTGGAGTCTGGTTTGTTGTGCTTCCTTCCAGCCTAGCAGGGATGGGACATGAAGTCTGTTCGGAAGCTGAGCAGGGGAGAGGAGTGGAATCTGAATGGGGGTCAATGGAGGAAGAGTAAGAACTGGGAAAAGTGGCAGCTGAGAACATGGGCTAGAGGCTGGGGGCTGGGGGCTGAGGGCAGACCATTTCTGGCCTGATCTTCTTTGGCTGGCTTTTCTTTGCAGCACCAAGTACATGTTAAAGCATCCTTGATTGCACATATCCCGGACAGGCCAGTGTCTGCCATCCCAGCTCTTAAACCCTCGTCCATTTTCAACCAGCCCCAGCAAATGAAAGGAGGGAAAAATACTTTTCTGACTGGCAGAATTCATCAAAATGAATTGGCAACACCTATCAGCCTGAAACAGCAGTTTGCAACTTGCCCGGTAACAAATCTTGCTGGGGACATTATCTCACAGGAAACAACACAGGATAAATTCTTAGCACAATATGATTCCTCCCTCCCCTTACCTCCTCCCCACTTCAAAAAGATTTAACATCTAATTCAGGTTTTGACGAGCTGCTTCATCTCTGTAGAAACACTGTTGATCTCTGTCGGACCCCAATGGCCTTGGGCAGAACAAACTGGAGGGAAGGCGGAGCGTGGACCAGCGGCAGTGATAAATAAATGCATTACCGCCGCCTCTGACGGAGCACCGTGGCCTCCAATACAACTGCTGAGTTGCAGCTGTTTAACAAAAGTCACCCTATTTTCCTGCAACCTCGGGGTCTTAAAGTGCCAAAGCAAGAGAAAGATGCCCAGCGAGGCAACCCCATTCTATCAGAACCCCAAAACGGCTGGGCTTGCTGGCTCTTGTCAGAGCATCTCCTTGGTTTTCCAAAACAAGACCAAACACCTTCTAGGAGATAAAGCAGAGAAGGAAGGAAATGCCTGGGATCTATTTTCCCAATGAGAAAACCGAGACTCAGAAATAGGTGAAGAGGCCAAGGCCACATAGCTGAAATGTGGTAGAGTAAGGAATCAAATGTAAATTTTGTTTAAAAATAACTTCATGTGAGCCAGCCCTGATGACCTAGTGGTTAGAGTTCCGTGTGCCCCACTTCAGCGGCCTGGGGTTCGGTTCCCAGTCGTGGAACCACACCACTTGTCTGTCAGTGGCCATGCCGTGGCGGCAGCCCACATAGAAGAAACAGAAGAATTTACAACTACACACAACTATGTACTGGGGGCTTTAGGGGGGAAAAGGAAGAAAGATGGAGGAAGACTGGCAACGGATGTTAGCTTAGGATGAATCTTGCCCTGCAAAAAAAAAAGAAAAAGATTTGAAAACAAGAACTTCTTGGGCAGAATAGGTTGGGGCTCAGTATAATTGTTGTTGTTGCTGCATTAAAGAAAATATCAAATTTTTAGTAAAATATAAACTCATGAATTAATAAAACCAACAGACTTGTTTGAATTCCACAGACAAGTTAACATTTCTGTGCAGTTACCTGGGAGCTGGAAGAGATCTCAGCCGTCATTCCATCCCCACCTCACAGAAGTGAACCAGATAGATGGACTGAATTGCCCAAGGAGGCAGAGCTAGTTCACAGCAGAGCTGGAAGAAAGCAATGGTCCCCTGATTCTCTGCTGAAGACTCTTCATTTGACCACGTCACAATGCCTCTTCTCACAGAAAAAAATAAAACACAAAGAACTTGGGCTGTGGAATGCCTTAGCTAACAAGAGACACACCAACCAGTTTGTGACGAGCGTGTTTTAACAAAGAGTCAAGCAGCTCTGGGAAAACGTCCAGAAGGAAGGCCTTTGTCCATGGTGTTGACTAAGAACTCACTTAACCTAACAGATAGCATAGCACCATGCTTGGCACACGGCAAATGACCTATAAATATGTGTGCAATGGATAAATTACACTTCACTTCAGACAAATGAACAGTGTGTGGAATCTCTCAGCAATCCGCATTCTAAACTGTTCTCTGACACTGAATCTTGTTTACCCCCTACAAGTGTCTGCCATCGTTTATTTCCTTACTCCTTTTTCCCCCTGTATCTCCACTTGAATATTGCTCAAGGGCGAGAACCATATCGTTTGTCCACCAACCTACCAGTGCACCAGCAGTCTCTGGATACTCAATAAATGTGAGCTGAATGAATGAGCGTGCCCATGGTCCTCCTTACTGGGACTATTCACTGATGTTGTCTGTCTCTCCTGCTCTTGGTCGTAGAGGCGGTTAATAAACTATAAAACGTTAGCATCAAAACAGATCTGAGCCGTGCCTCAAATTTTACAGTTGAAAAGAATTAAGTTCATGGAGAGGGAATATTTTTCCAGGTCATGTATCTCGTCCATAGCAGACTTCGGAATCTAGTTTAGTGCTTATTCCATGATACACTCCAGTCATGTGTCGCTTAAACCTGAGGATGTGGTCTGAGAAATGCGTTGTTTTGCGATTTCCGGGTTGTGCGAACATCACAGAGTGTACTTACACAAATCTAGATGGCATAGCCTACTACACACCTAGGCTAATTGGTACTAATCTTATGGGACCGCAGTCGTATATGCGGTCCGTCATTGACCAAAACTTTGTCATGCGGTTCACGACTGTATATGATATGAATTTGTATGTGCATTGTTTATGCTTATACATAGTGAATAAATGTGTGTGTGTGTGTGTGTGTGTGTCTGTGTCTGTTGGAAAGTGAGACCACTGGCTTTGTCACAGACACTTCCATGACTGAGGCTTCTGGGAAGAAATCATCTCAGGTGTTGTGGCAGCTGTGGTGTTGCCCTGCTCGGATCTCCCTTCATGGGGACCTGCTGCAGGGACCATGGGTGATTGACAGGCTTCAGCTGCCACACCTTTGAGTCCATCAGGTCGTTGATGTCAGGCCAAGCTTCCCAGGCTGCTACCAGCCAATGACACACAGCAGGGAGTATCAGGGGCCAGTCCAACCCTACCCAGGACACCTCTCATGGGTGACTTCAGCGCTGACACTCCCCATTGGCCTGGCTGGAAGTCTGTCAGAATTGTGCTGTAGTCTGAGGCTCCGTCTGCCCGATCCTTTCCTCTCTTTCTCCTTCCTTAGGTGTCAGGCCTGCATCACGGTATGAAGACCCTCTCTGCCTAATTTTACTTCCTCCCCTTTACCGTGCACACACGTTCCCCTAACAAATCTCTTACATGTCTAGTCCCCTGGTGGTGTCTGTTTCTCCAAGCATCCAATTTGGCCCAGAGGTATTAGCATTCTTGACGACTGTGTCTCCATCCTGGTCTACCTGTTACTTGATTCTCTGAGACTTACAGGCCACTGTGCTCCCTAAGCCTAGGTGTGGGAGCATCCCTCCTCCCATTCTAGCGCCATGAGTGTTTGGTGCTCCCATTACTCCCCTCCTCCCCACTTGCTGTGCCAGGCATCCCCAATAGACTCACTGGGATATGGACACTGCCATGAGGTTGGGAACTGGGTTTGCCCCAGGTCCTCAGTCACAGTCTCCATGTCCTGCCACATGACACGCCCCCTGGGACTTCGAGGGGATTCACATGAATGTGCTCTGGAAGCTGGTGGAATGACCAGATAGGTCCCCCACAGATGGATGTGGAGAGGATGTGGAAGACCCTGCTCCATGGAGTTGAAAGGACCCCACCATGGCCTTCCTGCCCTCCAGGACTACTTGCATCTTAGTCCATAGCCCCAGGGACCACTGGTAAAGGTTCATGTCACTGTGTGAAAGGAAGAGGGACATTGCTAAGCCTGGAGCAGCTATTATGTGTCAAGCACTGAGACGTAGGAATAAGACACTAGCGTATTCCCCAAAGATCTTACAGGCTAGTGGAGAAGAAAGAAATTGAACTGGCTTTCAAGTGCATAGTGATGGCATTCTGAAAAGGGCTAACCCTAGACACAGTCATTTAAACAGCCTGTTCCTGAGCAGCTACGCGGGCCAGGTACTGAGTTAAGCGCTCTGCCTGCGTTCTCACCTTTCATTGTTGCATCTAACTTACGAAGGAAAGGTTGTTGTCACCTCCACCCGAGGCTAAAGGTACTCAACTTTACAGAAGTTAAATTCTTTGCCCAGAAGTTAAATTCTTTGCCCAAGGACACTCCGCTAGGAACTCTGCACGCCTGACCCCAATCCTTGTACATCTAACGACTACATTAAATTGATGCGTTCCTGAAGCAAACCAGGAGCATGTTCACAGGAGGAAAGCAGATTGTGGCGGCAGATGCTGGATGTCACCGGGCCTTGTGTGAGTCCCTCAAAGGACAGGGGGTACAGGAAGCTGGGGCAGAGCCACAGGCCCAGAGAAGAGAGGCCCTTCCATGGCCACATAGCTAAGGTGATGCAAGTCCTGCCCCAGACCCCAAGCGGCAGACATGGAAACATCCGGAATTAGATCCACAGATGGACAGAGCCAGGGCCTCACTGTGGA
The DNA here is from genome assembly GCF_020826845.1 of Diceros bicornis minor. Classification (NCBI taxonomy): domain Eukaryota; kingdom Metazoa; phylum Chordata; class Mammalia; order Perissodactyla; family Rhinocerotidae; genus Diceros; species Diceros bicornis. Next base: position 20,678,875 of record NC_080758.1, read on the forward strand.
GATGGAGACACTGAGACCAGAGAGGGGAATGGAAGCCTCCCCAGGGACACAGGCTGAGCAGTGGCTGAGCTCAGCGCAGAGCCGAATGGCTACCCCATCCCCTGCCTTAGTGTACTTTAGGTCCAGAAGGACTGAGCTTGTAGGTCAGGATAAGTCTTTAGGGGAGAGCTTGACACAGAAAACCTTCCTTCACCCCAACCCTCCACTGAGGCAAATTTCCATGGCTCCGGGGTGAAGTTTTTCCTTTGCTTCCTGAGGTTTGTCCTAAAAGGGCTTTAATGCTACTCAGTTACTTACAGGCCTTCCAGGGTCTTCCTGTGCTGCCTCGCTGCATGACCCAGTCTCAGAGGGGGAACTGCACCCCACTGTCACTCCTTACTTAGAGACCCCTGTCCTGGCTTTTCATAGCTTTACTCACTTGTCAGAGTGGAAGCTAACGCCTGAATCCTGGTTCTGAATCTGAACTGTGTTACCCAATACTGACTCCTCATCACCCACCATACACACACATGCACACATGTACATATACACACATATGTGCATGCACACATGCACATACATACATACACACACACACACGTACTCCTGGGCCCAGGTGCTCCAGCCTGGCATGGCTCAACCCTCGTAAAATTATTTTTTAAGATCTCACCTCCAGATCTACTGGTTCACCTTGCCACCCAGGTGAGTGTGTGAACACTATGGTTACGCCTGCTCCCTTCAAGGCTGAGAATAGTAACATCAGCAATAGCTACCAATGAGCACTAGAACCACGCTGAGTTCCTTATGTAAACTGTCTCATTTAATCTGCACAAAGAAACCCAAGGAGCTGATATTATCACTCTACTTCTACAGAAAAAGAAACCAAAGCTCAGAGAGGTTAAGTAATTCATTTAGGGTCACAAAGCTGGAAATGAGCAGAGCCAGGCTTGGTTTCTTAACCCCAGGACAATAAGGCTAGAGATTTGGGAAGTCTTGTAGCTGTAATAAGTCCTTGATAAGATTAGAGGGATAAAAGAGTCTGGTTTCAATAGTTTCCTTCTAGGAGAATGTTTTTTCCTGAAAAGATCAGTGGATGAAACAGATATTTTCCCCCAAATCCAACACAATAAGGAAATTTGGTGAACTAACAGCACACCCTGGGTGCCATGGGCGTGCAAGGGAAGAAGCCTGGACCACCTTGGGCTTTGGGCATGGATCCCTAGCTGAGTGACCCCTGGCCTGAATTTTGGGAAATAAACATTTGATGAGATAATTAAAGAAAGGATCAGAGACTCCAGGCAGAAGAAATGTCATAAAAGCTTAGAGGGAAGACATGGACCAATGTATTAGGCAAATAGTATAAAGGGAGTATAGCTCAAGGTGGGGCAAAGCAAATAGCAAGAATTTAGAATGCAAGGCCTTGAGGGCAAGATAAGAAATATGAATTTTATTCTATAGGCAGGCACTGGGGCCCTGTGGCAAGATTCAGCATGAGAGTAATCTGTTCAAATTGTCACTTCCAATACCTCACTCTGGCAGAGATTCTGATTAAAACAGGAAGGCTGGAGATCTAGTCTATTGTAACGCTCGTGGTGGAAGAAAATGAAGCCTGAGGAAGGGCAGCGGGATCTGTGACAGAGTAAGGAGCCTGGGGTTTGAAAGTCCATGACATTACAAAATGTCTGCGTCAACTTGGGAAGTCAGTTCAGGTTGACTGTATAAACTAAACCCAAACTTTTTCAAAATAAGGATACTTCAATCCTGGGACAGACATAACAGCAGACTTTTACTGAGTGCTTATCACCACATAAGGATTACATTCCACACAGCATCCCCATGATGACTATTGTTATCCCCATTTTACAGATGAGAAAACTGAGGCTTAAAAATGTGATGTGACTCCCCAGAGTCCTGTAACTACTGAGTTACAGAGCAGAGTTTCAAGGCAAGGCATCCTGACTCCAGAACCCAGATACCATTTTTCCACATTTTGTCAGGGGCAGAGATTGGAAGCACAGGGAGGGGGGACATTCAGTGTCCCTCTGCATTCAAGAAGAGTGGATTGATGAGAGGTCACCTTCTGTCAATCTAATCCAGGGTTTCTCAATCTTAGCACTATTGACGTTTGGGGCTGAATAGTTCTCTGTTGGGGGGCTGACCTTTACCCACTAGGTGCCAGTAGCCCCTCAAGTTGAGACAACATACTCCCCAACTTGAAACTATCTCTAAACTTTTCCAAATGTCCCCTTGGGCAGTGTAGGGGAGAAACTCCACCCCCCCCACACCCCCGACCCCCCCAACCCCCCCGCCACCCCCGTGTTGAGAATCACTAACCTAATCTTATTCCAGGATGTCCTGGCAAGAGAGAGCTGTCTTTGAAATCCATTAAAATCAGAGGCTAGTGAGGAGTTCCCAGAGGTAGCTGATAATTTGTACTCTCACCAAAAGTGCCGTCTGCTCTGCATATTATTACTGGATCATTCCTGGGTGGCGAGATCCACTTTGCAGAGGCTACACCAACACTTTACCCTGGCCATCAGAGAGCACCAGACTTTGAAGGGGGAAAAAAGTCTTCTCTGGAATCCAGAAGTATTTATATGAATTAAAGGGTCAGAGTTTAAATGGGCAATTCTGAGTTAGTCACCTGAGAGCCCAAATTAGCTTTGCTTCTCCGCATATTAACTCCCCTCTTCGTCCTGTTTAATGATTTAATGATGTTTAATTCTGAAGTTCTTCAAAGCTAAGGGACTGGTACACCCCCTAAGGCAGTTTCTACCTCCCTGGAGCTGGAAGTCCACTGAAGCACTATTCTGAGACCCCACTCCCTCCTGCAGGCCTTGCCTTGGGGGCCACCACAGGCGGAGTCTGGGCAAGCCCAGGGCTGTGGGTTAGGTCCCAGGGAGTAGGTCGTAATTTAGAAGGAGGGTTTAGCAGAAGGGATGGAAGAGACAGGGAAAGATGCTTAACGAGATTCTATTGCTCCATTTCTCCGTTCCAAGAAGGACTTTCATTTTATATTTGATCATTTCTGTAATGAGGGCTCATTTTATGTTTAACGTTTACATTTAAAGTAATGTTTCTTGGACGTCTAAAGACCTGATGTGAAATTGATGGTGGGTGCTACAAATAACAGCACCTTAGAATTAAAGAGACATAGTATAAACCAGATAAATGCTTTTAGCACATATAAAACATACATGTAAAAATGTCTTTTACATGCATAAAGATAAATGTTTTCTACATGTAAGTGCATTTAAACACATAATATACCTGGAAGGTGGGTCTTGTTATCTCCATTTTACCGGTGAGGAAATTGAAGCTCAAGGTACTGAAGTTACAGTCTCAAGGTCACATAGTAGGTGGCAAAGGCGGGATGCTGCCCCAAGCAGTCTTTGGTCACTGCATCCCATTATTTGAGATCTATCTTTACTCCCCAGCCCTCCAAACCTCAGCGTGTTCCAGTTCTTGGTTACCTAATATCATCCCTCTGCCTACCCAAATTGTTCTCTGTCTTCATCCATGCCAAATTCGTTCCCGCCAATACACACACATCCTTGATCTTCAGCCTCTCCCTGTCTGAGTTTGTGTTTAAAATATAGACTAAGCAGCCCTGACAGGGTTGCATAAAAGGTGAAATGAGATATTCCATGAAGGTCCCTGGCTCCGTGCCTGGTATCTTGTAACAATAGCAACAACTTTATACAGCACTTCATAGGTGCTAGTCCCTGTTTTAAGTGATTTGAGCATATTAACTCATTTTATCCTAGAAACAGACTTCTGATGTAGGTATATTATTATGTCCATTTTACAGATGAGGGAACTGAAGCATAGACTCACTTAACTTGCCCAAAGTCGCATGGCTTATGGGTGGCAGAGCTGGGATTCGAGCCCAGACCATCTGGTTCCAGCGTCCACACCCTTACAGCTTTGCAGCTCTACTCAGTAAGCGCTTGTTATCTTTCTCCTTCCCTCCTCTCCTTCCCAACCTCCTCCAGAATTCCTCATCCTCAACCACAATTTAACTGCTGCTGTATAACTCCTTACATTACAGTTTCATGTGTTCATCTCATTTACCCAACTCCTCCAAAATATTTATGTTCTGACAGTAGTGTAATAATTTTTGGTAAATCATGCCTGAGGTGGGCAGTACGATGTTAGATGGGAAAGTACTGAGGTGGGAGTTTCAGTGGCCTCAGGAAGCCTTGGACACATGATCACTGTGCTGCAGTCGTAGGGAGCAGGCACATCCTGGAGTGTGTAGCCTTGGCTTCCAGCACAGAGCTTTCTTCCCTCCTGAATAATGGGAGTTTTTATAGCCAGAAGCAGGACTAACAGAGGTGAATGCTGGAAACAAGCTGGAAACAACAGAGGGAGGGGAGCAACTTCAGAAGGAAGCCACCAGAAGTATAAAGTGTGCAGAGCAGAGGCAAAGAAAACAAGAACAGTGCGAGTAGAATAGAACATGACACTACATAAGACATTCCAACATAAGGAGGGGTGACAATAAAAGGCACTGGCCAGCCCATCCCAGACGGGATAGGTCACACAGATTTATCTGTACTTACAGGGCAACCGCGTGCATCAAGGTTTCAAAGGTTTGCACCAGAATGAACCACAGAAATCATCTCTGGATGTTTCTACATTGTAACACGTAACTCAAATATTGGCTCCCACTTCTACTACTATCGTTGCCGTTGTTAGCAAAACTCACTGGCAAGACTTGGGGAAGTTAATACTGCACACAGTTATAGAATAGCTAACATTTATTGAGTTTTTACTATGTACCAGGAACTGCTCCAAGCACTTTGCAGACATTAACTTCTTTAATTGTCCCTTCAACTCCGTGATATACAGAATGTGACCAGCGCTGCTCATGGACCTGGGCAAGAGAGGGCCGGCTCTCGGGCCCTCCACTTTAGACACTGCATTCCACAAACATACACACAAAAATAGTTTTGCTAAAATCTCATGGTGGGGGTCCTTGGAGAAACAGCTGATTCTAGAACAAGAAAATAAACAAGATGAGCCTGTAGCATCTTCCAGCACCAGAGAGTGAGGAAGTGTTCAAAAAAGGTTAAAAAAGCCCACAGTGATGGAAGTGTGTCTAAGGGACACAGGAGTCAACTGAAAAGGCTCCCAGTGGCCAAAGTTGGGACAATTTGAGCAACAAAATTTTTTAAAGTAGTATTGGATTATAACCCAAAATATGAGATAAATATCCATGAGTCCACACTGATACAAATAAATGATTTGACAAATAAATAGATGGAAGATGGAAGTGAAGAGATAACTCTCACATGCAGAAGAATTCCAAATAATTCATGTAGATATTTTGCCCTCAAGGAGATGGAGCATAACTCCCTGCTCCTAGGTGTGTGCTGTGCATAGTGACTTCCTGCGAAGAGCACAGTAGGGAAAGGGGAAAAAAGAGTAACTTTACACAGAGAAACCTGACAAACGTCACCTCAGCCAGGTGATCAAGGTCAACCTCAACAGTGCTGAGTCCTGTTGATAGTCTGTATTCTTGATATGAGGTGATGAGAATGGCATTTCACCTCTGTGGTCTTCTTCCCACAATCTATAAGCCTCATATAATCACAAGAAAGATGTCAGACAATCCCAATTCTGTCTCAAAATCGAAATCCCAAATTTCTCTACGCCATCGAAAACAAGGAAAGTCTGAGAAACTGTCACCCTGGGGAGACATGACCACTAAATATAACGTGATATTCTGGATGGGATTCTGGAAGAGAAATGGGATGCTAGGGAAAAACTGAGGAAATCTGAATAAAGTATGGACTTTAGTTAATAATAATGTACCAATATTAGTTCATCGATTGTAGCAAAGATACTACATTAATGTAAGATGTTAAAAATAGAGCAAACTTATAAACTAATGTTACCTCAATAAAAAATTAATAAATAAAAATAGGGCAAACTGGATGTCTAGGAACTTTCTGTATTATCTTCACAATTTTTCTCTAAAACTATTCTAAAATAAAAAGTTTATTTAAAAAAATTGTAAACACCGCATGGTACCTCTATCACATGGGTACCAGGGCCCTACATAGCCGCTCTCACAATTAACACTATTAAGATCCTAAGGAAATGCTTGTCAGTGCTCTTGTCCCAGGATGACCTTGAAACCCAAGGAGACTGTGTTTGAATGTGTCCCGAGGTCTATGGGTTGTGCTGCTGCTGTCTTCAGAGGTGAGCGCTGCTCTGGAGTTGGTGAGAAGTTGAAAGGAGAGAAAAGTTTAATTAGCTTGTCAAATCTTTCGTCTCCACATGAATGTAAGACATTCTTTTACAACAAAGTATCATTTCCTGGTGGTGACAAGCATCCATTTCCTTGCTTCTTTTTGCGTTCCAATTTAGAATTCTCGAGTTATTCACAAATCAGCAGAGTATTCACAACAGTCACACATAGCAGCTATGGAATATTTGCAATGTTAAGCAATTCACATTACTCTGAAATTTGAATATATGTAAGTCTAGACATAACATGGATGAGGCATGATGCCACTCTGTTACACAGACAACTAGAGGAATATTGAATCTCAGAGTGGTGATTATTTTTTCTATAAAATTTTAATTAAATTTTCAATAAATAAAAAATGCAACTTTTTGTAAATGTTATTAAATTATTGATACTTATTCATTTTAATTTGTGTTTGTCTTTTGCTTTTTAAAATAAACTTATTTTGCCTTTTGCTTATAAGTACTTTTCAATATTTTAGAATACTAACTCTTTTGAAAATATTTAAAATATTTTTTATATTTTGCATTTAATTTTTACATTTATATTTACATTTCCAACATTGACTTTAGCTTGCTCTTTTGATGAATATGAAATATGAATATATGAAAATATATACATGCTATGAATAAATTACATTTTATGTTATAATCGTTTAGGTCATTATTGTCAATACAACAAAAATTATGTGAAAATCTGATTATAATAACATCATTAGCCATTTTGCTGAGAAATCAAAAGAATAAATAAATTTTACAGAATAAATATAAAATAATTTATGAATCACATATGCCTTTAGTTTATTACTCAACCGACATCTCTGTTCCATGAACAGCACACCCAGACCCGGGCAATAACAATTAAATTCAGCCATCTTTCATATTTTCATGTCTTTTAGTCATATAAATATCATAGCTTTACACATTTTTGTTTCAAAAGTATATTTGTCAAAGTGGGAGGATAGAAAATATTTGCTTTAAGAGTTTGCTAGCTTGATGTGTAGCTTTTAAATATTTAGTCATTGGTATGAGGGTCTCTATCTGTACTGGAGCCCTGGCCTGGCAAACATCAGGGCTCCAGAATGTAAGACCATTTTATAAACCAGAACACTGAGGCACAGAGCAGTTACAGTACTTGCCTGATATCCCCCAGCTGGGAACCCTGGCAGAGGATCCAAATAAGGCAGAGCCCGGGCTCTTGACCTCCAAGAAACTGCCTCTCATGGGCCTTCGGAAGCGCCTGCTGTTTGGGGCCAGTGCGCATGCTCCCTGACTCCAGTTACAACATCTGCCTCCTTGAGAAGGTTCTCGAGGCTTCTTTTTTAATTGGAATTCTAGCTCCAGGGAAAAATGCTCAGAGAAGATATTCTGGGGCTGCAGCAGAGGGTGGGGAACCTCCCTGACACCCCTAAACCACAGCCTCTCCCTCTTATCTCTATAAACGTCAGAGTCCTATCTCAAATAGCTGTAGACAAAATGTAAAACAACAAATAAAATCCCTGAAAATTAACCTTGAAGTAAGAAAAAAAAAATCTCTCATCAAAGGTAAAAACATATATTCTCTCCTTCTCCTGTACATATGAAGACATTTTGCTGTCTTCATTCTCGCTGCCCCATGTCTCCTGGCCATCCGCGTGAAAGAAGGCAGCAGGGAGGGACCCCGTCTCCACCTCCACCCGCTTCTGCCTCCACTTTCTTTTCCTGACAACCCTGGCAGTAGCAATTGCTGTCAGGTTGTAATTTAAAGCAAACCAGTGCAAACTTGAACCAACTTTATGTAGGTGATTGATGGGTCGAACTGGATTTTTTTTCCACTTGCATGAGATTCTTGAAAGTAGGTATTATGATCCTAACACATCTAGTATTATTCCTTAATCCACTCAACAGCAATGTTTGGCATCTAGCTTTCTAATAAAAGGTATCAATTAGGAGCTGTCGATGTTTTCAGAGGCAATATCTAATTACAGTCACTTGCTATAGGCTATCTTGTTAAAAAATTTGAGCAGAATGAGTAAGTATTCCTGACAAGTTCAATGCATTATTAAAGGTGTAATTACTAAGTTATTGCTCATGTAATCCTGAGTTAATTATGTGACTTCAAAATTCATCACTTTTATGTTTATTGAACTTTGATAAGTTCACCCATATCTGATTTATCCCAATGATCCATTTCCTTTCTTATTTCAAACTGAATCTTTTAGAACAATTGGTTAGAAAGTGAACAGACTTTGGAACACTCTAGACCCAGGAAGGCCATCCAAAATGGCCCTTTGTCGGGGGGCCCAATATGGAACAAGGGCAGAGCTGACCTAAGCACATTTTCAGATAGCCACAAAGTCAGTCACGTGTCATTTCCAGAAAGTGTCATTTATCTCATATTTCAAATCTACAGCCTTTATGGACTATCGATGGTCTAGCCAAGCTGGGGCCAACCTGCGGCAGTGGTCAGGGCTTTGCTTCTCATGACTAAAATTGAGACAACCCAAGCTTTGAAATACTGTTAGGTAAAAACTCCAAGTCTGATTCACACAAACATTGAGAAAGGTGGCTCTAAGCAGCTTGCAGATAAATGCCAAGTGAGGAGCACAGAACAGATGAAGGAGCTAGATAGAACAGGTCTGGTTGTATGCTGCGTTACCCCTGCCTTCTCCTGGGTGCAGCACAAGAACTTTATGTCCTTCCTCTAGCTTTGATTGTCAACATTTCCTCTGAGAGTCCCTTCCGCCCTTCATAGCAGACTCCTGTGCCTTAGCCTCTCTGAGCCTGAGTTTGCACCTCTAAAAATGAAGTTGAGCATCTCTGCCACGCCTACCTCTGAGAGTCTTTGTCAAGTAGAAGTCTTCAAAAACATGGCTGATAAATGAGGAAAATCTTCCTCAGACTGTGGAAGGCCCATGCCTCTCAGGTCCTCAGTGATGGACAGCTTCACTTTCACATCCCCACCTCTGAATACTCTGCTATCTGTTCTAGAGCAAGCCAGTCAGGGGGTAGGAGGCAGCCTCTAAGACAGTCCCCATACTCTCACTTCTAGGTATTCCTGACCTTGCATAGTCTTACCCTTTGAGTGTGAGTAGTCCTCAAGACTCGCTTCCAACTAATACAAGAGACAAGATATCATTTCTGAGATTAGGTTACAAAATGATTGTGACTTCTGTCTTATTCGCCTTCTCTTGCTCTCTCTCACTCTCTCCATTGATCACTCTGAGGGGAGCCAGGTGCTACACCATGAGCTGGCCTATGGACAGACCCATGTGACAAAGAACTGATGTCTCCAGCCAACCACCACGTGCATGAGCTTGGAAATGTATCCTCCCCAGTCAGGCCTTCAGATGAAGCCATAGTCCCAGCCCCAGCATGACTGCAACCTCATGAGAGACCTTGAGGAACGAGTACTCAGCTAAGCTGAGCCCAGCTACCTGCTCTACAGAAACAGTGAAATAACAAATGTTTCTTGTTTTAAGATACTACATTTTAGTCTCATTTGTTATGCAGAAATAGATAACTAATACACAGGTCCATCCAAGTGGCAAGTTTCTGAAGCCATCTTCGTTGATCTAGGAAGATATTATTACGTAGTGCTGAAGAAAATGGTATTTCATGTCTTATCTGAGTGTAAACCTAAGTCCAACACCCTAATAGTTGTATGGCTGTAAAAGTAAACTCTGTGAGTCTTCATCTTCTACTTCATAAAACAGGGATAGTAGTTCTTATCTCATTGTATTGTGAGCATAAACTAGGCAATATCCACAAAAACACTTACTTGGGTAGCTGGCACCATGTTTTCCTTAATTAAATGGTAGTTATTACTTGTTATCTTCGCCTCCCAGTATTCTCAAGGCACCCAGTGCTCCTTCACAGCTCCGGATCTGCCATGGCAGCCGTGTTTGATACCCCTTAGGCAAATCAACAGTCCCTTTCACTCTTCCTCTTGATAGTTAGCTCTCCCCGATTTTACTCCCCAGTGTGTAACTCATGATATAAACTAATTTCTATTCATGTATTTCTGAGCATGAACATGCTACAAGCAATGCCTACCCCTTCAAGCAGACCTTGTGGAGACAATTTTTCCAAACAAATAATAAGACATGATAACTATCCTTGAGTAGAATCTTATTCTAATGAGTCAGACACATAAGCCAAAATTTACAGTATAATATAACAAGGAACATCAAAATGGGGCACACAAGGTGTTCTGGGCACACAGAGGCAAGACCCACAAATTCTGAGTCTTGAAGAATGAATTGGTATTTCCTAGAGTAGTTGGGATAAAGGGTCTCCAAGCAGAAGGATATGGCTGGCAGAGGTAAGCTGATGGGAAAAGGCACAGAGTTCTTGGGGAAGCACTATAATGTCACTGTGTCTGTGTCATGGAGAGGTCTTGTAGGAGAGAGAAGGGAACGATATGAGCCTGAGAGGAAGGCTGGAGCCAGATTTTGAAGAACATTGCTTTCCTTTTCATGAGTCTCCATTTCAACTTACAGACAACAGGGTAATTAAAGTTTTTAAATAGATGCTAGCCTGGCCTGATTTCTCCAAAGACAGCATTATGAAGTTCTCAAAGGATATCTTATTAAAATTCCTGTTGAATTGAGATTTGCTATTCAGTTGATATATAAAGATAGATGATGATGCTGATGAATATAGATAGATAGATAGATAGATAGATAGATAGATAGATAGATAGATAGATGTAGAAACTTGTTTTGTTTGGGGGAAAATAATGGGAACTTTAGGACCTCAAAAATGTTGCTTTCCTCTAATCCAGCCTTCCTAAACACAATCCTAAACTTTTCTAAGCAGGTCTGTTAACCGTTTCCTTTATCAATTGTACCATTATCTGTCTCTCTGTGAGGGGCACCTTAGTTCTGCTCATCTCAGCACCTTGGAGCAAGACTATACTCTTCACAGGTTTGAGGACAGCTCTCACATCTACCCTGAACTTCCTTTCTCAAAGCAAAATGCCCTCAATTCTGCCAGTTGTTCCTCAGATGCTGTGGTTTCTGGATGAGTCATGATGCTGGTCATCACTCCTGGGGTGTCAGGGCCCCAATGTGGTGCCCATAACTGCTGATACACTCCAGATCTGTCCCCACAGATGTGAGGGTCCTTGGCTTGGCACTTCCTAGGCATCTCAGTGCTGTAGGCAATAGCCAAGGCTTAAGATAAATAAGCAGACCTAGAAAGAAGGCGACTTTCAATTACCCACAAGGGAGACCAGCAGGTCAGTCTCCTTTACTTATCCTATTTCCGAGCAATATTTCTCATCATCCTTTGGTGGGGCAACTATCGTCCACATCCCAAGTATTTCATCGCCCAGGTTATTGCCTTCTTGAGCATCCTCAGACTCAGGAGTCAGCACATGTAGTGCCGCTGAGCCTGGATGCTGGAGACATCTCATCTACCAAGGGAAACCCAGACAGGAAAAATGTGCTCGTTACCTAGGCTGCAAGGCAACCGAGGTGATAAATCCCACTTTGTTCCTATTTGGAGGAAGACTCTTCAATTAAGTAAAAATTGATTTTTTAATGATTTTTTTTTTCTCCTGTTGGCCATGGGTAGAGTGCTTGAACCAGCTCCAGTCCTGCCTTGTGGGAGAATAATTCAGTTGCCGCCGCCGCTGATAAAAAAATTAGCCTGAAGATCGGGAAACAACTCAATCCTTTTATTTTGGGCAAAACAGAGGACAGTGCCCATCATGGAAGGGGAATGTGCTCAACTGACACAAACCAAAAAGGCCAGGCCCTTTGGCTGGAAATGTGGAGCTCCGTTGTGCTAAGTAAGGGTCCTTTTGTGACCTGGTGGTGGCGGCAGCACCCTTTGTGTCTGAGCCACCCAAATGATACCAGGTGCAACAGAAACAAACATGCTGTGGAGATAAAGGGGGCACGGCAGAACCAAGAAAGTTGGATGAAGATATTAAACTCTGAGTTGTCATAAGCCATTTCCCACCCTGGCTTGCTATAGGAAAATGCCCCCTGTTACTCAGACAACCCCCGGATCCAGATTTTCTTGTTTTTGCTGATTAATGGGTAGAAAGGAGAACTGAGAGAGAAGTCAGAGATGCTAGCTAGACTACAGTACACGGGGCACATCAGATCACTGATCGCTGGATTAAGGTTAGATGTAGAAAGTTCTTGCAACCTGCAATACGTGCAGCAGAGTGGGCTACCAGAGCAGCTCTCAGGCCAAAGTGTGCAGGTGCCCACAGGCGGATGTCTTGGGCCTGAGGGCACTGGGCCAGTAGGGCCCAGGGAGTACAGGCGGGGCACTGGCAGCCTCTGCTACAGTGGGCAAGGTCAAAAATAAGAGACTAGGCACGCAAGCAGAAGCTAAGGACGTCAGGAACACTTTCGCACACGGAGTCCAAGGTGCATGTGAGACTCTAGGACAATAGCTCAGAAAGTGACTTGTGAACAAAACAAATGTGCTGAGAATTCAGTCTTAATGAGTATTAGGGTATAGAACCTAATGGTATGTCTGTGTGTGTGCTGGCGTGTGTGTATATAAATAACGTATGTATGTATACATGTATATAAAACATATATGAAATATATATAAAATGTTAATATATAATGTTAAGCTATATAATATAAAATGCTAATATATAATTTATATATATAAAATGTTAATATGTAATGGTTATAAGTTAATGCACAGCCAGACCAGACAGGTAAGGAAACCATACTTCAGGCTCCTCTGCAGGTGGAACAAGCAGCAGCAAACGGCAAGTCCCTGCTTCTGGCAGGTCACACCCCCAAGGGACAGCCACTTGCTGGGAACTGGGCTTTAACCTCCTTGAGTTAAGTCCAGAGCTTCTGAGTTTCACTTCAAAAGGAGATACTTGCCTTTGCCTCCATTTTTCCCTTTTGAGTCACACTGCGTTTCCTCGATGTTTTTACCTTGGCTGTTAATTAAGAGTTCACGTCCCAGACTTGGAGTTGAGGGATCTTATCGGCACTTCGTAGCCCAGGTGAGTGTGGCCTCCTCAGAAACACACTCGATTCTCTTGCTGAGGTCAAGTGTTCAGCCACAAACTCTGACACCCCACATCCACAGTAGGCACACCCAGCATGGGAGAAGCTGTGTGTATGTGGATTCAGGTGAGCATGGGACCCTCAGGAAAGAGAATCTCATGCTCACTACCTTTCCCACGGGATTCTGAAAATGTCACTTCCTACGGAACACCTTGGAGTTAAAGAAACAGGTGGAAATGGAACGCGGCGTCCAGCCGCCAGCACTTCCTGGGCACCTACTGTGTGGCAGCTCCAGTCATGTCCAGGTCATGGTTTATGTCTCCTCCCAGCCCACAGTCTTGTTCAGGAGTTCAGACTCGAGCCATTAAAGTGGGATGCCACTACAAACTAGTGCAACCCCCTCTTAGCTGTTTGACCAAACAGACATGTTCTTACTTGATCTCTCCGCTGAATCCTTTTGGAATCCGCCTCTGATGTTTTCTAATTCACCTCCTCTAAACTCAGCTTCTAACCATACCCATTCCTCTTGGCCCCCTTCTTGAGATGGATGGGTACAATAACGGTCTCAACAAACCACACTTCCCTGTACCCATGCCCCATGCAACGGGATTCGTAGTTCCTCCCATTGAGAGGTGGAGCCTATTTCTCTATCTCCTTGAACCTGGGCTGACTTTGTGATTTGATATGACTAATAGAATGTGGCAGAAGTGACATGGTGTGTGTTCCAGGGCTTAAGATGTCTTGCAGCTTCCACTCTAATCCTCTTGGAACCCTCAGACCACCATGCTATGAAGAAGCCTGGGATGAGAGACAACACCGAGAAAGAGAGACAGAGAGAGAGAGACCCAGACCTCGTAGCTGTCCCAGCAAGCCACTATTTTGTGCAGAGGCTTGTTATGCAGCAATAAATAGTTGATGTTTTCCCAACCGTAGAACTCAAAGTAACAATGGCAAAAACTCCTCCATTTTGCCTTTCCTCTATCCCATGTGACTCCCTACATTACAATGTATCCTCAACCTTTGCCCACCTTCCCCCATCCCAGGGAAGAGATGTCCCTGTCTGCAAAGGTAACTGGTCCTCCTGATCCCATCATCTGCTCCTTCCTCTGGGACTTGCACTCTCAATCATCTCCACCTTTGTGAGTCTCGCTCTTCACGGTCCTTCCCTTCAAATGTGCTTGTCAGTTCTCCTCAAAGCTACTGTCTCACTGGTTCCACTCATTGTTTTCTCCTCACCTTGAGGGTCTGCAGCGTGGTCTCAGCAGCCCTGGGTTGGACTTTTAGCTCTGCCACGTACTGAGTGACCTTGGATACATTGTTTAACTTCTCTACTTTCTGGCACATAAAATGGAGATCACCATAGTACCCAGGTCATAGTTTTTCGTTCGTTTTCTATTTAATGGGGATATTCATTGAGAGGAAAGAGCCATGTGCCAGACTGCTGTGGTCACACCTATTCCCAGACACCATCACAGCGTTCCTCTTGCCGCCTAATGGCAGCAGTGGCCCTGCTTTCCTGAAAAGCTAAGATTGAAAAACAAAATAGGGCTGAACACGATGTACCTTCGGGTCCTGCTAAGGCCTTGCCCTGGATGCCATAGCTGACACATTGCCTCAGAGAAAGAGAGATGCCCTATTGGCCCAACTGAGTGGTACAAGCACCTGCTCTGAACCTTTCCATGTGTGAGGCCTGCCTCCAGCCAGTGTTTCCCTAACTCGACTTCAGAGTGGAAGCCTCGCCTCTTTCTCTCATCCTTGCTATAGAACTCAGCACAAGGCCCTACTGAATTGGGGAAAAGAAGGAATGGATGGTTTGTAGAAGTAAATGAACCTTTGTTGATTGAGTGAATAGGGGGCATGGCATATGCTTGGTCCCCCGTGACACATGTAAGTGTTTACAACATATAAATAAGTCAGGTGAATATCTCTGCTTCACAGATGTGCTCTTTTTTTACTTGAATTATTCAGTCTTTTGGGGACATGATTCCTAATCTTGACCATATGTTGTTTGGGGGCCTCAGGACACATGATTCCCCTTAGAAAGAGAAAGGGAATGAGGACAGGTATGGAAATCCCAATGCCTGTTCCTGTTTTTCCATTTTGCTCAAGAACGGGGCTCAAGAGGGTAGGACTACCCTGGGAAGGAGGGACGGGTGGAATGTTCTCTGCACAGCTGCGTACTGCATGTAATTCAGGAGGGCGAGCTAGTTCAGACCACACACAGACCAGAGCAGAATAAGAATAGGAGCCTTGAGCACCTGGGCTGGCTGAGGAACAAACTATTCCCAGGGTGTAGCCCTCACCTCCATTAAACAAACATGGATCCCCAGCTCCTTTTATTAAGTGAATGGGAAGAGAGAAAATAGAAGTGTAATAGGAAAGTAACTGTGCACAAATTTTATTTCAGCTACAAAATCAGTGTTTAATTCCACCGTTCGTACTCCGAAGCCTCATATACGGAATAACTCAAGCAACAATGACGACCTTAGGTATTTCTTTTAATTATTCCGGTGCTACTTGCTGCCTAGCCCTACTGCGAGCACTCTGCTACTCCAAGCAAAGCCATTCTAATGATTTCGATTAAATCCTGGCATCTTCCCAGCTGCACACAAACTAAAAGCAATACTGGATGATCCTAGCTCCAGCTCTTGGAAGTGTTGTTATATAAAGAAGGAGGAAGGTTGCCAAAGGCTTGTTGGCATTTCCTCAGCCATAGGAGAGGATTAACCCCTTGGGTTTCTGGGATGGAGAGAGGTTTTTTTTCCTCCTAGTTTCAACAGAGTCTTTTTTTTTTTTTCACTTTTCCTTCAAGCATACTTTATACAGACTTGTGATGTGGAAGGCACCAATGAGTTTTTAAATAGCACGCATTGCCCCCAAAGCTTTGGGGATGCTAGCTTCATGTTTCTAAGATGATGTCTTTCCTTGTCACAAGCTGACCATTTTCGCTTGGTGGGGAAGGTCTGGCTTGGGGGACCTCCTTAGGCTAACTGTCTCATTTGTTTGGAGACTTGAATAAGGGACTCTGGGTCTGCTATGACTTTAAAGTTGGTCTCCCTTAGATACTAGAGGAATCTAGAATTATTGCTCAAGGATCTGCTTTCCACAGAGCCTCCTGATGCCACAAGCTCACAGTCCCCACCTCTCTACCCTTTTGGGCAACAGGCTGACGCAAGGAAAGAGATGAGAGGGAGGGCACCCATGCACACCTTAAGGAAGGAGAGACCAAGCCCTACTTGCCAGACCTAGGTAAGAAAACAGAAGCTCATAGAAGGTATGAGGCTTGCTTGAGGCCACACAGCCCACATGTGGCAAAACCTGAAATCAAGTCCAGGTGTTTTGACTCCTCCTCCAATTCTTTTTCCACCTTGCCACATCACTTCTCAACAGGAGAAATGCCTCTTGCAGATCACAAGGAGATGTGATGAGTCGAGAGGGTGAAGGTACAAGTCAAGATGAATGGAGGCCAGAACCCAGGATGATGCTAATCTCACTAGAGTTATGCCTTTCCAGCCCCAAAGACTTCTTAACTTTTTTTTGAAGTGCTCATATCACAAGTGTACAGTTGGATGAATTTCCCCAAAACTGAATATATCCATAAACTAGAACCAAATCAAAAAACAAAACATCACCACCTCTCAGAAGCCATCCTCGCATTCCCTCCCAGTCACCACCTCACCCAAGGGTGATCCATCCTGATGGCTAACACTGTAGAATAGCTTCATCTGCTGTTGTGCCTTATATAAATGGAACCACACAATACACCCTCTTTTGTGTCTGTCTTCTTCCATTGAACATCCTCTCCATTGTCTGATTTATCCTCATTCATGTGTGTTGTTGTAGATTGTTCATTCTCTTTACTGTATGGTATTCCATTGCTTAAATAAAACAGAACCATATCAACAGTAAAATTTATCCACTTTACCCGTTGATGGGCACTTGCAACCCCAAATATTTTTGATGCTTACTTGCACCTCCAAAATTTTGCCCTGTGCCATCATTAGGCATTTCTTAAAACCTAAACTACCTTTGCTATTGTCAAGAGAATGCCATTCTGACAAAGACTTCTCCTCCAAATTCTGGGCTGTGGTGGCTATTTTGGAATGAGACTGTGGCTTCCCAGTAATTCTCTTATCTCTGAGGGAGAATGTTCACTTGGATTTTTTTTTTCCAGCCATCATCAGAGAAGAGCTTAATGCTGAAAAGGACACTGATTCCAGGGATGGGGAAAAGGTTTCAATTCTCCTGAACCAATGGCCTCCTGGGCACTGGATGAGAAGGCTCCCTCCTAGGCCAGCAGCTATGATCGATTAGCAGCAATGTCTGCCACTGGTGAGAGCAGAGGGGAGCAGTTGCCGTCTCATGTTTTGTCCAGCCTTCATTATGTGGACAAGTAGCAGAAACCTGCCAAGACAAGGACAGACCTGAGAGTGGACCCATTCTCTCTGTATGTTGCCGAAAAACGATTGAAGTCGTTGGTTATTTATGTGACAACATGAAGATCTGTTAGAACCTGCTAGGAAAAGACTTGTGGAAGCATAAATTACCCTCCTTTCTTCTAAGAGAAGTCTGATCAGGAAATAGAAAAAAAAAAATAGTAAAGAATGTGAACCTGGGAGCTGGTACGCCAGCTACCCCATTGCTGCCCTCACTATCCATTTATCAGCGCCCATGTCCAGGCTGGCTGCTCTTGCAGGAAAGCCACGCTCTGCGGCCCAGGTCCAGACATGGAAGCACCACCTACCTCGCTTAAGAAAACACTCTCCTGTCCCCATCAATCAGTGGGCTCCCACTCAGAGCCCCTCTCGCCGTCCCCTCCCTGGCAAAGCTCAGATGTTTTATTTATGGGCTGGTCTCTTTAGAAGGGAGCCCAGTCAGACACACATCTTGCTTCCTATTATTCATGAGCCTTAGGTAGAGGGAGGCCACAGAGGCAGATGAGAAAGGCCTTCAATCAAATCCTGATGAAATAAACTAATTAGGGAGATTACACCTCTGTAATGATGTTAATTGTGCAGACAGGAAATCGCAGCCTTCTAGGCTGACTCTGGCTCTGCCTCCACAAGACATCTTTCAGCATCTCCAGAAATCAATGGCAGTCCCTGCCTGTCAGGCAAAGGGCCTGAGCCACTGCCAGGAGCCCAGAGCTTCCCTCCGTGAGGACCAAAAGCCTTGGTTCTGAGACTCTCTTGCTAGTCCCGTTGCAAGGGATAGGAGTGTGCCTAGGGTCCTAAAATAGACTGATTAATTACTGTTGCTGTGAGTTAGCCAGGAGCAGAGTGTCAGATGACTTAGTAAGAGTCAGGCTCTCAGAAAGCACCTCAAAGTGGACATGGGGTTTCAACTCTCCCTCCCCTGTTCCCTGCCCACCCCAACTCCCACCCCCAGGCCCACTGCAGCTAACACGTGTCCATACACATTCTGCAGAGGCCTCCCCCCGAAGTGGGAATCAGAATAAAACTCATTTGTTATTCACTGTTTCATTCAGCAAATATTTATTAGGAAGCTACTCCATGCCAGACGCCGCTCATAGGAGTAAACAAAACAGACAGAGCTCCTGCTTTTGCAGATCTTACATTTAGTGAAGGGAAGGGACAATAAGCAAACACGTACGTGAGTAATATGTTGGATGGTGATAAGTGCTATGGAGCAAAATAAAGCTGGGACAGGCAGCTAAGGAGCGCTGGTGGGAAGGGGAACCTGGTGATATTTTATGCGTGGTTCTCAGAGGTTTCCCTGAAAAGGTGACATCTGAGCACAGCTGGGGGAGGTGGAGGAGCCAGCGATGGGGAAAGCCAGAGCAGGAGGCTTCCGGGCAGAGGGGACGACATGCACAGATACCCTGAGCCAGAAGGGAGTTGTGTGGGAAAGACAACTATTAGGACAGAGTGGTGACTCTTTGTTGCACGTGATAAAATAAACCTCTTCCTCTCCTGATGCGCTATCAGATCTGTGCAAGCAAGGTCTATTTTGTTGTGTTTTTTTTTTCCCCTCAATGTTGTAGCCCCTGCCCCAACACATTGCCTGGCATATGGTAGGTACTCAATAAATACTTGTTGATTGAATGAATTATTAATTAACAATGAGAGAAATGAGTGATGGGTAGGGCTCCCTCTACCAGGGCGAGAGTTGGTACAGATGTTGAAAAGCAGAGAGGTTGAGACAGGGGTGTGGAGAGAGTTAGGAGGTAACTGCCCCAGAGCCTAACCCAGACCCTCCACCGGGGCAGAGAAGGCTGTTTGTCCAACTCCCCTGGCTTCATTAGCATCTTGCCAGCCCCAATCCTCAGGATGACAATGTTTAGCATAAAACAGCTGGCTAAGGAGAGAACAATGGTGGTATTCTTCTCACCTGAGGCAATTCCTGACTTAAACCCTATAAAAGTATCCCAAGAACAGAATTCTGTGTGTGTCAAATTGGTGGTAATATGACCACATGGCAAGTTTACGCAAGGAGCACGTATGTATAAAGTACACTTTAAAATGCAAATAAAGCCACTATGAAGAGCCACATTTAATTATTAAATTAGTAAAAGTACAAAATAAAATGTTTATACTCAATGCTGGCAAGGAGGCTATGAAACTGTCATTAATTACTAGTTGGCAGAGCATATTTTGGCAACACTATTTCAGGAAAAAACTTGGCAATAGACCTCCAGAACAATAAAATATTTCATGCATTTAACTCGGTGATAATTCTGGGAATGTACTCAAAGTAAAATTCCTAAATATAGAAAAGCTGTGTGTTTGATGATACACATTTCAGCATTATTCATAACAGTGAAAAAACTTGTAAGCAACATAAACATATGAAAATATGGATATGGTTAATTTAATTTAGGTTTATATATATAGTTACTGGAATCATATGCAATAGTCACAATTAACATTTTCTAGCTGAAATGGGAGCACAAACACTCGCTTATGAAACAAGAAACTGAATTAATGGATATGCAACAATCGATGCATTATATTTGAAGTATATGTTTGCACAGGGACAAAGACGCAAAGCGAATAAGCAGAGATGAAAGTTGTTTTGTTTGGCTAATGGGAATACATTTATTTAAAAAATGCACATGAATTCTACGTTAAGCATTGGAATTTCCAGAAGTTTCTACCATGACCTGATATAAAATAGCGATAGAGCCTGGAGCGACATTAGGTGAATAGGAGGAACTGAGGCACAGAGAGGTAAGATGCTCACCCAGGTGTCACAATGAGATTGGCAGATGGGTTGAATTGTGCAAATGGGTCAAAATCAACAGAGGACTTTTTTTTTTTTTTAATACAGACGTCCAGAACGCAACCCCCTGGATAGTTTTGATTCAGTGAGGCCATAGAATTTATATTTTTAAACAGCTTCCCAGCTGAGTTGATACCAGCCAGGGCTGATAACCATGATCTTGAGCAGCAGAAGCAGCAGCAGGAGCAGGAGCTCCAGCGCCCCTGCAGGCGTTATACCAAGAGTGGCATTAACTCAGTAACTACTATGTGCCAGGCACTGTTCCAGCTGCTTTGATTAGACTATTCCTATTAATCCTTCTACTCACACGATGGAGTAGGAACCACTATCATCCCATTTTACAGATAAGGAGACTGAGGCATAGAGAAGCACAGAAACATGCAGACTATAGACTCTGACAGCCACTTTATCTTGTATAACAGGACCTTCCTTCAATGCGGACTTTGCCACACTAGGTACGTGCTGTGTCCCGACAACCAAATCCAGCGATGAAGGCTGCATTTCAAGCAGCCATCTCTGCATGTCTAGGACCCTCATCCCTATTTGCACAATTCTTCCCGACCCGACTCCTTCCCTGCTCTGCCTCACATCCTTGCCTAACCCCAATCCTCACATAGGTCCATTGGATTTTGAGTGAACAAAGGGAGAATAACTCACCCAACGGACCCTTTAGGAAAGGGCGTGCAGGGATTGTGGACTCTGGGACTTGGGGGAAGAGTTCTCAGCTGCGTGCAGGGTTTATTACAGGCAGTGTGACATGCCTTCCACGCTCGACGGCTCCCTGTGGCTAAAGATTGATTACATGCAAACAGTTTTTGTAGCAATTGGCACACATTTTAACAAAATCCAATGCAGCCCAAGTCAGGCTAATTGTTTCAGAGCCCAAGCCACGAGGTCTTGGTGACCTAGTGGCCCCACGAAGCCCCCAAGGCGGGTTTGAGCCATGCATGGCTTTTTGCCACACAAATCCTAGGACTTGCTCAGCAAGAGCAGGAGAGAGGATTTCAATGTTTCCAATCCAGGCAGCACACTCCTTTCGTGTAGGGAGTTTCTCTTTTATTCATTCATTAGGTTCATTCAATAGAAATGGGATGATCGCCCTCTCTGGCCTGGCATAGTGATGGGCATGGGGGCGAAAAGGAGGAAAAAACTAAACAGGGTCCCTGTCCTCCTGGGGCTCACAGTCAGGTTGTAGGAGATGAGCATTAATTAAAGAATCATGTGAAAAACATACAATTACAGACAGAGGTAAGTGCTGTAAAGTGCACTGACCATTTATAAGGGATTCTGACTGGTCAGGAGGTCAGGAAAATTCCCCAAAGGGAGGGTTACCTGAGGAGATCTGAAGGATGAGCAAAACGTTGATCAGGGGAAGAGAGAGAAGAGTCTGGTGTTTTCTAGACATGTAAGGATACCTGGCTGGACTACAGGAAGTGCATGGTTGATGGGGAAAGTGCAGTTGGAGAGCTGGTGGGGCCCTACCGCAAGGGGGCCTTGTAAATGTTGCAGATTACCTAAAGCTCTGCACGGAGCTTAAGCCGGGAACAAGAAAATCAAATTTGCATTTTGGAAAAGATGGTTCTGGCTGCTTTGTAGCTAATGGATCTGGGGGTGGGGGCAAGAGGAAAGTGCACAGAAATAGGAGGCTGTCTCATTCATTCAGGCTCAGGAGATGGAAGCCTGTGCCAGGATGGGGATGTAGAGAGAAGTAGATGGAGTCAAGAGGTAAGTAGAAAGAAAAATGACTGATAAAAGGACTTGGTAATGAATTGGAGTGAAGAAAACGGAAGTGTATAATCTCCAGGGATTAGAGTTCACCTTACATGGAGCCCTTCCTGGAATAGACACTCATCAAATTATCAGTGATTGGTTTCTATGTGATTGTTTTCGAACTTAAGAAACTTGGGGAGAAAGTGTCAGAAAATGGGCCCTCAATAACTAGAACCTAAGAGGAATTCCTGTTATTTTTTGGCCTTTATGCCATTTTCTGGTCCAGATGTATTGGGAGAGGGAAGAGGGGAGGAAGGGGCTGGTTCAAGAGGGAAACAACCTTCCCGTGTCCTGCAGGACCATAGAACAGAAAGTGGTCAGTGGTCTGCTGTGTGGATTGACCTCTTCTCCACTGGAACAGAGAAACCCAGAAACTGGCCCACCATGCTGGATGTCAGAGGTGGGATCTAGTGGCGTCACTTATTGTTCTGTGACCTGAGACAAGGTGTCACCGCCCGAAGCCATATAACTGTGGTGGGAACTGTGACAAGCCTCCTGACAGGGCTTTGAACCTGGCGCTGCAACAGGAGGGCCAGAGTGGGGCTTCCTGCCCAGGGCCCTCAGGACCACTTAACAGTCACGAACTCCCTGCACTGAAGCCAACCCAGGGGCTCTGGGGGGTTGTAAAGAACAAGCAAACACACAAACTCCAACGTTAACAAGGCTGCAGAAAGCGGAGAAAGGTCAACCTGTGCTCCTTCTGCCCCCAAACAGAGGAAACTGTAACCCCCGCCTCAAAGGCCCGGGTCTGCCTTGCAAAGAGCCCCGGAGGCTGCTCAGAATAAAAGCTGGTCACGGTGTTTGAAGCAAGCTTCGGAGTTCACGTTCCCCCACATACTGGCAGCAGTCACAGTCCTTGAGAACAATGGAAACTGAGCTGGCTTACTGGACAGAATAAAGCCCGAGGGAAAAGGCCACATGAGAAACCCATCACATTCGCACCTGCAGATGAGCAGCCTTCCTGGCCCCTCACCGTCAGCAACCCAAGGCCCCAGCAGGACACTGTCTTCCCTCCAAACCCAGATTCCAGCAAGATATAGGAAGACCTCAGTCCAGGACTTCAAATCTCACCACAGTTTGGTGCTGGCACCTTGAAGATCAGGGATTTCTTGAGAAGGGTATTTGTTTAAAAAAAATGCAATTTCTTGTGTGGCACCTGCCAGAGCACCAATTTGAGACTAGAGCCCAGGAATTTACGTTTTTAACAGGACGCCGTCTCTGTGGTCTGAGGGTCACTGCTCTGGAAAATACTTTTTAGGAGTCTGGGTATATTTTTATTAACCTTGTATAAGACTTTTTTGAGAATCTGCTAAAAGCTATGGGAGTACTCTGGAAAAATACACCTGTGTATTTTTTACCAGACTTTGAAAAAATTCAGGGGTTGATAGACTGTGCTGAAGCCCAGACCTTGTATCTCCGTCAAAAAGTTAGTAACCGAAGGTGGAAGGAGCATGAGGAGGGAGGACCTGATATGGAAGTCGCTTGGTGAAGTCCCAGAGGAACAGAACCGCATGGCATTGAGCACTGCTCTTCTACACCCTGTCATGCTGGGTCCTTGACTTCCTGCAACAGAAGCCTGGAGCAGCAAGGAAGGAATTTAATAAAAAGAGGGACTAGCTCCCCTGAGCTGAGGATTATGACTTTTCAAAGGGGTACATAGGTGTGGATCTACTAAGAGAAGGAGCTGATAGAGACAATAGCTACCTGCGCCATTCCATGGGTTTAAGACCTGGAAAGAGGGAGAACTTGCCAGTTTTTAAGAGCTAGGGCATCAGACACATCAGCGCTGCCTGTGGGTTCTGCCCCTTATTAGCCATCTGACCCTAGAGATGTCACTTGGTGTCCCTAAGCCCCAGCTTCCTCTCAGTGGTAAAATGCAAATGATGATACCTCCCTCATAGGGTTTTGTGAGCATAAAGTAAGATAATGAGATGAAAGCATGAGATCCTGCATGAGAAGGCTCAATAAACTGTGCTTATCAACATCATTATTCCTTTTCTTGAAATGCAGATTGCCCTGGCCTATTCCAGTAAAAAGATGGCTCCTTACACATCTTGGTATCCTACAAAGCACCTAGTACTTAATAGAACAGGAACAAGGTTTTAATAGATGTTGGAAGGCAGGTAGAGAGAGGATAGGAGAAAGATAAAGGAAGTGAATGAATGAATGAATGAATGAAAAGAATGAATGACAAGCATTAAGGGAGCTGATCTAGGATCTTCATTTGGGGCATCCTGGTATAAATCCTTTAGCATCACCATTCCAGATCAGAATTAAATTTTCTAGGCAGGGCCAAGTTTACTTTTTTCAGGTCTTTCATTTGCCAAAGAAGTGCACAGAGCTCATGAAGCTGGCTGGTTCAGAAAACCACCTACTGTATTTCAGGGTAACTTGCCTTAGCCACCATGGAGCCTGCCTGTCTCAGTTTCCTGCCATCAACAATTAAGTGGGCATTGTTAATTAAATTATCATCACACTTAATTGAGAGTCAGATAATAGTGATTTTAATGAACTTGAATTGCTTTTGGGGAAGACTATGAAGCCATTGGAGGAGCGCCCTACCTGCTATACTGCTGAACGAATTCAATTGTATCTGTTGGAGTGGATACCAACAGCAATACCAATACCCTGGATGCTTGTTTTAACGACATGGAGTGGATTTAGCATGGTGATGGGAGTTAGTTACCAGAACCTTTCTGGTTGGGATGGGGGGAGGTGTCCAGAGGCCTGGATGTCAAAATTTAAGAAACAAATTCTGAATTTGCCAGTAATAAACCCTATCCTTCCAACCGAATCCAAACTAAGTCATATCATAAATGCCAGTGTAAAAATGTCAAGGCCTGGGTTCATGGATTCAGCTCATATCAGTTGCCCTTTCCAAAAACTCAAAGAGGTTTTTCTATCAGGAATGACAGAGAGAAGACCAATTGGAGGTATTTGAAGTCAGAGCGGAAGAATGATTTAAAGCATGGGTCAACAAACATTCTGTAAAGAGCCAGAGATTAAATATTTTCAGCTTCATCTGGGTCATATGATCTACTAAATTCTGCTGTTATAATGCAGACTTAAGTAAATGGATGCGGCTGTGTTCCTATAAATCTTTATTTACAAAAACAGGCAGTGGGCCAGATGTAGTGTCCAGGGGTTTAAAGGAAGGTAATTTTCCTATAGAACATGTAGAAAAAGATAAGATTATTTCACACATACATATGAAATAGCAACTGGTGTTTGATTAATGAATAGATTAAAATGATTCATAACTTTCCATCAATTTTAAACACAAATTATCTTGCAGGTCTATTCCCTTGTATTTTAAATTTCAAAAGTAAAAACTCGTTACAGAAAAATTGAAAAGCAGAGATGAAAAAAGAGCTTTCATAAAAGCAAACACAAATACAATTACCATTTCCTTCCAGCCGGGTTTCAGTGAACTCTTAACATAATTGTCATCATGGCACACAACTTGCTAAATTTGTTCCTTTTCCTTAACATCATATTGCAAACATTTTAATAGTGCTACGTAACGTTCACTGGCATTCTTTTAAGTATCTGTATAATATTCCTTTTCATGCATACACTATAGTGGTTTACTAAGTCATCCCTCTTTCTTGGACATTTTGATTGATTTCAGTTCTTTTACCATTATGACTTCCCTGCGGTAACAACTTTGCATTTTGAGGTTGTTTTCAGGATAACTTCCCTGAAGTCGAATTATCAAGTAAAAATCCAAATATTTTTATAGATCCTGATAAAAATGCAGACTTGTTCCCCAAAAGTATTTCCCAAAAGTGTTGTAATCTGCAAATGGCTGTACTCTAACAGTGCTACCCCAAATTGAGCGTCTATAGTTATGAAAATGGTTCTCTTTAGTAGTTTGAACATACCTCTGATGAGGTGTTGGCCTCATTTAAATCAGAGAAGTCAGTAAGCTGTTTCTGGAGGAATGGTAAACTCAGACTTTACTTAGAGGCCCCTTAAATCAAATCTAGTAACATGTTTGCTGAGAGCTGACCAGTTAGGACAATCTTACCTCCACGGTCCCTCTCCACAGGCTCAGAGAGAAACAGAAGGTGCTGGTCGGTGGCATGCCCCCACGGCGTGGAGGGAAGAGTGACCTTCCTGATCCAAACTGATTCCATGAAGGGTTGGGCAGGGAGAGAGACAGGCAAGAAAGAGCCTTACAACTTACCCTCTCAGCCTCCTTCTAGCTCCTAGGGAACCTAAAATACAGACGCCATGTACCCTGAATCAAAATTTGAGCTTAGGGGTTGTGATAGTCTCCTAGGGCTGCTTTAACAAAGGGTCACAAACTGAGTGGTTTGAAACAATAGAAATTTATTCTCTCACCATTCAGGAGGCAGGATGCCTGAAATCAAGGTGTTGGCAGAGAAGAATCCAAAGGCACTAGAGGAAAATCCTTTCTTAACTCTCCTAGCTTCTGGTGGTTGCCAGCAATCTTTGGCGTTCCTTGGTTTGTGGCTTCATCACTCCCATGTCTGTCTCTGTCTTCACAGGCTTATCCCGTCTGTGTCTGGGTCTCTATATCTTTGTGTTTTCACACGATCTTCTCGTAAGGACAACAGTCGTTGGATTTAGGGCCCACCCTTATCCAGCATGACCTCGTCTTAACTGAATTGCATCTACAAAGACCCTATTTCCAAATAAGATCACATTCACAGGTACTGGAGGTTAGAACTTGGACATATCTCTTTGGGGGACACACATCAACCCACAAGAGGGGCAATCAGAGAAATAGATATAATCAAGACTTTCCTGGGAAATCAAGAGGCCTAGCCATTGTACATTTACAGTGTCAGATTTAACCAATCTCAAGCTCATCCCTCAAGGAGGGTCAGTGGATTTATCTGCCAGAGGGGGCATTGTTTAAGCGGCACTTCTAGGGTGCTTTCCCTGACTTCCCCTCCACTTAGTGTGTGTCTTCTATACTGAAAAGCAAAGCCTTGAACTGTCATGACTATTTGTGAGTCTACATCTGCAATAGACTACAAGGTCCCTGAGGACAGAGGGTGCGTGTTCTTCGTTTTACCAAGCCCGGTGGCAGGCAACTGGTAGACACACAACAGACCTATATTAGCTGGATAGATGGGTGGACAAGACCGCCCGTCCATTTTGAAACATCAGTTTGAATTTATTCTTTTTTATCCGCCCTCACGTCCTACCAGGACTAGACCAACCACAAACCAGAGAATTCAGTTCATTAATATTTACTATTCCAGCACCCCCATCACATCCTTTTGTTTTCTGCAGTAGCTTCTTAGCCTGCAGTCAAATGAGCTCAAGGAAGATGATGTGACTTGGCTTTGGAAATATATTCCTCCGGCTGCCAGAATGGATTTAGCGGACTCCGAGCTTGGTTCATCACTCCTTCCACGACTGCCTCCGTGCACACAAAGTGCTGTGACAGTCTTTGAGTTATGAGGGGCCGTTTCAAGGCTGTGATGGATCTGATTGTTTTATGCACTGACTTAAGATCTCATTTCCTGCCACATTCACAAGTGCTTTCTGGGCGGCTGCAGGGAAACCCCTTATGTTGGTTTTGTGCTGCTCCTGCCTCCATCCAGCTCCACTGGGGACAAGATTGCAGAGTTCTGAGTTTCTGATCTGAGCAAAAGCCTCAAAAATATCAAATGATTTAAGAGTTGCCAAAGGTGGTTGCTCTACTTTCCAGCCAACCTTCCTGTATATATATATATTTTTTTTTCACTCATTTTTTTGGTTGAGTCTCACTGAAATACTCTGCAAAAGATATGAAATTGAGGAGTAGACAATTCTATTAGGCAAATAACAAGCTGACATCTACAGAGTACTACAGATCAGTTTGCCAAGAGAAAGAAACATTCTTTGCTGGAATGCCTAGTTTGAAGAAGGCAAATTCTCTTCAGTTGTCCCAATATTAGGGGAATCGCTTGATTTATTTATCTGATGGCTTCAGCGTCCATCTGGATGTTTCACCATCATGTGGGCAAACTCTGCCATGTTTGCCTACATCACCAGTTTGGTAAAAACAACACTTTCACCCATTTCAGAGTTAATTCACATTTATCCTCACTCCAGGGATGCCTCCCAGGTGGAGTGCAGGTTCTATGAAGGCAGGGTCCAACTCGCCTTGTTTACTGCTGAGTTAATGAGATTGAGCTCCAGGGCCTGGCTCCTAGTGAATCTCTTACATAAACTTTGGGAAGAAATGATTAGTGTCCCCAGCTGGAGAAGTTGGCCACAGAAAGAAGGGACATCTTTATCTGAGACGGAAGTTAAGAAGACCAGGATGAGTGTAAAGTAGTCATTCTCAAAGTGGGGTCCCTAGACCAGCAACATTGGCATCTCCTGGGGATTCTTTAGAAACGCAGATTCTTTGTCCATCCCAAGCCTAGTGAATCAGGAACCCTCAGGATGGGGTTCAGCAGCCTGGGTGTCAACAAACCTTCTAAGTGATTTGACACACACTTAAGTTTGAGAACTACAAATAGATAAAAGATATATACAAAGATGCAAGTCCATATGCTGCTAGTGAGGAAGGCAGCCCTTAAATTTACTCCAACATTTTTGAGACAGGAGGATGCAAAATATGTTATGGAGACAAATGAGGTTTTAGAACACTCGAGCAGGAGACTTAAAAGTGAGTGAAACGCGGGGAGGTCCTGCCCCACTTAGTAGCCAGAGAAGAACAAATATTAAGTGTCATAAACATGACGATTCTGTCAAAAGTACATAAAATATGCTGTAAAACAGGAATTATGCGTCCGTTTGTTTTGAGGGATGGTAAAAATTATTTTTATTCATCAGTACAAAATATTAAAACTTATCACCTACAAACTGCCAGTAAAGCATGCCCCTTTCCCATGCCTTCCATCTCACACACACACCCCCCCAAAACCCACAAATGCCTGTGGTGGTCGATGGGAAAGAAGTAAAACAGTTTCAAAGTCCAGGAATTTGGTGAGATTGGAATTACACATTCATAAAGACAACCATTCGCACACATACGTGTGATTTTTCTTCAAGAGGCCCTAGAGACCCAGGAACAAGAGCAGAGAGGGAAAATGCCTTGGCTAGTTCTGAGCTGGAGATTAACAAGGTAGGTGGGTGCGGCAGATGGGACAGCAGTCTAAGGAGAAGGGGTGGATGATGGGGTGAAATCACTGGTTACAGACCCAGACTGAGTGGCGTTTAAACCAGGACAGGAGGCGGATGTCCTGGGACGTCTAAGAAGGACTCCAGTATCAGGGTTTCTCCAAGATTGGGAATGTGTGTTGTTTGAGACCAGGGAAGTGGTGGCAAAAAGGTCAAAGGTCAGAGATGGCCACACTGAATGCATTCTCCATGACTTCCTTCCACACATGTTTAAGAATCTACTGTGTGTCTCTTTGGTGACAGGTTGTGTGTCAGGTACTGGATATTTGACAGACACATACACTGCTACGTCACTCACCAGCAGCACGGCTGGTCTACCTCTCTTACCAGGACAGAACTCACCTGTAGTGAACTATCTCTTCCACCCAGATGGGACTTCACGGTGCTTCTGACACTCTTACTGCCACTAACCAGCAGTGATTTCAAGAAAACATGCTGAGAACAAGAAATGCCCCCCGGGTCTTCCCCTAGCCTGGCTGCACATTCTCTGGGCAGTAAAGCCGAGTGTGACCAGTCTGCTCTGCAGACTGAGAGCTGGGTTTGAATCCTGGCCCCACCTCTTATTAGCTATGTGGCCTTGGGCTCCATGGCTCTTAGCCTTACCCTCCTCAAATTGGGGGTGGTGATGAGGATTCCATGTGCTAATCCACATAAAGTACAGAACATGGGACTCAGTAGACCCATCTAAATACTATCATTATTATCCTTAATGAGGAAAAGACAATTAAACCCACAGTCTCACAGCTACAGCTGTCCGCACTGTGTGTAACCCCTACCCTCACCCTACACACTGCCCTACCTCCTCACTCACTCACACCCTCCCCTCCTTCCTTAGTTCTCTGCTCTGCCTGGTCTCCAGAAACATCTTCCTCTTTCCAAGTCACGTCCAGGACCAGGTATCTTGGAGGAAAGAGCAGCATGAGATCTTCTGTTCTCAGGAGTATGGCTGAGAGCTAAAAGTCAGGAAATTTTGAGAAAAGAACTTGAATCAACTCCAGCCACCACCCTAGGAAGAAGGTCTGGGGAAGGCTACCTTTCAGGCATATCCTCAGCATACCTTTAAATTTTCAGGGCAAGTGGACTGTAGTGATGAGCTCAGAGGCTTAGGGATCCCTTCAATCCTTCCCCTTCGAGCCCCTGGTCCAACCTCCCTTCACATTGGCTGCCTGTGGCTTTTCGTATTCTTGGCTTATTTATCACCTGTACCAGTGGCGAGACCTTGGAAAAGTCCTAAATCTTTCTCTTTTTGCGTTTACTCATCTGTAAAATGGAGCTTGCATAATCAAACACATCTCATTCTAAATTGTAAAGATTAAGTGAGTAGCGTGTAGACAGGGCTAAGATTGTGCCCCCATACAATAAGTACTTAGTAATGCTAAGTTACTGATTTTGCTCCATTAAGACTTGGTGGCGCACATTTGGGCTTCCTGCTTCATGATGGACTCAGCTATCCCACAGGGAATTGTCCCTAGAAATTGGCCTGGGCCTGAATTCTGTATAACCTCTATATTCTAAGAGAAAGCTTCCTTAGACCACCCCAAGACCCCCAAGGCATTACTGGTGAGTCCCCAGCTTCTATCTCTGTCCATGAATGAAGATGGTTCTCATGGGAATGAAGAGAGAAGTCTTCACAGAAAAGGGACTTTAGAGCAGAGATGCTCAGTGGGAAATTGGGAAAGGCAATTCCAGGCAGAGGGAACAGGGTGCAAGGCAGCAATGCATTGAAATATTCTAAACAGCTGGAAAAGAAGATACATGATTAGGGGAGCAATGGAGCAAAACCAAAATGCTGGAATGTAGAACTGGTTAGGCTACACAGAAGGGATAGACTTCGGGCAGTGGGGAGCCTACGAGTGGTAAATTTATGCAGGAGGGAATTAGATTTGAATAAACACCATCCCTGCTCTTGAGTCTTGTCAGCACATCAAGAAGCGATATTGTATTTAAATTGAATATGTATTTTCATTGTTTTTCTCCGAAATCTTCCTACTCTTCAGACCTGCTGAGAAGTCACAGCCCAGCTGGCCTAAGCCAAATTGCCCCTTGAGGAAGCTAATACTGGGGGTCATCCCAACATGCCCAGCCTTGAACATGGGGGAGGGGTGGCCTCTTCACAAGGCTTGATTCTGATACCCCGGTGCGTGCATTTTCATGAAGAAATGCGTAGTCTGCCAACTTCATTGTCACTTATCCCTGGACAATTTGTTAACTTCAAGAATCCTTGAATGCCAACCTGGATGTCTTTATAATTGCTGTCTCTGTCAGAGCCTGTGTGAAAAATGTCATCGGGAGAATGAAGTCGGAAAGCGAAGTTGCAGCTTGTTCCTCATGAAGGTGACAACGACCGAAAGCATTACTTGCTTTCAGGACAGTTTTGAGAACATTTCCAGCGCCTGAAAGAAAAGACAGTTTGTAAAATTGGAAAAGCTAGCCCGCTGACATTGACAGCGAATTCATAATGCACATGTTAGTCTACTCGGGAGGAGCAGGCTCCGACAGCCCAGAGGAAGGCTGGAGAAGCAGTTAGAACAGGCTTTCATCAAAGGCAAGAAAGTTTGAAGACTTTTGTTACAAACCATAAAAACGAGTGTCTTTTTCCCTGTCTCTTAAATATGCAGATATAAGGAAAATAAGCAACACAATAGATCTCTTTCTGCCTGGCAGATGCAGCTTCCTACTTCTCTATTTTGGGGCAACTCCCTTTCTTTTTTGGGCTTCTCCTGTAGAAGGAGAATTGAACTAAATTATTCTCAATAAGAAGTTCTAAGTTCCCTGCAGAAATTGCCTGCATTTATAGTTATCCTCTCTTATGAAGATCATTTTAGTGCAAACCCTCGAAGCTACTTGAATAGCTTCAGAGGTGGGCTCCCATTGTCTGCTGAAACAGAGATGAGCCAAATCCCACCCTCTGTCTCTTTTTGTAAGCAAAGTTTCATGGGAACCCAGCCACATCATTTGCCTGTTGTCTGTGGCTGCTGTCCTGCTACAAAGGCAGACTTGTGTAGTTGCCACAGAGACCAAGTAGTCCGCAAAGCTGAGAATATTTATCTAGCCCTTTACCGAAAAAGTTTGCCAACCTATGTGCTAAAACATCCTCTTAACTCCTTCGGCCACTTTAAATATTACACAATCCTTCCTTTACTAACAAGTGGTTTCTTTGATCAGAGAACCAGACCTAGTAGGTGCAAGAAATGCTGTAGCAATCCCATTTCTGGACATATAGCCAAAAGATTCGAAATCAGGATCTCAGATATCCGCACTCTCATGTTCATTGCGTCATTATTCACAAGAGTCAAGACATTGATGGATAAATAGATAAAGAAAATGTGGTATATACATACATTGGAATATTATTCAGCCTTAGAGAAAGAAGGAAATCCTCCCATTTGCAACAATGTGGATGGATCTGGAGGACATTATGCTAAACGAAATAAGCTAGACACAGAAAGACAAAACTGTATGATCTCATTTGTATATAAGATTTAAAATAGTTAAACTCATAGAATTGGATAGTAGAACTGTAGAGGCCAGGGGTTGGGGGAAGGGGAAAGGAGGAGCTAATGGTCAAAGTGTACAAAGTTCCAGTCATGTAAGATAAGTAAGTTCTGGAGATCTACAATACAGCATAAGGCCTATAGCTAACAATATTGTATTGCATACTTAAAATTTGCTAAGAGGGTAGACCTTATGTCAAGTTTTCTTACCACAAATAATAATAATAATAAAGAGGGCAAGAGGAAACTTTGGGAGGTGATGAATCTGTCTATGGTCTTGATGGTAGTGCAAGTTTCAAGGGTATATATTTATCTTCAAACTCATTGTGTTGTATACATTAAATATGTATGTATTTTTACATGTCAATCATACTTCAATAAAGTGGCTTTTTAAAAAAGGAAAAGAAATGCTGCAGGGAATTATCCCTTATCCAATACACAGTTCTCCTTTATCGCACCTTGAGAAGGTAATTCCTGTCCTAAGAAAGCTCTGCCCTATACTCATCAGAGATCTACGACCTATGACTGCTGCCCTTTGGACTCAGCTCTGCCCCACAGAGTCCCAGAGGTCAGTTCCTCTTCCACAAGGCAGCTCTCTGGATAATTAGGTGGTGAGGGTCTCTAAGAAAAGCAGTCCTAATTCCTCCAAGATTTTCTCATGTGGTAAGGTTTGGCACTTCTCCTCTCCATAGCCTCAGGCATTCACTGTTTCTCTGTGCCATTTGCGCTGTGGATCGTAAGCCTGAGCACAAGGACTCAAGTGTCCTGGGACTTCTGGATATTCTGTTCTAAGATTGAGTCCATGTGGGGGCCACTTCATACCACTGACATCAGCTCAACTCTGAATATTTTCCATATGTGCTTCTGACATTGAG
The DNA here is from genome assembly GCF_020826845.1 of Diceros bicornis minor. Taxonomy (NCBI): domain Eukaryota; kingdom Metazoa; phylum Chordata; class Mammalia; order Perissodactyla; family Rhinocerotidae; genus Diceros; species Diceros bicornis. The sequence goes on from NC_080758.1 coordinate 20,712,619, forward strand.
CCACATCCTCCCAGCCTGTTAGAGTGCAGTTGGGTTTTAGGTCAATGTATGCACCTTTCCACGTAAAATGAAAAATGTGATCATTTATTTCAATCTATCCAGTTAGATTTGGATCTAGGCATTGCAGCCTCTCTACCCAAATCAGTCCTAAATTGTGTTTACATTTCTGCCTAATGATTTCTCAGTAATTATCACTTCCAAGCTGCTATTCATGCAGAACTATCAACAATTATTTGAACAAACTGTTCCCTCTTATGGCCATGCCCTTGTACCTGTGTGCCCTGTCACCATGCCCTTCCCTCTCTACCCAGTGAATCTCTCTTACCAGTCCTTCAGGCATTATGTCCTCCAGGAAGCCTTCACCAACTCCTACCAGTTAGGTGGAATCTCCTCTTCTATGTTGTTCAACATCTTGAGTTCACTTCTTGTCAGTGTTTACTGTACTGCGTGAGCTTATGAATGACAGGAATTGTGTCTTATTCATCACTGTATCACGGGTGTCTAGCACAGTGTTTGCACATCACAGGCACTAACTACATTTCGTAAATTAATGAATAAATGAATGAAGGAGTGGCCTGGCACCAGACTGAGAGGCCTTGAAGGCCATTCTGAGAAATCCAGCGATGGAGCGTGTGCACAGTTTTCAAGTGGGTCATGGACCTCATATGCCCATATAATTCAACAATCACTTGAATTTCAGAAAAAGAGTTAAAGCCGCTGTGAGTGGAGGCTGACCATATTGAAGGGGCAGAGATTAGAGGTAGTTAATTCAGGAGCGAGCTGATGGAGGCCAAATGGTAACGATGGAGCTGGAGAAGGGAGAGCAGAGGAGTGCTAACCCGAGTGCAGAAGGGGTGGGACTTGGTGATGAATTGAATGGGGGGGGTAATGGCAACAGATTACTCCTGAATGCCTCGATTCCATTCAGAATTAAGTTACATATTGAGTAAGTGCCTGAAAGCACTTTGCTGCCTCTATCCATTCTGTAAACAAGCAGCTTATTCCCAAACCTGGCTGATAATTCAGAATCACCTCAGTTGCTTTTGAAATAATACAGATCCTGAGGCCTCACCTGAACCCCACTGAATCAGAATCATTTTTAAGTCTCCCAGGTGATTTAGATCGCCTGCCAGGTTTAGGAACGCCTGGCTTAAGTGTCCAGTTTGATTGAAATGCACTGCACTGTGATCCTCTAAGCTTAGGCAGTTGTCCGTTCCTCTCTGCCCAGTCAGGCTGGAAGTAACTTCCCTCTTATTAACCCCCTCTGTCCATTGTCTTTACTGGTTTAAAAGATTTCTTGATTTCTCTATTTTCTTTGCACACATCTTGTCTCCTCATCTCTGGCATTTACTAACAGAGCAACAGTGGACAGTTTACTTAAACTATCTGAATTCAGTATCCTCACCTGTGAAATGGAGATAACACTGCCTCCTCTTTAGGAGTGTTATAAGACGTTGAATGTGAAGGCATATAGAACATGCATAAAACAGACTGGGTGCTGAATAAATGTTTGCTCTCCCCATTCTCAGCTAACTGCAGACACTTTTTAGAGCAGAAACACATCTTAAGTAGACATCTTTCATATCCCAATGGAGTCTAGTCAAGCGACTTGTGCTTAACAGGTACTCAGGGGATATTAACCTCATGCAGAATGAATCAGTGAATCTATCAATCAATGGAAGAATCAATGGATGAAAAATAAATGAGTGAATGAAAATATTGGTCTTTAGCAACAAACAACTGATTGTCTATAAATGAACATCCCAGACTGTCTCTAGGCTCAGGACCTCCAAACGTGGCTGCACATCACAATTGTCAAAGGGCCCTTTAAAAATTCAGATGCATAAATTCCACCCCAGATCCATGAATCAAAATATCTGAGGAATGTGATCCTAAGAATCTGAATTTTCAAATGTCCTCTCATTGATTCTGATACTCAGCCCATCTGGGGAAGCCACTGCTCTAGGCCATATTGCTTTGTTTAATGTAAGGAGATACATTTCCTTGTTCTACAGTAGTTATTGAAAGTTTAATTCCAATTGATTGTTCAAAACATATCCATTAAGGTCCAACATCTGTTTTATAGGTATATCCTATTACACTCTTGTACCTAGCGCCACAGTCAAGACCTGACATAATCAGAGACACAGTTCAAGCAAACTAATTACATCAGGACATGCAGAGGCTGAGCTAACCAGGGGCTTTTGAACATGACATGTGCCTTTAATCAAAACCAGGCATCAGGCGAATACAAGATGCCCCAAGCTGGAGTTATGCAGCGTGTTGATTCTATAGCAGATATTCCTAAGGCCAGGACTGGGGTCTGGGGACTCCCTGAACAATACTGCCACTTCCCCGCCACTGTCCCAACATGTGACATTCTGAGACCAGGATGGGCAAACTTTGATTGATGGGTGGCAGAAAAAGGGAGCCATCTGGCAGATAAAGCCCCTCTGCATGCCTCTCTGTTGAACTGTTTTCAAGCATGGTGTTTCTGACAGAGATCTCCAGCATGGCTGAATGACTGGTTTTGGCTCTCCGTGAAACCGTGGTCACATAGGTATTTGCTTCTATCCTTCCCAGCCTCACTCTCACTGCCTTGGGATTGCACCTTCCAATAAAACATTAGCACTTCGTCTCAGATTCTGTTCTAAGGTATCCAGACGAAGACACCAATTGCAAGGCACTTTTTTGTGCATTTTATACACAATGTTTTATTTAATCCCCAACCATCCATCTAAGATAGATATCAACATTCCATTTTTATAGGAAAGGAAATTGATAATCAGGGAGTTAACTTATCCAAGGTAACCCACCCAATAAGTGGCAGGGATAAGATAAAAAAATACGTTCTTGTGACTTTAGTGTTTATGTTCCTAAACACTACACGATTCCATCTTCCAAACGGTGGCAGAACTCTCTGGATACAGTTAAATAGGGTGAGAATTGTTGGTAAACATCTCCCAGCATGCTTACATAATCTAAAGCGCACAGAACTGAATCAGCCTCGTTAAGCTGAGACTGTAAGGGTATATTCTCTGCTCCATACACTCTGCACACTTTAACCAGGGCTACATTTGCCAGGTGGATTGAGTTCCAAAAGGCACCTATTCACTTACATGTCTGCCTGCTCTACTAAGCTAAGAGTTCCTGGAGGGAAAAGCATGTTATATTTATCTTTGACTCCACGGAGTCCACCACTGTGTAGTTGGCACTAAATAAATGCTTGAGGAATGAACTGAACAGTGAATTAACATAACATTTTAGTAAACGTATTTTAATTTTGGTGTTTATGCCTACAACATAATAATTAGTTGAAAATTAATTAACCACAGAATAGAATTAAAAAAAAAAGACTACTTAGATTCTAACTGCAAGTTCACTTAAGTACACCTACAAATCTGACTTTAACCTCTAGTCCTTCGTCAATTAGCAAGAACTGCACTCTCCAGCCGGCTGTGGCACAGGTGAGCATGGCTATCCTGGTTTGCCAATCCTCTTCTGGGTAGCCCCTCTCAGTTTGGAATGGAACTGTTAATGTCACTTATCAAGATCTGTACTAAAAATTGCACCAGGTTCAGAGTCAGTTTCAAATGACCATGATGTTTTTCAGAGTAAATGACTTTGAAGTAAAGTAAGACCTTAGAACGTCCACCCACTACTCAAAAACCCATTAATATGAAAGCATTTCCTGTAGACTGATATTAAAAGTGACGTTTGGGGGCCAGCCTTGTGGCATAGGGGTTAAGTTCAGCATGCTCTGCTTCAGCAGCCCAGGTTCACGGGTTCAGATCCCGGGCACGGACCAACACCACTCATCAGCCATGCTGTGGCGGTGACCCATGTACAAAATAGAGGAGAGATTGGCACAGATGTTAGTTCAGGACAAATCTTCCTCAGCAAAAAAAAAAAAAAAAAAAAAAGTGATCTTTGGCTGCAGCTGGTCTAGGTTTTTCTTCCGTCATGTGCTGCCTCCACTCCCTTTTTGGTCTTCAGTTTCCTCCATGATGAATTATCCCTCTATTGGCCTTCCTGTCACACCTTTTTCCTACTGCGTTCTGGTGCTAAGCTAATTTCTATAAGGCCTTTCTCTTTACTGTTTTCTCTCCCACTTCTGCCCTAGAGAGATGCTATTGCTCTGATCTAGAACGATTTCCCTCTTCCTCCTCCCATTCCAAGCCTAAGCTTGAGCCCAGCTCCATGGTCATCTCCTCTGACATTCCGTTACTGACTTAATACACATTTATAGTGACCGTGTATTCAAAAGTTACACAGTTTCGCAGGGAAAATCAGAGAATAATTGAATGCAGAGGCCAAAGTATCTCTTTTCATTCTAGAGCTTGGTGTCTGGTTCTAAAAGACCTTTCAGTATTTGGTTTTGTTTTGTTCTTTCGTTTTGGTTTTGCTCTTCATCCAGTCAGGTATATCTAACTCAACAAGCACTCTTGTTAATCGTTACCATTGCTTGGAATGGTGCTAGGTGCTACAAGATTTGTAATGGAGGAAATTAGGAAAAATGGAAAAATGATGCAATGATTCTTGGCCTTCCCTCCATACAGCCACACAGTGGAAGCACTGGGATCCCAGCTCCCAAAGTCCTTTCTCTTCTCCTAGTGGACTTAAGCATTCTCTCATTCAGTGGTAAAGTTCTCTTCTCATTTGTATCTATGATATCATGACAAGCTGATTAACTTCTTAGGTAAACATCAGATAGCATTATGTAACAAAAGGTCTGGGAAAATTACTGGGAAAGTCTGGCAGTAATGTTCATGTTCAGAACTCCAAATGTCACCTAAGATTGTTGAAAGACCTATTTAAAGGAGGAAAATCAAAGATATGTGATAATTGGGAAAATCACTCAACTTCTCTGAAACAGTTTTACCACCTGTGAAATGGAAAAAACAGCAACAATAATAATAACACCAGTGCATCACAAGCTTGTTGTAAGGAAAAAATAAGATAATGTGTGGTCAAGCGTTTGATAAACTGCAAAAGTTCTAAGCAGATGTAAGTTATTACATCGCACCCAAAGTTCAGAAATACAATTAGGCACCCACATTGTACCACGGATTCAGCTGTGATTAATGCATTCACTTTGCAAACTCTAGGAATTAATAACCATTTGCTATACATTCATTATGATCGCATTAATCATTATAATTGATTGGTTAATTAGCTAATTATGGTTATAATGTAGATGTCATATGCATTTCCATAGGAATTCTTTGGTAATTCAACATTAATTAATGCCTGACCTTATCTTGATGCTAAACAGATCATGGGAGCTACATTCTAGCATTATTTTGATCAAAAGGGGACATCACAGAAGAATCTATTGGAGCAGGCACCATGATTTTCTGAACACTGGGCTTTAGTTGGAGAGCAGTAAGAATTTTTGAGAAGTCAAAAGCTTGGAGCTTTCTTTATTTTTTATAAGTACTTTTAAATTCTTCTTATTTCCTCTTTGTACAATGCAGGAAACACGGGTCCATCTCTACTCCTTACTCCTCAGAGCAAGAATTTTCTCAAAATGCAAAGAAGAGCATCTGAGAGAAAAACAGGAAACAGTTATTGAAAACTGCCCACTGCTTTGCTGGTGACCACAGAAACACAGGAGGAATGATCCAGCCTCTGTCCCCAAGAATCTCACAATTTTCTAGAAGCCTCAAGAGTTGCACAAGCAACACAGAATTTCAGTCGGCCATGCTTTCAGAGATATTTAGAAAAATAAAATCTTATTTGTATTATTTGTTTATCATTTCTTTTGTTATAATCTATAGATTTGGGAATGCTTAGAAAGGAATTTAGGGAAATCAGGAATAATTTTTAAATTAGAAAAAAAGTCAGTTGTTTGCTACAGTGAATTGGGAAAAAAATACGATACTTTGGAAATCCTCAAAATTTGGAAGTTAGCTAAATGTAAATTAATTGAAAACTGACAAGTACAGCAGATAATGCAATTACATATACATTTTATGAACCCATTGATGGATGTTTTATACTTCTGGGTGTGTATTGTCCTAAAAGTGAAATATCTTTAAAATTTAGAAAGTTAAATGAGTGGAAACTTGAGTATTCTGGTTTTCCTGAAGGGTAAAATCACCTTAGTTATCACTGAAATTTAAGATATATAACATTTGGAACATATTACAAAATCCATGAAATATGATGTCATGGAAGATTAATGTCTGAGAGTCTAAACGCTACTATGACAAAAAGTAAGCTTTTAAAACTAATTTGAATTTATCCATTATCACAAAATATTAATTTCCCCCTAAGACAGAAAGTTCAAATATAATTACGTATAATGCATTAACAGAAGAGTTCTATGATTTTTATTGTGGTCAAGTGATTTGAGCCAAAATTTGATTTTTTTCCTAAAGAAAAGGTGAAAACTCTACTAATACATTTGGAACAGTCACAGTTAAACTAAGAACTTGTAAGTAGAGTCATTTGGGGTGATAAAAGAGTTCAGAACAGAATCGATCAGCTTGTGGAAGCTGACCCCGTGTAGGTGACAGGGCAGGAGAAACTCCTCCTGGAGAAAGGATTTGTGTTAGCTCTGGTCCTCGGAAGCGCAGACACTAAGACAGAATCAGAAATGCAATAGCTTTATTAGCAGTACAAGGAGAGTGAGCCAGAGAAGGTGGGAAGAGCTCTCAGATCATAATGCAGGTCTGACATCTGTGAAGGATTGGAGGAAGAAAGGAAGATTAAGTAGTAAAAGTCTCAGACTGCTGAGCAGTTCCAAGAAAATTCCACATAAGCCAGTAGATTACAAGGACAAGAGCCCATCCCAATACCTTCTTCACCGTGAAGCAGGTCTCTTGGTCCGATGCTGTGTAGTGTGGGATTCCACGCCTTGGGATCAGGCATTCCATAAGCCCTGGCACAATGGTGCTAGTTGAAGTTCTTCAGGCAGGAAAGGCAAACCCATACTCAGGGTAGGTGTCTATTTCTGCAAGGACTACCTGTTGACCCTTCCAGGATGGAAGGGCCACATGAAACCAACTTCCTAACAAACAGCTGGTTGGTCTCCTCAGGAAATAGTGCCATACTGGGGACTCAGCGCTGGTCACTTGTTGACAAGTTGGACATCCAGGGGCAGCAGCAGCTAGACTGGCCTGGGTAAGTGGAAGTCCATGCTATCTGGCCCATAGTAGCCTCCATCTCTATCACCATGACCACTCTGTTCATGTGCTCCTTGTATCCTGCTGGAGTGGCCTATAGTGAAACCTGGCTAACGTCAACTGGCTGAGTCATTTTGTCTCTTTGATTGTTCAGTGCCTCTTCCACAGTTAATGCTTCCCAGTGGGACTGAGGTGTGATACAAAAATCTTCAGGCTTTCTGCCCACTCCCACATGTCCATCCACATGCCTCTACCCCAGACTTCCTTGTCTTATATCTTCCAGGACTTTTCCTTCCAGGCCCCTGACCAGATGGCCGGGCCATTGGCCACTGCCTCAGAATCTAGATCTTATCCCACCTTGGGCTACTTCTCTTTCCACACAAAGTAGATGAATGGATGACTGTGTTATGGGCTGAATTGTGTTTCCCCAAAATCCACATATGGAAGTCCTAACCCCTAATATCTCATAATGTAACCATACTCAGCTATAAGGTCTTCAAGAGGTAATTAAGTTCAATTTTTTTTTTAAGGGTAGAAGAGAAAATTTGGACATACAAAGAGACCCCAGGGGTGTGTGCACACAGAGGAAAGACCACGTGAGGACATAGACAAAAGGCGGCCATCCACAAGCCAAGGAGAGAGGCATTAGAGGAAACCAAACTTGCCAACACCTTAATCTTAGATTTCTGATCTCCAGAACTGTGAGAAAATATATTTCTGTTGTTTAAGTCACCCAGTCTGTGACATTTTGTTATGGCAACCCTAGCAGACTGATACAGGCTACTTCAAGATCCACCCACTGGGAAGATTTTTCCCTCTCTACTGTCTTTGTAGGCATCGTTCCCCTTATATCTGTCAATTGTCTGAGTCATTGCCCTGCAAGGATTTTCCCTCCACTGAGACAATTTCCCAGATCACCACTGGTGAGCTCTTTAGCAATTGGGTTGTCAACTTGTGCCAGAGACTCTCTGTGCCCCACACACCACTGAGAATGAGATCCTATTTGCCAGCTGCATAGTGAATAAGATAGTCCCCAAGCCCATCTTACCGCCTGCACCACTTGTGCTGATTCAGTTTCTCTGAAAAGGCAGAATTAGAAGTGTATGAGATGGGTCGGCCACATGGCTTAGTGGTTAAGTGCGTGCACTCCGCTGCTGGCGGCCCGGGTTCGGATCCCGGGCGTGCACCGACGCACCGCTTCTCCGGCCATGCTGAGGCTGCGTCCCACATACAGCAACTAGAAGGCTGTGCAACTATGACATGCAACTATCTACTGGGGCTTTGGGGGAAAAAAAATAATAAAAATAAATAAATAAAAAAAAGAAGTGTATGAGATTTAGTGCAGGGGATGCCTGTGAAGAATAGGAAGAGGATGCTGGAGAAGGCAGGAGAGCCTTCAGGCCTGATGCCTGTGAAGGAGAGGGGAGGAGGAGGACTGGATAGAAGAGTTTCAGGGCCGGCCCCGTGGCTTAGCGGTTAAGTGTGTGTGCTCTGCTGCTGGCAGTCCGGGGTTCAGATCCCAGGCGCGCACTGACGCACTGCTTCTCCGGCCATGCTGAGGCCGCGTCCCACATACAACAACTAGAAGGATGTGCAGTTATGACATACAGCTATCTGCTGAGGCTTTGGGGGAAAAATAAATAAATAAACAAAATAATAAAAAAAAAAAAAGAAGAGTTTCAGACTTAGTGCAGTTCTGAGAACATCTCGGCCTGCCCAATGACAACTCCTCATGCCAAAGTCACCTATCATAAAAGGAAACAAATTTTCACTTGTAAGATGAATAAAGTCTCTAATGTATAACACAGTGACTACAGTTGATAATTCTGTATTGTAAAATTGAAATTTGCAAAGTGAGTAGAACTTAGGTGTTCTCACCAAAAACAAACAAACAAAACGTAAATATGTGTAGTGATGGATATATTAATTAACTCGATGGTGGAAAACTTTTCACAATGTATATGCACATCAAGTCATCACGTTGTACACCTTAAATATGTTACGATTTTATTTGTCAATTATACCTCAATATAGTTGGAAAAAAGTCACATTAAAGGAGTCCTGAAACTCGCAGGAATGCACCTGCATTAGTGCCCCTTGTGTACTGAGTCATTGGCATCTCATAAGAAGCATGGCCTGGGTGACACCACTGGGGTGAATCCAGAAGGGCTGCAACTGGGAGTCATCAGTCAATTAGTCCCCTGCAGCAGGGGATCCGAGCATTTTCATGGCCACCACAGGGCAAGAAAAAGGTAGCAACACGTGCCATGTTAGTGTCCTACTACTAGGAGGACAGCAATGACACCATTATCCAAATGGCATTTATCATTAAGTCTCTATAAGCTTTAGGGCAGGTCTTGATTCTTGTGAGAGTGCAAAGGAGCAGGGAGAGAGAAGAGGATGCCTTCTCTGAAATGCCTGCCCCTTTGTCCTTCCTTTAGCTATGATCAGCTGTTTGGTAGGAAGAAGAGAGAGAGAGAATGAATGAGAATGAACCATCAATCTCCCTCCTAGCTCAGGGAAATGTTTCATTGGATTTCTTTCGCTTTGATGCCCGTTAAGCCCATGGGGTAGAGCAGGCCAGCAAGTGAACCGTGGGCTGGGGGAGGGGAGACAGGGTCTCCCTATGGTTGCCACGCTACGTTCGTAATTTATTATTAACTATCTCTTCTGCGCCATGGTCTATTGGACCCTTCCAGGGGGCCAGCTCCTGGGGCCAGGACCGTGGTTAATCCAGGCAGATCAGAAGGAACATTCTATTTACTTGCTTCTTTCCTTAAATCTAGCATAACTCAACCTGGCCCAAGGCAGAATAAGTTTGCTTGACCTTGACTGAAACTGAGAACTTGGGAGAACTCAGAGTTAGACTACTGGCCACACTTGCTTCATTCATCACTTGACAAGTTGGCAAGATCTTGGTGGAGCAAGTTCATACCTTTGATGTCATGGCCTTGTTCTAAGAACCTAAATAAACATTTTTTTTTTTAATGCTGATCATCTACAGTGTTCTAGATGTTGTGTTACAGTCCCTGAGTTCATTCTGTCAATCAACAAACAAACGTTTACTGAGAATGTGCTACTTGTCTAGGGCTATACATACCAAGAGCTAGAGATACAACCTTGAACATAGAAGACAAGACCCCTACTTTGGGTGATGGGAAGGTAAGGAGTGGGGAACATCAGTAATATCAAGTTAAAACTAAAATACACTCATGTCAGATTGTGTAAATTGCCATGAGGAAAATGAAGAAAGAGAAGTAAGTGACTTATATTATAAAATTAAATCTTCTCAAATCATCAATTTGGGCAGCTGCTAATATTTCCATGTTACCCAGGAGGGAAAGGATGTTCAGAGAGGTTATTTAACTTGCCTCCTACAGGACAAGGGGAGGGATTTGAACATGAGCCAATATGTTAGCCTAACTTACACCAAAATAGTTCAAAGTCTCAGCTCAGCCCCCAATAACTGCGAGATTTCCCTCTCCCTGGCCTTTCCCCTGCACTGTATGTTCCCGCCAAATGAATTCCTTGCAGTTTCTGAAGAAGTCCCAGCATCTCTTGCCCCTAGTCCTGTGCACAGTCCGGCCAAGAGTTTCCCCAAGTGTAGGATGCTCCCCACATGTGGTTCTGGGAGATGAATTTGCATGACACATGGACACATCTTTGAGTAACACTGACTCACATAGAGAGAAAGTCATTCTCTTTTCAAGTCTTTTTCTCTGCTTCTGATTATATTGAGAAGAGTTTAGTACTAGACAAGCATTTTTGAACACTTGCTGAGTTCCTCTTTTAAAAATATGCTTTATTGAGGTATAATTGGCATACAATTATCATAACTTTTGTAATGTTCTTGCTCATTTTAACATCTGTATCGGGTTCTGGTTTGGTTTCAGTTTATTTTTCTCCTCATAGTGAATCATCATTTGTCATTTCTTTGCACGCCTTGGCAATCTCTGATTGGATGCAAGACATTGTCAATTTTACCTTGTTGGGTACTGGTTGTTTAGCTGTGTTCCTGGATGCAGATAAGTTATTTGAAAACAATTTAATTCTCTGGGAACTTGCTTCTAAGATGGGTGAGGTGGGATCAGAGAAGTCCTCACTTTAAAGCAGAGCTATTTATTTTCCACCACTGAGGAGGACGCTTTTGTGTCCTTACTCCTTCCTCCATGAATCCTGAGGTTTTCCAGTCCGGCTGGTGGGAGCCAGCATGATTCCAGCCCCGGGTGAGCAGAGAGCACTCTTAACTCTAATCCCTTCTTGGCGTGAATGTACTGAACACCACTCAGCTGAACGCTTGAGGGGAGCCCTCTGCAGATATCTAGGGTTTCCCGTCTGTGCAGCTCTCCCTCTCAGTAACTGTCTTGTGAATTCCACTGC